>NW_006441061.1:9250921-9264953 GCF_000325575.1 Pteropus alecto | reverse complement strand
GGCCCCGCCCCGGGCCCCGCCCCGGCCTTGACGTCAGTCGGGGAACAAACTCTATTATTCCAATCAGTGGTGCATCAGGACGTTAGATGAGGCAGCAGAGTGCCGAAAAGACAGATGCGTAAATTTAAAACCGCACACGGTCCCACGTCTCGGAGACGAGCTCTGCCATCTTCCAGTCAGTCTTGCCGGCTCTTGTCCAGGGGAACGCGCACAGGGCTGTTTACACGGCATGCGTAGTAGAGTGCACAAACTTTGTAAACCAGGTTCTCACGTAAAAGTTAAGAAAACTTCCGTGTTCCTACGTAACTGCTACAACATACGGGGCGCCCAGTACGGGGAGACTAAAGAGCCCCCTAACCAGCGCCCTGCGCCTGCGCCTGCCGCTCCTTCCACCTTTGTGTCCTTAGAGCCCAGCATCCCAGACACAAGTTCCGTAAAGCAGGTTCCCGGAAGTGGAATCGCTGTGTCAGCCGGAAAGCATTAAGCTTCGTGATATTGCCACATTAGCCTCCGAAAAGGTTATTCGGCTATTCGAGCTGTGATCCTCAGGGCAGGCTGTGGTGGTCCAGTTATACCCCGCCCCCTCCTCAGAGGACCCTCGGGCTGGGCTGGAGTGCCAGGGTGGGAGGTGCTGCCCTCTCTTTGTCTCTCAGGCCCCAAAGGGGTCGTGAGGGGGTGGACAGCGTGACAGCGTGGCTATGGCCACACACCCCCCTCACACACTCCTCCTGGTGCCCTGCTGCAGGAAGGGGGCATCCCAGGCCCACCTGGCCGGCCAAGGCTGGTCGTGTCTGTGGTTTTTCATTTCCGCTTACGGAGAGGCTGACCCTCCTGCCACCTCGCCCCGCCCCCCCCAGGTGTCTGGGCAGCACGGGGAACGGTGCTGCGCTGGCGGCTTTGGAGAAGCAGCAGCAGCAGACCTTCAGCAACCTTGAGCAGGAGCAGGTAAGGCCACTCCGTCCAGGCAGTGGGCAGGTGGCATACACCGATGTAGTCATGAGAACATCCCGCACCCCAGCTAGAGAATCCCTGAGCCCTCACCGACCTCCAGGGCTGCTCAGGCCTCAAATCTCTGCTCTAGATGGGCTGCCTGGACCAGGGAGGTGGGGTGGCAGGCGGGGCGCATCCCAGGAAAGGGGGGCAACAGGAGGAGACAGAAAAATGCAAGCGACAATATCTGTCAGGCAGGCCCTGACTAGTGAACCGTGAGGGGGTCTTAGGACGGTGTCCACTTATCACATGGCAATGAGCGTGGCTGCCCCAGGCTCCCCATCCCGAGAACAAGCCCTAGCTGGACGGCCTGGCGCTGGCCAAGGGCAGGGACCATGCCCCAAACCTGGTGTCCTGTGTCGCAGGCAGACGCTGTGATGAAGCCGGGGTCAGGGCCGCTCTGCCGAGCCTTAGTTTCCTCCTGTGGTTGGTGAAGGCTGCCACCTCCAGGGTGGGTGTGCAGAGACCTGAGTGTGGGCAGGGTGGCTCTGCTGAGGGGTGTGCCGTCAGACGCTTCGGGGAACCGAGGACAGTGAGGACAGTCTAATGAAGGGATGAGTTCCAGAGGTGGGGGCAGTGCCCAGAACCTGGAGACGGAGGGCTGTGTGAGGAGGGCAGAGGCTCACCCAGCCCATCCCGGCCCTGCCCTGGGGGCCCCAGGGACGAGCACCCAACCTCCCCTCCTGCCTCTTGCTGGAGCTTCCTGCAGCTAAACCCAAGGGGAGCCACAGTGCCCAGGCCCTGCTGTCCGAGCAGGCCGAGAAGGGCAGGGATATCTAGAGGGGCAAGGGGAGGCCCCCCGCAGCACTGGCCCCCGGCTGCCTTTGCACCCCGTTTATCAGTGCGTTTCTCTTCCACGTGTGCCTCGTGCGGGTGGGGTCATGGCCGTTTCCTCCTCCGCCTGGTTCAGAGGGAAATCCGATACCTGTGGAAGAGCCACCTGTACTGGCACCAGGAAAGGACACGGCTCCTGCAGCACCATCGGGACGCCCTTTCCGTGCAGAGGGCCCTGGCCCGCCAGCAGCAGGAGCTTCAGACGTGGACACTGCTGCCTCAGGTGGCCACTCACACTGGGGCTGGAGGCTCGGGCCGTGACCAGGAAACACCTGTGGGAATGTGCAAGTTCCTTGTAAAAACACCCGTGACCCAGAGTGGACAGGGGCTCTGGCCGGGTACAGATGGAGGGCGGGCGGGGCAGCCACCTGCTGGGGGCCGAGGAGGTGCCCAGGAGGAGGGGGCGGGCCTGGCCTGGGAAGGAACCAGGCCCCAGTGCCACTGGAGGGGCTCTGAGGCAGAAGGAAGCGTGGGGCCTGGGGCTCCTCAGAGAGGCCAGTCCTTTGGGGGACCCCAAGCAGCAAGATCCGGCTCCCCGTCCCTTGCCACCATCACATGAAGGAGACTGGTTGTGAGGTGGCCGTCCCCAGGCCGAGTGTCTCCTCTGTGAGTTGGGGTTGCTGACGGTCTCACTTGGCAGGTAAGGATGGAATGAGCCGGGCTCCGCGAAGCACCTGGTGTGGGTTGGCAGTTGCTGCGGGGTGACCACCGGGGGGGTGTGCCCCAGGCCAGTCTGCAGCAGGGGCACCCAGGGCTGCCTGGTTCCCGACGCAGTGGGGTGCGGCCCATTGTCTGCACCCACCAGGCACTGTTAGCACTGGGCGCAGGGCTCCGCTGAAGGGAAGCCCACCTGTCTCAGCCCGGGGCCCACTGGTGGGAGCACGCCGTCTGCCGTGGCTGCTGCCGCGTGACACCTGCCACCACCTCTCCGAAGAGGACGTGGGCCACAGGTGTCACAGCAGCTCACTCTGTGCCGTTTCTCGTAGAGCTCCAGCCCTGGAGTCAAGGCCGCCCAGGAGGGGGGCTCTGAGGCAAGCCAGCGATCTGAGGGGTGGGCACGGGGCTCCTCCTGCCCCCCGACACCACGTGGGCCTGGCAGCCCCGCCAGCCCCGCCAGCCAGCGCCCCTGGGAGCGCCCTGAGGGCCTGAGAGCCCCGTGGTGAGTCCTTGCTGGGGCCCTGGCCGGTGCTCCCGTTCACAGCCTCTCCTGTGCTGGCGGCCGTCGCACTGCCAGGCCTGCAAGGAGGGGGGACACTGGGAGTACTGAGGGGACCCTGCTCCAGCTGGCTGGCCCACGGGAGGTGGGCAGAGGCCACAGCTGCCCTGGGCTGGTGGGAGGCGCGCAGGCAGGTGCTGCTGGCCAGGAGGGCCTGGGGTGTCCCCGCTTCCCTGAGCCTGTTTCTGCATCTGTTCAATGGGGACAGGCTGCCCCCGTCCTGGGCTTGGTGGGCGCAGTGAGACAGAGTGGCCAGACCTGGCTCGAGGGCCGCGGTGCCGTGTGGGTGGCCAGCCAGCGGGGGGCGCCCCCCACTCCGAGGCTCGGCCTCTCCCCTCTGTTTGCAGCAAGCAGCCTCTCTGCTGGGACAGCAGGGGCTTTGCCCAGGCTGTGTCACCTCGGGGTGGCGGGGGTGCCCGCTGACCAGTGCCACCTGACCCAGCGCCTTGCTGTGGGATGTGGGAGGAGCTCAGCTGCTTTTCCCATCGAGAGCTTCCGGACGGCCTGGCCCAGCAACACCTCTTCCCTTCCAGCCCAGTTAAAACGGCCCTCTGTACCCGGAGGCCCCTTCTCCTCTGAGCCTAGTTCCCCAGAGCTGGCCACCCCCAGACTAGCTGCAGTACCCACCAGAAGCAGCAGGCTGAGAGTGGGGTGAGGAAGCAGGAGGTGCCCCTACCCCAGGAAGGGGCTCGCCCCCCAGAAGCAGCCCTTGCAGGAGCCCCTCCCCTCCCTTGGGGCCCCAGAGTGGCCCTTCCAGCCGCGTTCACGCCTCCCGCAGGAAAGAGGGTCATTGTCCACTCAGCAGGGGTTGGGGGGGCCATGAGCTCCGCTGGCCTCCCCTTACCCCCCCATGAGCATTTTCTAAATAAACCTCACTTGGACTGGTCTATAATTCATGGTGCTGTGCACGGCCAGGCCCAAGTCCCTGAAAGGCTCCGGGCTGACTGCCCTCCTGGGACCCGCCAGTTTGCTTATAAGGCTGGGCGGGCAGGCGTTAGCCAGGCCTGGATCCGGGTCAGGGGTCAGCTGTGCAGGGTGGGGGCCGTGCTGGGCCAGGTCTCTGCTTGGCCATCACACGCGGTGACCCCTAGTCACTACCGCAAGGGTAGAAAACAGGGAAGCCACGTGGCAGGAGAGACTCAGACAGACTGAACATTTTGCTGGAGGTCACGGCACAGACTGCCGGGCAGGTGGCAGGTGGCAGGTGTCCTCGTTCTTTTGTTCGTTCAAGTGCAGCCCAGCGGGGCTCCCAGCGGGGTGCTCGGTGAGCTCATCCTGTGGCCCCACCCCCTCACTCAGCCTCCAGGTGCTGTGGCTACTGGCCTGAGACCCCGGGTGCGGGAGGGTTTGAGGGGCCCTCAGAGGGCTGCGGCGTGGGGCTCCGGGCATAGTCTCCTTGCTCTGTCCTCAGCGCCGGTACTCCAGGGTCTGGGGGCCTGGATCGGGGCCACGCGTACCCACTGGGTCCTGCCCCAGCTGGGTCAGGGCTCCAGGCCCCTGTCTCCTCCTTCCAGACCTCCAAGCACAGCCCTGTGACCCCACCCCATCCACACCCCGGATGTGAGTGTGGGTCCTGGGGAGACTCAGGGCCACCTTAGGGGGCAGCCAGGTAGGCCCAGCTGCAGCAGGTGTCTGGGAGACAGGACACCCGGAGAGCGGCAGAATGTTCTAGAGCAGGCCGGCCTGCGGGCGTTGTCCTTAGAGCCAGCAGAGTCTGGGCATTCGGCTGCTTGCCCCCCAGCTGCCTCCTTGACCCTGTGATGGAGCTGCTTCTTGTTGGCCATCGGTACCTGTGGCACGGCAGCGGGTCTGGGCGTGTGGCATGCAGGCTGCCGACCCACCGTGCCTCCCGGAGCTCAGTGGGCCCAGCTGGCACTCACGGTGCCACCCCACGGACCGGCGCGCGCGCCTTCACGCAGAAGCCTCGACGCAGCACGTGCTCTGTCCCAGTCTGTGCTGGCAGAGACGGCCATCTGCCTCCCACCACAGCCATGCATGTGCCCTGCACCCGTCACACCCCAGCGGTGGCCCTGCTTGGGAAGCTGCTGGGTGGGCAGGGGCCAAGACCTGTCTTCCTTCACCCACACTCTGACCGCGTGGCCACCGACCACAGCTGTCCCCTGGCTGTGCCACGCGGTGCTCCGCTTGCGGTCAAGGCTAGACACGGGGAGGGTGAGGCCCGGGAGGGCCACCACCCACCTCTGCACTGCCTTGCAGCCTTCCTACCGGGCAGCAGGATGGGACATCCCCCAAGGCACCTTCCCCTGCAGACGGTCACCTGCAGCCTCCGAGGCCAGCACGGGAAGAGGACACGCCCTCGGCTGATGGCTGGCCCGACGCCCAGGGCCAGCTGCTGGAGAGCAGCAGCAATATGGACCAAGGTAACCAGGCTGGACAGCGACAGTGGGTCCTGGAGTGCTGACCGTGGGACAGATTAGCGTCGATGGGACAAGGGTAGTGTGGAGGGTCCAGGGTTGGCGCTGGCTCTGTCTGACCGGATGCTGCGCAGTGGCTCCCATCATGGTCACCGGGAAGCCCAGGGTCCTTCTTCGTGACCCACGATGCCTCAGTGGTCACCAATGGCCATGGCCTTAGCCAAATGGCTCTGGACCCTCAGGCTGGTGGCCTTAGGACCGTCACAGCCCCCGAGTCTTGGTGTCCCAACACCTGCGAGGTCCAGGGTGGGACAAAGGTGAGGAACAGGACGCTGTGTGGGTAAGGGCTGCGCAGCAGCCTCCCTTGTCCCCACCTTGTCCCCACCTCTGACAGGGTCAAGGCCTGCCCCTGCCCCACCCCACCCGGCAGGAGCAGATAACATTTCTCCGTCCTCACCTAAGCCAGATAACAAACACACACTCTTTGAATTTTAAGATTCTTTTCATGTGGCTTCAGTATTCCTGGACGCCACGTCTGCCGTGTCCTGTGAACTGTGCCTGTCGCACTGACGTTCCCTTTGCCTCCCAGGAGACCCCCAGGCCAAGCCCAGCCCCTCGTCAGCAGAGGGGGAGACCCCGGCCCTGACGGAAAGCCAGGCCTGCAGTTTCCAGGCCCGGAGCTGGCACTCGGGGGATGGAGCGGATCCCTGCAGCCCCCAGGAAGCCAGTGTGAGTTGGGGCCCGGCCGCGCTCCGTCAGCCCTGACGCGTGGCTTCGGTGGGTGACCTCGTGCCTCGGACGAGGTACTAACAAGACGGCCCCTTCGGCGTTTCTCAGGCGGGTCTGTCTGCCGGTGGGTCTTCGGAGCCCGCTGTGGGGAGCGGTGTCTGGTGCGTGGGGGTCTTCAGGGCCCTTGTAGGGAAGTGGTCTCTGTTCCTTACCGTGGTCACAGAGCCAGGGGCCTTCTCCACAGCGAAGGGACGTGGGCGTGGATAACGGGGTGTCCATCCTGACTGGCCTTTCCCCACCGTGTCCCCCGCAGGTGTCTAGCAGCACAAGCCGAGCGGGGCCAGCTCCGGGGCTAGGTTCTGCCAACGGCCTCGTCAGGAAGCCCCCAGAAATGGAAAGCTGGAGGTCAGGGGAGCAGAGGTGCGGCCCCTGGGGGAGCTGCCTGGGCCTGTGGGGCCCTCGGGCAGAAGTCGGGGCCTGGGGTATGGAGATGGTGGCTCCGTGCTCTCACTGGGGACCGCCTGGCCCTGTGCACTCTCAATTCACTTGTATCTGAAACAAGGATATCACCCGATGATTCAGCCCAAGAGCCACAGGGGGAAGCAAGAGGGGCCCTTCCAGGGAGCACATGCCCCTCAGGTGACAACCCTCAGCCACCTGATGCAGTGGGGACTGAGGCAGACCCCCCCAAGGACAGGGCCCCTCGCCCCCACCCACAGAGCCCTGCGCCTTGGTGGTTAGCTCTCACGGGGGGAGTCGGAGGCCTCCTTCGGAAGTCCCTCCTTGGGACACCCCAACTTCTCCATCGTGTGCTCGCAGGACAGGGACCCATTGGCAAGACGACACCTGCGCCCTCTTCCCCTGGCAGGAAGCCGCCCGGCAGACCGCCCGTCCAGGTGACGCCTCCCGTCCCCGGGCCCCTAGTCCACTGAGTCCCCACTTAAGTGTCATCCTAAATTAGAGCCAGGCTTCTCCCGCAGCTGGATGGGGGCCACTCACTCCCCGCCCCCACATCCTGGGGTCCTGAGCCGTCCACCCAGATATGACTGGGTTCCGTGCGGAGGTGGTGGGGGCTGAGCTACCCGTGTGGGGTCAGCGGGCCCACCGTGGCCATTTCGTCTGCCTCTGCCTGGGTTTCCCGATTCCGATCCACTAGCTCAGGGGCCGAGGAGTGCGGGCTGCAGGCTCCTCCGCACTCGGGGACACTGCCAGGGTGGCGTCATCCGCGCCTTCCCCTCTCCCTGCAGCTCCCGCAGCAGCTGAGGAGGTCGTGCCCCACACCCCGCACCAGGGCAGCCCCCTGCCCCAGCGCTCGGCCCCTGCGGCCCTGGGCTCCCCGTCCGTGTCTGCGCCCAGGACCTGCTCAGGGTCCTCAGCGGGGTCCCGCGCCCCCTCCTCCATGAGCAGTCTGTCCTGTCCCTCCCTCCCGGGGTTCCGGAAGGTGTCCGCCATCCTGGTGCAGCTGTCTGAGAGCTCCGTCTCCCTGTCGGACTGGGAAGCGGGGGACAGCCCCGACGCAGAGCTGCCCGGACCCCGGGAGTCCTCCCCTCGAGGCGCCTGGGAGAGGCCGGGGGGCAGCGGGGCCAGTCCCCTGTCCGGCCTGTCCGCTGTGTCGGGAGGCCTAGAGTCAGCGGTGCCGGGCCTCATGCGGACAGGCTGGCAGCCGCCTCTCGGGGATGTCCCCACCTCCAGGTCTGTGTCGGAAGTGTCCAGCGGGATCTGGGACGAGGAGGGCCTGCCAGAGCCCAGTGCCAGCACCCAGCCGACCTTGGGGCGCCCCTCGCCTGCAGGAGGCTCCTCTGACCTGCACAGTGGCAGGGCACCCTGCCCAGCACGTCCTGCCTTGGGCCCTGGGGAGGGGCAGGAAGTTTCTGGAACCAGTGAGAGCCTGACCAGTGGATCAGACGTAGGGAAGGCCACACGGATGTCCCCTGAGGCTGCCTGCGTGGCATCCACATCCGAAATCTCTTCCTCCAGTGACTCGAACCTGTCCCTGTCCTTTCCCTTGGCATCATCCACATCCGAAGAGGCCGAGTTCGGGGAAGGAGGAGGGACCGGGCCTCCACTGGCCTCAGCTGGCCGCCCAAGGGCATCCTCAGGTGCCGACTTGGGCCCACCAACTAACAGGAAGCCCCCCCAGGCCTCGCCTGTGAGTCTGCAGGCTCCTCCCGGGGACCCCAGTGGACTGGCCACACTGACAGCTGAGAGCCAGGGGCCTGGGTGTGGAGGGGGCAGAGCCGCCCCTGTCTGGGAGGAAGCCCACCCCCCTCTGGCTGGCGGTGTCCAGCCTGAGATCCTGTCCCCAGTGGATGAGGTGCTGTCCTGTGGCAGTGCCGACCTCCCGTCCTGCACCCACAGGGACACTCCTCCCCCTCCCCCCGCTCCCACGCCCCCAGCAGAGAGTGGGGCCACCCCCAGCCCTTCCTCAGAGGACTTCCCCTCCCCGCCGGAAGACGCCATGTCTCCTGGGGGCTCTCTGGGCCCCCCCGAGGAGGACACCTCCATCAACACTGGCCAGCTGCCCTCCTTGCTCCACCTGGGGGACGAACTAGGTGAATCGAGTTCTGTTGCGGGAGACCAGGCTGTGGGGGGCCCATGGTCTGAACCCGTCAGCTGGCTAGGGTCCCCCTTGTGTGTGGGGGCAGGCAATGCCCTGGGGGGCCTCCCAAGGCTGCAGTCCCCAACTCCGTCTGCAGCGGCCTGTGTGGCTGCGGAGGGTCTGCCCACACAGCTGATGGCTGGTGACACAGGGCTGCCTGGCACTGCGTGGGGGGACCGAGCGCCTGCTCTGGACATGGGCCCCTGCGCTGACCTCCCCAGCATGCGGAGGGCAGAGGTGGTGGATTTGGTCTCCACCCAGCTGACCAGAAGGATCCTGTGTGACACGCTAGCTGTGCTCTCGGAGCTGGCTCAACCAGGCAGCCAGTGACAGAGGGGCTGGCGGGGGCCAGCCGTGTCCCCGGGCCTCAGAGGCCACCGGGCAGTCCTGCAGACGGGACTTTTGAGAAGAGAGTGGATTAGGGACAGTGACACACAGACGTCCCTGACATTGTGACCATGTGTGTGTGATCCTGTGCTGGAGGCTTCGGGAGGCCTGGACCTCCCTGGGGCGGAGCGGCCATTCAGAACGGGCCAAAGCAAATCAGCTCTCTGCGTTTTTCCGGACGTTGGGTCTCCTGCTTCCACCAGGCTCTCGAGCTCCTTGACCCATGGACACTGAGAGGCAGGAGCACAGACGTCTGTGCGGGGCATCCAGAGGCTGCTGGCCAGGACAGGTGTGGGGTCCTGGACACTGAGGAGCGGGAGGGGAGCAGCTCCTGGGCGCCTGAGGGCTACGTGTCAGGGTGGCGGGGGGGTGGGGTAACAGCACAGGGGAAGAGAGCGGCTTTGGGGAGAAGGGGAGCAAGGGGCTGGGGTCGGGGGTCACACCTGTCCACTTGTGCCCCAGCTCTGCCCAGAAGTCAGTAGTGGAGATGTTGACACGTGTCTGGCTCCAGGAGGCCAAGGGCTTGCATGCCTTCCCGGTGCCCAGCCAGTCACTTGTGGCTGGATGATGGGCATGTGCATGTCCTGTGCTGCGTTGCACAGGTCAGAGAACATGGTAGCTGGAGAGCCGAAGGGTACTCGGCCCGCTGCCTGTCAGCCCATGGGCCTGTCCCCTGGGTGGGCGGGCCAAGGCCTCCCGATGTGCTCTGGACCAGAGCCCGTTTCCACTGGCGTGTTATCAATCCGGCCCACTGTGACTCAGCAAGGACCCGCAGCCGTTTCCAAAGGCGACTGTGGCCCTGCACAGCACGCAGGCCGGCCAAGCTCCTGGCACAGGTGCCTGCTGTTGTCACAAGTGCCTGCTGGTCCCAGAGCTGATGCTCGGGGGGGCCTAGGAGCTCATGTAGACTCAGCACAAAGAGGCTTTGTGGGAAAAGAAGTCCAACAAGATGTGCCGTGAGATCCAAGGAGACCGGCCGGGGGCCTCAGGGGACAGCGGCCCTGGGGCCAGTTCAGTAGAGCAGCCCCGGTTCACGTAAGGGCCAGGGCAGCTGACCTTCACGGACCTGAAGGGTGGGCCACCGCCGCAATGACCTCTACCCATGGGAGCCACCACACGAGCCACTGAAGGGTTGCGACCAGGTGTGCAGCCCCCCACCCCGCCTCTCACCCAGAGCAGGGCTGCTGCCGGAGCCACTGCCCTGGAAGAAGGCACGGGACGCCAGGGCCCTGACTCGGACACCGGTGGACACTTGTGTCCTGTCTGGCGGTTCCCCAGAACTTCGTCTCCAGGTCCCCCGGGGACGTGAGCTACATCTTCCCCAGTATAATCAGAACGTGGGGAAGACCGTGTTCCTCCTGGTGTGAGAGCACGTTTGAGCTTGCGCTCCAGGGAATTCACTGTAATCCATCCACGGCACCTATCGTTTATCTGTCATCTAATCATCACTTATCTATTCATCTGTCGTTATCTATCGTCGTCCGTCTGTCCATCCTTCTCCAATTCCCTTTCTGAACTGGAAACCCCTGCGTGGTGGGGAATGCAGCCGAGGGAGCAGCGTGCTGGCCTCAGGGACAGCGGTCCGTGGAGTGGATCCCTCCACACGCGGCCTCCCTCGTCCAGGGCCCCCGGTGTCCCCAGCTGTGAGAGAGGGCGCCATCCACTCACTGCAGCCTCCGTGCACTATGGCACACGGTGGCGTGGAGCGGGAGGCGTCTGCGAGGCCGGCCCGACACAGCCCTGCTGCTGCCTGTGCCCTCTGCCCGGCGGCTCCAGGGAGGGGCCCCTTAGAACACGCCAGCCCTTCCCTGGGTTCCAGCACCCGGCTCGCCAGGCCGACCTTCGTCCCCAGCTGATGGGTTTCACGGTTTGGGAGGTACCAGCTCTCCCCAAGCCCACCTTGGCACACAGAAGGCTCTGGACCCAGTGGGGAAAAGACGTCCGTTCTCTGCATACACAGTTTCAAACCAAGTTTTGAGCTACAGCTTGCTTCTCGGTTGCCTTCTAGTTTTCTGAACAAATTAGTCTGTAGTTTTGTAGGTTTCTATATTTATGGCTGACCCTTTTGGATTTACGAGGCCGCGTGAGAGGAAGTGTGTATTTCACACACACGTTTGGCACAATAATAAATCTCCCGCATTGAAACCCTGCGAATTTGCCTCAAATTTGTTCGTCTCCCATCCTGTCGCTGTGAGGCTGTGCTTGCAGCTGGAACAGGCCTTCTCGACGTGACCTTGCCTGGGCCACCGGCAGGCTGCAGTGTCGCTGGAGTCACCTCTTGGCCTGTGGCCCTGCGCCCTTGAAGGGAGGCTGGTCCAGGGGGACCCGTGAGAACCCTGCCACACCTCCTGTGACTGCAGGTTGGAGGGAGGCCGGGCTGGAAAAGGACTGGCTGGAGGAGAAGTGTGTTTGCGGAGCTGGCAGACGTTTTTAATCTCAGCCCACGTGACAGTGCAGGGCTGCGGGCTCGGGCGTTCAGACACATTGACCCGCAAGCCTTCAACACCAGGATTACGTCCCTCCAGGCCTCACCGCGCTCGCCTTGGCTCCGATCCCCAGTAACCTCTTGGGCCAATAAATCTTGATCCCTGCCTCCAGAGGAGTCATTATCTTCCATAGGAAATGATTATTTCTCAGTTAAACCCCACATTTAATTTCCCTGCGATCTGTCTCTTTCAGCTTCCTCGCTTGTCCGGCCCTCCCGCCTGAAGCCTGCGAGTGCTCCTTCAGCGTCGCAGGTCCCAGGTCATCGGACTGGCTGTCCGCCTTCATTCGATTCCTTGTTCTGCGTGGCCAACGGCCACTCTCGTGAAACACAAACGAAGGCCACGAGCGCCAGTTCCGAGGGGCGGCGGCCGCAGCTGCTCCGGGGGAGCATGGACAGGCAGTGTCCGTCCAGCTGCTGCCTTCCTGTGTCCAGGGGCTCTGGCTCCCTGATCACACTGGCCTCCCAGATGGAGCTGGGTCCCACTGGGCCTGGTTCTCCTGCTGCGGGGGACAGACAGGCTGTCTGATGAGTGCCCTAACAAAACCTGCCCAGCAGCTTGGTTCTGTTTAGGTCCCAGAATGTCTGCAAGTCCCACATCTGTCCCTGTGGTCCTTTGTCCTATCCACCCACACTGTGCTAGCCATCAAACGCCAAACTGCTTCTCTGCATTTGTCCCCAACCAGCCTGTCCTTTGCCCCAAGCAAAGGCCCCTCCCTAATGCCCTGTGAGCACAGCTGGGAACAGGCTAGTAGTGGTGTTTGTAAAACTTGATTGCAGGCTTGGGGACAGGACAAGGTTCCCTCTCTCTCTCTCTCTCATGCGCATACATACACACCCTTGGCTTCCTAGGTGTGGGAACCTCAGCCAGCCCAACTTACCCTCTGAGCTCCAGACTCACACAGCTAACTCATGACCTCTCTTCCAGATTTAACAGATCCAAACCAAACCCTCACCCCTACAATTGCTCTCCCACCCTTCCCCTGCCATCTTTCATCTCAGCCAAGAGCAACTTCATTCTTCCAGTTGCTCTGGCCCAAACCTTGCAAGCGGACGCACCCCCACACCCTGTATCTAATTCAACACAGGTCCTGTCTTCAAAACGTCGCCGGCACCACCGCCCACCCCGTGCCTGAGCAGCACCACCTCTCGGAGAGCTGCAATGCTCTCACACTTCTGCTGCCCTCCTGCCCTTCTACCCAGCAGCCAGAACCACATCCTGACTCAGAGTCCTCCTGTGGTCGCCATGACTTTCAGAGTCAAGGCCATAGTCTGCATGCCGGCTGCGGAGGACCCGTGCGGTCTGGCCCTGGGCTGCTTCTCCAGTTCCCTCTCTCCCCCGCCCTCCCCACCCAGCTCGATCCATTCCAGCCACAGTGGCTTCTTCGCTCCTCTTCCAATGTGCCTACTTCGGGGCCTTTGCACATGCGGTTCCTCTGCCTGGGCTGCTCGCTTCTTTTCACACCCCCTTCTCTACCCAGGTCGCCCTCCCCAGAGGCTTCCCCACTCCCTGGGTCCCTCCCCGCAGGCTTACTTAACCACTTATCTCCAATTTGGGTCTTTCTTCTGGAATGCAGAGCCCGCGGCTCCGGCTCCGCTTTGTCTCCAGGGCTCAGTAGGGAAACTCAGTAAATGTTAACGAGGAGAGGCAGGAATAATGAATGGGGAGAGGTGGGACAAGGAACAGGGAGCAAACATAATCTCACACAGAGCCTACAATGCAAAGAGCAGAAAGATGATCGCATTGGTATAAGCGTCGTTTAAGTTCGAATCATATTGTTTACTTACTTAAAAGTTAATCACCCATAAGAGCAAGATGGCCTGGAACATAAGATTTAAACTTTCAGACTGATGGATGACCACCGTATGCTCTGTGATCTGCTCTCTTTGTTGCTTTGGTCAGTTCAGAGAAAATCTAGGTTTGCATAACAATTCAGGATGGCAACTTGAAAGCCAGTCTTGCTTTCAAGTCATGTGAAGCTTTATTTCCCAAGTTTGCAGAGAGATCAGTTGTGGTACATGCCAAGGTTCCAAATTTTAGCACCCTAAGGCATCCAAGTTTGCATGTATATTTTGCTACATTTTTAAGAGTTAAAATCTTATATTAAAATGTGAAGGTCAGGGTGGCAGACCCTCTGAAGCCCCAGGTAGGGCTGCCAGACAAAACATAGAATGCCCTGTTACATGTGAATTTCAGATAAACAGCGCATTGTTTTTAAGTCTAAGTATGTGCCATACCTGATATGCAAATTTAACGGAACATACTTAAAAATGATGCGCTGTTTATCTGGAACTCACATCGAACTGGACGTCCTGAATTTTCATTTGCTAAGTCTGGCGACTCTACCCCAGGCTGGGGGATGGGGGAGGGCCCTGCGGAGGAGGACTGGAGGTAGGGGGCGGAGCTTGAAGGGGCG
>NW_006441061.1:9239053-9250320 GCF_000325575.1 Pteropus alecto | reverse complement strand
CCTCCCAGGCCTGGCGCCCGCGGGCCGCCGGGATTCGCCCCTCCGGCTCGTGGCAGCCTCCCAGACCCCTTCTCCCTGCCCTGAAGTGCACCCCGCTTTGGCCACTGCTGGCCTGCGCCCCAGGTCCCCCAAATGACCCCCATGAGGTCCTTTCTGGAAAGTTTCTGTCTCAAGTCTGAAGGACAAGAACCCTTCCGTCCCAGCCCTCACTCCACGGTTGGGGTCAGGATAGTCCTCCCAGTACCTCCCAGCTCTCAAACACCTCATTCGAATCCCCTAAAGCTTCATTACCACCCCCAGGCCTTATCCTAGCTGTTTCCTGCCGCACACCGTCCTCAGTAATTATTTTCAGTGCCTAGACTCCCCATTGTTTGAGGATCCCCATTCCTGTCCCAAGCCCCTTTCCCTTTAAATCCTTTATCGTCCTCTTCTGGTTTGAGTCACTGACTGTACGGTGGGTACTCAAAGTTAGCCTCCAACTTAGACATTCACGTACTGTGCAGACGTCTCTGTAGAAGCAGGAAAAGACCTTTGAAGCATTTCCCTGGGAGGTTCCTTGTTCATAGACACGCAGCCTTTGATAAATGTCATTCACCAAACCAGTGGCCATGTTCCCACACTTTATTTTTGTTTGACACTGTAAGTGTGCTGCAAATTGTCCCTAAGTTATTCGCCAGCTCTGAATGGCAGAGTTGTCTTGCGACGGGGCATTTGGAGCATCCTTCCCACAAGCCAGCCAGCTTTGAAATGGAATGTAAATTGCTCTGAAGTAGGAGCTGGTCCCCAGCAAGAGCGAGTTTGGTCAGAGTCTTGCTGGTGCTGAGCTAACCTCTAATTATGTAATTCCGTGGGCAAGAGATAACAAATTGTTGTTTCCTTCCTACCTTTGTTTTTAAGTCTTATTATTTCCACTCCTGTTGTAATTTTCTCACGTCTAAACTGATTTACAAAGAAACTAAAGAAGTCGAAATGGGTTTTGTGCATAATTGTAAATGATTATCTTTAGAGCGCATCGGGCCTTTTAATTCTAAAGGATTTGTTCTTTGATCTAATGTTTTCTTAAGTCCCTAGTGTTCTGGGAACTGAGATAAAAAACTCAGAAGTGGACAGAGAACGATTTAGTAAGCTTTTTTTTTTAAGCTGTTGCTCTGACAACAGACAAGAACTTTAGTAATACAGAGCAGTGGTCCCCAACCTTTTTGGTGTGAGGAACCGGTGCTCCTATGAGAATCTAGTGCCTGCGGGTCTGGGGCGGAGCTGAGGCGGTGATGCCGGCGCTGGGGAGCGGCTGCAGATGCAGATGCAGCTTCGCTCCCTCACCTCTCACTTCCTGCCCTGCAGCCCGGTTCCTGACGGCCACAGACTGGTGCTAGTCCATGGACCGGCGGTTGGGGTCCCTGGATATAGAGAACTTTTCGGTTCTCATGTTATTCGGTGGCAGAAACTCATATGTCCGTTAAAATGCAGGTAGCTCTGGTAAGACATTTGTCACCTACTTTGGGTATATTTTGATTTTTTTCAGCTTAGTTTCTGAAATATAGAAATCACAGACCAGATTCAGATATTGCATACTATTCTGTAGTTGAACCAGTATGTGAGGAGCCTTAAAAATTGTCCTTTGAACTTGAAAGTTTGCTTCTGAAAGTGAAACTAGTCAAATCCTTGCCACGGCGTGTAATTAACTTAACCATTAGCTAAGTAAGGCTGTCGTGTGTGGGCGGGGCACGGCCCAGGTCCAGGCCAGAAGAACGAGGCCCAGGCGGGAGGGAGGTCTGGCTGAGCCGAAAGCAGGAGGCGAGAGCAGAGCGAGAGGGAGGAGGGGTCTGTGGGGACCTAGGCGGGGGGTCCCAAGAGCCAAACTGCCAACAGGGCTGCCCGGGCGCCAGCTCTGACTGCAGGCAGGGCCCTTGGCACTGGGGAGTTTCCCACTTGGGGTCCCCAAAGAGAAGTCACCTGGGGACTTTGTTAGCCCAGCTGGGTCAGAAACTCTGGGCGTGAGGCCCAGCGTCCTGTCAGCACAAGACCCACAGTCGAAGAGTCACTGTCGTCAGGGAGACCCTGCCGGACACCTACTGGAAAGGGCCAGGGCCAAAGGAGGTGGGAAGTGTGGCATGTGACTCCCCCTCGCGGGGGTCCACTGCACCAAGAGCTCCTCAACGAAGGGGTCCGTTACCCCCAACCCTTGCATCCCACGTGATCAATGCAGATCGCTTTACGTGCCTGACTTGAGCACACTCCCCGTGGAGTGCGCTGGGAAGAACACACCCTCACCATGGGCGTCAGTGGCAGCCCCCCCGCTCGGTGCCATGCTGCCCACTGTGGGCCATCTCGAGGGAAGAGGGTGCCTGTCACACATGTGGTCCAGCCTGCTAACAGAGGTCAGCGCAGCAGAGTCGCAGCTCTCATGGACAGCCGCACGCTCTCCAGCAGCCGGGGGTGCTGTGCAAAGTGGAAGGCGTCCCGGGCAGAAGGAGAGCGGGGTCCAGGGGGCAGGAGTGGGCTCTTTCAGGCGAGGACCCCTTTCCTCAGGGGAAGGCAGTGGTCTCCTCAGGCAGATGACCTCGCGGGTGTGGACCAGGAAGTCCCGGGCCGGTTTGGTTTGGCACTGTGGGCTTCTAGCACAGGCGACGCCATTTGGGGCCTGTGGTTTTCTCTTTAACGAGTCTAAGTGCGGCCATCGCTCCATTGTCACCTCTTTGGTCTCAGTCCCTTGTGAGTCAGGCTGTCCAGTCAGCCCCCAGGGCACACACACCTTGGGCCGGAGAGCGTCCAGCCAGCTTTCCCCACCTGCCGCCCTCCTCCCGGTCCCTGTGGCTGCCTGGTTTCTCGGTGGTTATAGTACAGGCTCTGCTCCCTGGCGTGCGATGGCCTCAGGGTGGGGGCGGCACCGAGCTGGAGGAGCATCCGCTTCCCCCACTGTCTCCCAGCATCACCTCCTAACTGCCCCGGTTGCTCAGAAGCAGACAGCTCGAGGGGCCCCTCCCCAGCTGGGCAGGACCTCTTTGCGGCCCGGGGGACCTGCTTTTGCCTGGATTTGGACGGAACTGTAGCTCTTCACAGACATTTTCAAGATTTTGGAAATAAATGCTTTTCCGTATAAGAAGGCGGCTTAGCGAACAAGGTCTGTTGACGCAGTCAGATGTGGTGCTGTGTTTGGGTAGATCTGGCTGGGGCCTGTCCCTCACCCCGACGGACAGGCAGACGAGGTGTGTTCGTGAAGCCCTGTCACCTGGAGCTTGGGTCAGTGCTCTGCCACCTCCCTTGTGCTGGGGCTCGGGACAGCACCCCACCCCCGAGGTATCCCTGCAGGACCTCTGCAGAGACTGCCCTGTGCCCTTGTATCTTCTCTCACCTGGGGGAGGTGGCCCTGGGACTGTGGCAGAGAGACTGGGAGAGGTGCTGGAGACCCATTGCCCGCCCTGTCTTCCCCGTCCTGCAGGGTGGCGGCGGCGAGGCTGAGTGAGACTATGTCACCCTCTGATGGTCACACAGCTGAGCGACAGGCTAGGTGACTCCAGAGCCGGGAAGACTCAGTCCCTGTGTCTGCAGAGGACAGGTTGGGGCCTGGGGGCTGCGGGGCAGACGGGTGGTGTCAGCTCTCAGTCTTGCCTCCCACTGCGCCCTTCATCACCTGGTGGACTTGTCGTCTGCGTCTGTGTGGCCAGGCCGCAGGCTTCTTGGGGATGAGCTAGAGTACGCGGTGGTGTCCCCGCGGCCCAGCGTCTGTGCACTGGAAGAAAGGAGGATGGGGGGCTGACGGCGGCGTCCTCGCAGCGGTGTGGCCGGGCGCAGAGCCCCAGGAGGGCTGCAGGGAGCTCACCTGGACTCTGGAGGCGGCTCGGAGCGGGCGGGAAGGGGAGGCGGGAGGCAGGCAGAGGCGGCCCCCTCGCATCACAGGCCCAGACACGCCTGCGAGACCCAGGCTTCGTTCCAGCCGCGTCCAGAGGCGCTCATGACCTTGTGATGCTTCAGCATTTAACCCACAAGAGGTGGTTCACGCCCCTGGAGTGCCCTGGGGTGCCTGCTGGGGACCCTGCACAGCCCGAGTTTAGCCGCACTGGGCTGAATGGACCCCAGAGCCAGTGCCGGCCCTCGGGCCCTTGGAGAGGGCCCGCCCGGACTGGGTAACCGGCGCCAGCCTTGGCTCCTTGCTGTGTGCACTTTGGCTCCGCCCAGGCCTGCACATCCTGAACTCGGGGCTTGAACATAGAGTTACCTAAAAAGACCTGCTCAGCCAGGAAGGGGCCCGTGCCAGGGGAGAGAGTCCCTTACCCTCCAGTGGGTGGGACGTGGGGTGGGGAGCCCCATGTCACCTTGACTTCGCACCAGGATGGAGAAGCCATGACGGGGCTCCTTGCCTTAAAGACAACACTCCAATTGCATCCTGTGCACCTGCAAGGTTAACGACACTGTCTCGTCACTGTTTTCTAGGACTAATTGATGCCTGACTGTAAATCAGACTTTCATAGACTGTTTTGTTGGAACTTGACAAAGTAATAGTAAAAGGTTCAATCCTGTTAGGTTAAGTGATGTGGTTATTTGACAAGTAAACTTAATTTACTTGTCATGTACAAGCTTAATTATTTCACAAGTATTTTTTAAGCCTATGGTACTAAAAATAGCAGGCTTGGGAGCGGCCGTGAGGAGCGGGCCCAGGCCACTCCCCAGGGACACCCGGCGGGCGGCCTGCCGCGCCTCCACGGCGTCAGGGTGGCCCGAAGGTGTCGGGAGCAGACAGTTTGCATTGAGTTCGGAGTGTTCCTCTCCTTTGTGTGGTGGGATGCAGGCAGGTGGAGAGGCGGGAGGAGGGCGGGTACCAGTTGCATGAGGCCAGTGCCCTGAATAAACCTTTGAAATGGTCGCCTCTGATTCGGTAGTGTAGCCGCTGTCTCTTTTGTGTTCTCTGAATGCGTCCATCTGCCAGGAGACCTGCGGGGACTGTAAGTGGGGTTCTTTCTGCCCGCGGGCCGCCTCGCTCGGGCGGGCTTCTTTCAGAGACGGACAAAGGCCTCTGGGCGTCAGCATGCCCCTCCACCAGGACGGCGGCCGCTTCCAGCGGCACACGCCGCGTGGAGCGGACCTGCAGATGGCCCGTCCACCCTCACGAGCCGCGCTGTCCCTCACGGCCACCGTGCTCAGTGAGCGCGTGCGAGGCAGGGGATGTGTGCTGTCACTCCGTGGTGGTCTCAGAGCACGTGCCGAGCGTGCCCCCCACCCCGAGCACTGCAGTGAGCGCGGAAAGCGGTGACACGCGGGGAAGGTCCCTTGCCCTTGTGTGCGGCCTGTGCTCCAGGGGGAGGGGCAGGCCGTGTACAGAAGGACGAGATGAACAGGCTGGTCGCAGGCGGTCAGTGCTGGGAATTCACCAGGGTGACATGGTTGACAGAGGGCGGGGAATGAGGACGGCCTCGGGGGTGGCGTTGGAGACCCAGAGGTGAGGCAGAGCAGCCCGGGGACAGCATGGGGCGGGGGCGGCACGTGCACCGGCCCCGAGGCTGGCAGGCCAGGCAGTGGACTGGGGCGGTTCCGGTGGGTCGGGCGCAGGTGGAGGCCGGCGGCTCCAGGCCCAGGGGCCAGCGCATGTGCCCTTGTTCCTGCGCAGGTTGGGGCAGGGAGTGCCGTGACCTGTTTCTGCGTGAAGTGTCTCTGGCTGCTCCCCGGAGAGCTGAGGGACTTCGGGTGCTCACGCCAGTTTTGTTGGCATTAGCCACTTCTGCCCCGCAGTCAGCTGCTCCTGGCCGCGGCTGCGGGTCCTCTCACACCGCTGACCGGGCGCCTTTGACACACATGCACCTGCGTCGTGCGTGCGTGAATCGGGCCTCTGGCCTTTGGAAATTATGCCCTGACACTGGGGCGGGGGGGACTCGTGTGTGGGACCCTTGCGCTGGCAAGTCACCCAGCACTCTGTCAGAGGCGTCAGAGCAAAGGCTGGTCCCGCGCAGGTTCCTCTCGGACACCTGCTGACCGTTTTAACAGCAGCTGGGCTGTTGCCGCTGGGGGGCCCTGGCTCTCCACACTGTTGCGGTGGGCATAGGCAGTGGCTACACACCTGGGGACACCAAGGTTTCTTTTCTCTTCGTTTTTAAGCCCCAGCCCTGTGGCATTTCAAAGGGCAGGGTCCCCTTACTGGATGCGGGCGGGGGGCGGGGCGGGCGATGGAGCTTTGGAGGCTGGACCCCAAGGTGGTGGCCGCGGTCAGAACACTATCGTCCCCGGAGCCTGCTGGGCAGAGGCCAGTGGATGCAGGAGGGATGCCTGGGACAGCAGAGTGGAGGTGGCCCGTAGGCAGGTGACGCGTACAGTCTGGGCTGGGCTGGGGCGTGGGAGAGAGGTCAGGGCATTGACACAACGGGCCAGCCACCTCCACCCTGCTCTGACCCCCGGGGCCTTCGGACGATGGGGGCAGTTGTTGCCATGCGAAAGATTGGCACCCAGGCCCCCCAAAAGAGCCTCAGACCCCAGCGAGCGGCTAGACACTGCCGCCAGATGGGCGTCCTTACCTTGTCCCACACTGCCTGCCGTCTGTCTGCGGTGTGGATGGGGCTGCGGAGCTGGCACAGACGGGCCGCTCAGGGGGACCGAGCTAGGCCAGTGGTCGAGAGGGCCTCCCAGAGGGAAGTGGCGTTTGCACAGCGGCCCAGCATACACGTGGGATGCGCTCAGTGACGGGGCAAGGCGGGCCCTGGCCGAGGCCACGAGATGCCAGGACGTGACCTAACCAAGTGGAGGGCCATGCAGTGGCCACCGGGGGTGATGGGGGTGGGACGCGGAGAGGCTGGAGGACGCAGTGAGGGCTCATCTGGACTGCGGCTGGTTAAGACCAGGGGGACTCACTGGGGTCTCTTTAGGGTGAAGGGTGGTGAGTGCACACCGACCCCCGCCAGGAGGGCTCCAGGCGTGGCGTGTGCTAGTGCCCACCCCCAGCCATGCCCGTCATGACCCGACTCACCTGCCGGGACCCGATCTCCCATTCCTCCCCCCAAGCATGTCCTTTGTCACACCAGCGTTCCACTGGGACAGTGATTGTCACGAACTGGGGAAGTGGGACGGGCCAGTTGGACGTGGGCCTCTGCAGGGAGACCAGTTGAAAAGCCACTTCGGTTAAGTGTGTCGCGAGTGCAGGGGGGTGGCCTCGCCCCCTGGCAGTCCCCCCTGCCCCCTGGTCGCCGTGGGGAACACACACAGCCCCAGGGCAGTCGTGGGAGGGGAGCGCCAGGTCCCCCCTCACTTGTCCTGTGGGGACTTCCGCTCAGTTTCCCACTGGAACAGCGGGAACAGGACGGGTCACGTCCTGGGTCGGACGAGAAGCTTGAATGGAGGAACGGGACCGGAGTGCCTTCTCAGTGCCGAGCCCTGGGCGACTTGCGAGGAGGTGACGGCAGTAGTCCTTGCAGGAGGACGGGGTGGCCTGGTGGCCAGGCGGGTCACAAGTGATGCAATGAGCAGGCACCGACTGCTCTTCTGTGTCCCCACCCCGTCCCACAGACACTGGCTGCGGCCAGTGCTGTGGGCCACAGCTCCTGCCCCCGGGGGTGGCCCGTGGCCTACGGTGTGGGGAACACGAGGGAGATTTGTTTCTCCAAAGAATGGATTTTCTATACATTTAGGAAGACAGAACGGCACGCAGAGGCTTTTGAAAGAAGCCGTTCGATGAAATGGTTGATTTATTCCGCACATGACGATCTGCGGGTTCGGGGGAGCAGGCTTCGCAGCAGTGTGGGGAGTGGACTGGGTTTGAAGAGAGGGTGTCCTTGTCTGGAGGTGGTGGGGTAAAGGGGAGAGAGCGTTCTGATGAGACCTCACTCCTGTTCCTGGTGTGTGCCGCGTGCCCGTGGAGGAGGGGGACAGGCCGTGGCACCTCCAGACAACTCTGAGCCTCCGGCGGATTCCTCACCTGGCTCCTCACCGTCCTGCCCATTTGGCCAGGCAGACGCCCCCAGCAGGTGACAGGGAAGTGTGTCAAGTGCAAGGTAAACTGACTTAGTTCGGATGGAGGCTGCGGGGGGCTTTTCTCCCCATTGTAACTGCCTGGGCAGGGGGTCAGGGACGGCCAAGGGCGTGGCCTTGTGCTGAAGCTGATGAGGAAAGCAGGTACTACCGGCTTGGGGAAGGGGTCCCAGTGAGGGAGAGCAGGTGCAGAGGCCCATGAAGACGGGGAGTGCAGTGAGGTGTCTGGCAGGTCCCCAGACACGGAGTGGCCTCGCCTGCAGGTGAGCATGTCTCGCCAAGGACTGAGCACCCTCCAGGTCCCCTTCCAGTGGAGTGGAGCGTCTCGAGGATGGCGTAGTATGTGTGGTGAAGACCAATAATGGGCTGTGAGGAGCGGCAGGTACTCAGGCCTCGGGGGATCTGAGGTCTGGCTGGAAATTCAGGGCCCTGTGAGAGTCCGTGGGCGGGGCTGGGGCTGGGGCTGGGGGGGGAGTGAAAGCCCCAGCTGCCTGACGCGGAGACTTGATCCTGTGGTCGCTGAGCGCTGGCAGGGTACGTGGCAGGGACGATGTGAGCAGAGCCGGCTGTGAGGGTCAGCGTCGTGGCGGCCCGGGTGCAGCGTCGGGAGGCCTTGCTTGCGCTGGGCGTTGGGGCCGAGACCCTGGCTCTTCGGAACCCGGGCGGCGTTTGGGGCACGGAGGCCCCGCAAGGCTGACGGCCCTTCCGACCGGCACATGCTGCCTTAGACTCGGGACAGCGACTAGAGCGGCCGTCGCCAGCGGGCTGAGGTCAGACTGTCCTGCAGCACGGCAGCCCCAGCCTCCGCACACCGGGAACTCCGGGAAGGGACATCTGGGGGGGAGCAAGTGGGCAGCGGCACAGATGCGGACGCAGTCGCCAGCAGCACCTGGAGACGAGACTGCCCGTCCACCCGCCCTACAAGTAACAAACACTCAGTAAGGAAAGTCTGAGACACAGAGCGCCGGCGCGTGCCACCCTACGAAGCAGTCCGCTGCCACATGCGAGCGCTTCGCTCACCTCCCGCTTCTGGCCGGCTCGGCACTCGCTGCAACCCAGCTCCTGGGCTGTTGGTCCTTGTCTTACACGCTCCTTCCGGGCAGTCGGGTGCTTTCACTCTGAGTGCGAATGGAAGTGTGTCATGGAAATTCGCAGTAAACAGTGAGGCCTGTGCTGCAAGCTGGGGAGAGGCAGCGAACAGGGACACTGCGGGATGGACGGGGTGGGAATCGAAGGTGACAGGCTGGGAAGGCGTCCGGCGGTCTGGAGCCGGCGCAGAGAAGGTGCCGCCAGACCACTGCCAGCTGCCCGCATGCACCCGTGCCGTCCGCTGTGTGGTCGCCGAGAGCAGTGGCTGTTGTCCCTCAGCCCGTGTGATTTGAGACTCCGGAGAGAGGTGGCCTGTGATTCAGGAGGGCCTGTGACATTTTCTTTCCATTTAAAATGGCCTCGGGACATGAATTGGTTCCACCAATGCTCATAAGTGATCATTCACTGTAAGACACCGCTTCGTTGTTTAAACTCGATCTTCTGTAGCACATACAGGTTGATTTTTTGATAATTACAGAAGAAAGGCACGTACTTTTAAACAAAAGTATATTAGGCAGAAAAATAGCAATTATTGAATTACTAACATATACAAGCCCTTGCGTCGTACAGTATCTAGCGATGGCCCCGTCTTCTCTCCCCTTCCAGGCGTGTTTTTAATATGAGCTCTGAAACTAGATCACAGCAGAACTCAGAGCAGACTCTTTACTTGACCCTGAGCAGAGGGACACGGGGCGGGGCGGGGTTACAGTGCTATCTCTACTTTCTTCACATGTCAGGGATTTTCTGCAACAAACTTTTAAAGACAGGAATATATATGTATTTAAAACTGCCCCCTTTCTACTCCCAAGAATGCCGACAGCATTCAAGGGGTCGTGGGAAATGCCTTGGGAGAGTTCTGGACACCCCCAGTGTCTGAGCTGAGGCCGGGTACAGGCTCTCATGTGAGTGAGCATGTGGGAATGTTCTAGCTAAATAGCCCTGCGGTGGGCCACGCCTGTGACCAGCCCTGCGTGCCCCGAGGAAGAGGCCGGGCTCCAGCTCTGGAGTGACCGCAGCTCAGCAAACCCAGTTGCTGTGTCATCAGTGGTGGAGACACAGCCGTCCCGCTGGCTGAATTTCTTTCCTCTTCCTGACTTGACAGGAATGTCCTTGCGTGAAGGGGCCTAACGATGACTCGAGGGAGGCGTGGCGCGGGGCCTTGGGGGCTGGGCAGGGGTGGGGGCCGGTCAGCTGGGCGGCCCCCGCTCTGAAGGTCTCACCCCTGCTTTTCAGACTGGGCCGCCGCCATCCGGGTCGCCGCCCTGGACTGCGCGGAGGAGAGGAACCGCGAGGTGTGCAGCGCCTACGACATCCACTTCTACCCCAGCTTCCGGGTGAGCCGGCCGCTCGGGGCTCCTTCCTCCGCTCAGGGCCTCCGCCTGCAGCTCAGGGCTCGCTTCCTGAAACGTGGCGGGAGCTCCTGTTTGCGGGGGTCGCCTCCTTCGTCCGCGTCCCTGTGGGAGGTCTGCGCCCCACGCGCAGGGGGCGGGGGCGGTCGGGGCTGCGGTTAGAGCCGCGTCCTTGGCCTCGTGCACCGCGTCTGCTGCTCTGCCCGGTGCCCGCGCCGCCCGTGCGTGGCCCCGCGGACGGCTTC
Source organism: Pteropus alecto (assembly GCF_000325575.1). Taxonomy (NCBI): domain Eukaryota; kingdom Metazoa; phylum Chordata; class Mammalia; order Chiroptera; family Pteropodidae; genus Pteropus; species Pteropus alecto. The sequence continues at coordinate 9,239,690 of NW_006441061.1, read as the reverse complement.
GTCTCCGCTTCTTCCACTGGGGGTGGAGGGTAAACCGCAACCTGGAGGTGAAGAGGCGCATGCTCCGCCCGCGATGCGCGCGCGTGGTTGCGGTGACACGCGTGCGCAGGAGCGCATCGCCGTGACACACGGCTCAAGGAAAGGGGACCCCTTCGCTCTCAGCCCTACAGCCGGCGTGCTGTGCGGCGCAGCGTCCCCTCGTCCTATTCCGCTGCGCGGAGCCGGGTGTTGACTGTCCTTGCTGCAGCCGTGCACCTGTGGCTTGGACGGACCGCGCTCGCTGGCCAGCCTGCTGCCCCGCTCCTTCTGGGGAGTCCTGTTACTATCCTCTTGCTTGTCGGGTGTGATGGCGCCCGTGCACCCCGTTTTGTTTGTGCTCAACTTACACACAGGGCGCCGTGCTACATGGAAGCGCTGGCCGCCTCTCTCACTAGGAAGAGTGGCTGCCGCTGACAGTCACCCGCTGTGCAGCAGTAGCACAGTTCGCTGTCCCCTCCATTGTTGGCACTGGCTGTTGAGGCTCGGGCTGCTGTGAAGACGCTGGTCCGTGTCCCTGTTGTAGGTGGCAGGAGCCCCTGTGGGCACGGGCCTGGAGTGCAGTTGCTGCGGGGAAGTACACGGACACATTGCCGGCTGA
>NW_006441061.1:9222812-9238918 GCF_000325575.1 Pteropus alecto | reverse complement strand
AAGTGCTTTGTATATTCACGGTGCTACGCTACTTTCAGTCGCGAGTGTTGCTGATACTTCACCCTGTTTGTAGCTGTCTTTCTTTTTTTTTTCTCACGAAGAAGGCTTTTATTTTAATAGCAAATCTTTTTTTCTGCTCAGAGATACTCAGTCGTGTCTGTCACCCTCTCCGGAGCTCCTTCGTGCTGTTAGAGGTCATTGGGACACCCACTTAACACCAGGGCCCAGGAACGTGCCGTCCTCCTGGTTCTAGCCCTGTTGGGTCAGAACATGGACGTCACAGAATTCTGGTGGGCCCTAACCACTCACGCCTCAGTCTGGCAGGGAACGCAGCCCACAGACGCACAGAACCAGTGGTTATCAGTTTTCATAAATCTTCTGGAGGGAGTTGGCTGGAGCTGGGTGGTTAAGATGATGGTCATTTTGTTTCTTAAGGGTTCGACATTGACAAACACCAGGCAAGGCTGTTTCTTATTTGTTCTGTGTTTTTCCTCGCAGTATTTTAAAGCGTTTACAAAGGACTTTACAACTGGAGAAAACTTTAAAGGTAAGGATTGTAAGCACTATATCTTGCTATCGTAGATTCACCTCAAGCCCATCAAAGTAAAAATGGCTTCGGGAGACTAGAAAACTCAGTGGCGGGCTGTCCCCACCCCTCCGTGCACGTGGGCGCGCCCTGTGCTGCCTGCCTGTCTTCCCTTGAGAGCTCGGGAGCCCAGCCTCGGCAGGCAGTTTTTATTTCGTGCTCCACCTTCCTTGGCAAATGTGGTGGTGTCAGTTCTTTTTATAAAGTAAACTTTTTTATTGAAGTACACACCTGAGGCATTTTTGTGATGAGCCCGCCTGCTAGCCAGTGCCCAGATCAGGCCCCAGAAAGTGACCAGCCAGCCCCAGGTGACGGCATTCTACGTCAGGGACTGTCCTGCCTGTTCAGAGCCTGGTGCGGGTGTTGTTGGGCATGTCTGGTCTGTCCCCGTGGCGTGCGTGCAAGATTCGTCTGCTGCCCATTTGTCCCCACATTTGTTGTCATGTCGTCTCCTACCGTGTGAGTCCACTGGCATCCGTACTGTGCACTGCTGGGCCCTGGGGCGGGACAGGTGCTCAGCGTGGTGCTCAGCGTGGCAGACACCGCCGTGGTGGTGGCGTGCTTCCCCACAGGGCCCGACAGAGAGCTGCAGACGGTGAGGCGAGCCATGATTGACTTCCTGCAGAACCACACGGACAGAAACAGGCCTCCTGCCTGCCCGGCTCTAGACCCCATTCGGTACGCAGTTCTGTAAAAAAAGTGGCACGTGTCACGGGGGATTTAATTTTGTAAAATATGGATGTGTATTAAGTGATCTGGGCACCGGTGCGTGGTGGCCAGCTCACCATTCTTGAAAGCACTAAAAGCCTCTTTTTTTATCTCCTTAAAGGCCCAGTGACGTCCTTTCTCTCATTGACCACCATGATGGTCATTACATGGCCATTTTATTTGAGAGCAACAGCTCCTATGTTGGACGTGAGGTACCGTGTCTCGTTCCCTCTAGTCTTACCACATGACGGGATTCAGTATGGGGTGGGGAGTGGATCCCTGGGCCGCTAGCGAGGCGTGCTGGTGGCTGTGTCACCCGGTGAACCCCTGGTCTACAGAGAAGGCTGTTGGAGGGTGGCGTCTCTGGGGAAGAACGGGCAGCAGGCTGGGGCACACGGCCTGTCCCTGGGTGTGGGAGCGCACAGGGGACCCGCCTACCCAAGGTCGGTCCTTACTCTCTCTGCAGTGTTGTCAAGACTTCTTCGTTATATTCTAATCTCTCAACTTTTTGCCACGTTCAAGCTTCTGTTAAACACATTTCCCTCCGAAACTGCCCTCCCGTCTTTCCACGCGTGTGGGGCTGAGGCCTCTGTCTTTGGCCAAGGCTCAGGGAGCCTGGGCGGGTAACGGGAACGCCGTGACTCCGCGCCTTCCTGGGGTCCGGAGGCAGTGCCGGCTCTCGGAGCCCGTCCCTCCTCCCTGCCGTTCGTCTCCTGCCTCTGCTCATGGTCACTGAGCTCTGGGAATGAGCGGAGGTCACAGGCTCTGGCGGGCGTGCCCATGGATGCAGCCAGGGCAAAAGGCTGCGGGTGCCAGCCATCTGAACACCGCCCCGCGCCTTCCGGGTCTGGGGGTGCGGGTTTGCTGTCTTCCCCGTGGGGGGGTCGGAGGCGACACAAGCGGCAGGACCCAGAGTTCTTGTGTGACCCTTCCCCACAGGCCCAGGCTCCCTCAGCAATGTCCCCCCCACACAGCCCTGGGCTGGGGCCGCTCCCCAGCGTGCAGGGTGTGGCCCGTGCCAGGAGGCTCTCCACAGCCGGAGCTCAGGTGTGGTCAGCTCTACTCTAGCGAAGGGGGGTCACAGTCAGCAACCGCCTGATTCAGGACATGTCCGGTTCTGCGTGTCTCCAGTAGATGGCAGGCAGATGGCGAGGCACGTGGGGTTTGCATGTCACCTTTTCACACGTTCTCGCTCCTAAAATGCCACTCCTGGGCTCCCTCTACCGCCGTGACCCTGTCTCTGCACCTTCGGCCTGTGCAGACCGGCCAGGGGCAGGTCCTGCAGGAGGGAACGGCCAGCCCAGAGCCTGCTGGCGCTCCAGGTGGCTGACCAGGGCCACGTTGCTGTCCTGGCCTGCCACGGCCTCCCAGGCACAGGACATGCTGTGTGGTACAGGGCCACGTGCACCAGGGAAAATTGAGGGCTGGCGGTGTGGCCCCGTGTGTGTGCTGGGTGGCGCATGGCCCTGTGTGACGCGTGTCGTTTGTGGAGATCGGGCTGCAGACGGTCTGGTACGAGTCCACGGCGAGCGTCTCCCGGGCAGTCTGTAAGGTGTCCCGTCGCGTTCGGTTGCGTTCACGTGCGTCCTGGTCACAGGAGACGTAGTGAGTTTATTCCGAGCGACACGGCTCCCAGTGTCCCCATGCAGCCTGCTCCCATCGGGTGGCGCTGCGTGCAGAGAAGGCGACGCGTTCTCCTCACCCAGGTGATCTTGGACCTGATCCCCTACGAGAACGTCGTGGTGAAAAGAGCACTGGACGCGGACGCAGCTTTTCTGGAGAAACTGGGCGTTTCTTCCGTTCCTTCGTGTTACCTGATTTACCCAAACGGGTCGCACGGACTAATTGATGTGTAAGTGTGGTGTGGCTCAGGGCTGTTTGTGACCGTGGTTTGGGGGTGTTGACAGCCCTCCAGGGTGGGGGTGGGCTCTGGGCCGAGACGGCCCATCTGGGTCAGTGGAGCGAGTGTCCCGCCCTCTCTCCAGAACGAGCCATGGGCACAGGCCCCAGTCCCCTTATGCTCTGCTCCTTGCTGAGAGCAGCGAACCATCAGAACATCGTTTCCTGGGCGCCCTAAGCCAAGCTCTGCAAGGGTAGTGGGTGAGAGGTTATGCCGGCGCCCAGCCTCCTGGGGGCAGGGGGAGGACGCCTGCCCTGCCCCGGGCTGAGCAGGAAGGCCGCCCGTGCCAGGCTTACAGCCAGGCGCTGCCCTTCACACAGCTTCCCTGGCCACTTCCGTTTGGTTTCGAGCAGCGTGTTTTATGTGAAAAGTCATCTGCACGGTGTAGCATGGAACAACACCGATGTTCAAACCTGGACGCTCTCATGAGCCCTGAGCTGCAGTGGAAGTGCAGGGTGGTGGCCTGTGCGCGTGCTCGGGGCACACGCAGCCCTGCCCACCTGAGGGGCCACACGTGGCGCTCAGGAGCCCCCTACCCCGACCAGTTTCCACTCGCCCCACCTAGAGCTGGCCCATTGTGGCTGAAGCCTCTCAGGCTGTTGAAAACAGTCTGAAGAAAGCTGACGTTGGCAGATGCCCAACCCGCTTTGCACTGCTTGCTGTCCCCACAGAGCCAGAGTCGCTACAGGGCCGGTCACAGCCGGAGCTCGGTGCCTGAGGGCTTGCCTCATGTCCACCAGAAACGCGACTGGGTTGGGGGCCGGTCTCAGCCTGGTGACACAGGGCGGCCGGGGCTCGGACTCCGGCAGAGGTGGCCGGGCCCGAGCGCCGGCTCAGCCCTCGCCCTGCCCGCCCTCTCTCGCAGCGCGAAGCCTCTCCGATCGTTTTTTTCCTCTTATTTGAAGTCGTTGCCGGATGTGAGGAAAAAATCGCTTTCGTTGCCTGTGAAGCCGCACGAAGAAGAAAATTCTGAAGTCGTGGCCTGGAGAGAATTTGACAGGCAAGTGTCCCTTTCGGACGCACGCTGTCCAGGCAGTGACACGTGCGGGGCAGGCACCGTGAGCACGGCTGCGGGAGGGCTTGGCTCGGCCGCAGGGTCGGCCCACAGAGAACCCGCTGTAGGCCGTGAGCACTGTCCGCATCCCCTGCGGGGTGGGTCCCTCGGGTGGGAGCAAGAAAGGGGGACTCAGGAAAGAGGCCATTTTCACCTGACTGGACGCGTCATCGCAGGTGGAAGCTGTACACGGCGGACCTGGAGTCGGGGCTGCACTACCTCCTGAGGGTGGAGCTGGCCGCCCACAGGTCCCTGGCCGGGGCCGAGCTGAAAACACTGAAGGATTTTGTCACTGTCCTTGCCAAGGTCTGCTGTGGGGGGGCTTGGCCGCGGAGTGGGTGCCCAGGCCCCGGGGCTCCACAGCTCTGGGGTCGGGCTGACCTGAGCTCGATGGCTGCTCCCGTGCGCCTGCACTCCGCTGGTGCAGGCCGGTGCCCGCCGTGCCTGGCCCTGTCCTGGGCTCTGGGGACGGGGCTGCACATACTGAGCCTGGAGAGGGCGCTGGGCGGAGGGGCCGGGTTGGGCGCGTTGTCCTGGGCGCTGGGGACGGGGCTGCACACACTGAGCCTGGAGAGGGCGCTGGGCAGAGGGGCCGGGTTGGGCGCAGCCGGGAGGGCGGGGTCTGTGCAGGGGTTGCAGGTGGTGACCTCAGGGCCCTTGCCCAGGCCGAGGTGGGTGTGAGTGGGAACGGGGCGGTTCTGCCGCTGTCTGGCGGAGAAACTGGCAGGCTGGGCAATGGAGTGTGGGCAGTGGGAGGAGAGCTGCAGGTCACAGCTCCCTCGGGGTGCAGCTGCGGCCGCCAGCGCCGTCCAGGGCCTTTTTGTGTGGACGGGCCTGGGCGGTGGGCTGGCCGGCGCGGCACCTTTAGTAGGGGGCGGGGTGGGTGGGTGGCTCCGGTGTTGGCCGACGTTCAGTTCCTGCCGAGAACTCTTAGTTCCGGGGCCGAAAACCAGGGCTCAGGGATGGGAGGTGCGGTCTTCCTGGCGCGGGCCTCTTCCGCGGGGGGCAGAGCGGCGGGCTGCGGCCTCTCTACCCTCTGACCTCTGGGCCTGGGAGCAGGGAGGGCCCTCTGCCCCGCTGCTGGCCTCGCAGCCACCAGACAGCTCCCTTGGGGGAGCAGCAATGCACTCTGAATTTCTTGTTATCATCACGCAGTGAGGAGGCTCAGTTAGTTTTAAGAGGTTTTTCTTGCCCGGTGCAAGGTCTCTAGCATGGTGGTCAGTCAGTGCTTTGCACAGGCCGAGTTTACGAAGTCTGATTTTTGAGAAAAAATGGAGGTAGAATTTATGTGTGATGGAGCAGCGAGCCGCCTAATGTGCTTTAAGGAGCTGCAGGAAGCCGGCCGGGCCCGTACGCCGCCCTGCGTTCGGAACGCAGACGCCTCCGTCTGTCCTCCCTGCCTTTGAGGCACGGCCCGCTGCCCGGCTCGGGGGCGAGTACGCCCCACCGCGCTCACGCTCCTCCCTCCTCCTTTCACAGGGGCGTCAGCTCTGTGAGGCCAGGTGGCCTCTTAATCGTTTTCCTGAAGTTTCCTTAAACTCTAAATGTTGGTGAATGGGTAACGGAGCTGGGGAGGCTGCGTAGAAACAAAAGGTTTTACGAGCTGACAGTGGTGTCCCTGCTGCTGGCGCCTCCTTGTCAGGTTGAGCTCAGGTTTCGGTGGCTTTGTCGGCAGCCTGCGTTCTGCACATCTCGGGTGACAGCCATGTGCAGCGGCCACAGTGCCGCTGGGCTCGACAATGCTCTAGGCCAGGGCGCACGGCTCGAGCGCTGACATCTAGTGAGCCAGCAGGGGGCGTTGCCTAGCAGCCGGGTGGCCCTGCACGCCTTCCCCAGCAGTCACCCGGGCAGACGGCAGGGTGGCAGAAGGGTCACATCACAGGCAGGCGGGGTTGCCATGCACTGTCTGGAGGAAGGGCCGCAGGGTCATGAGGCACACGCGGCCATGTCATCTGCTGTTGTGCAGGGGACCGTGACGTGAATGGTACTGGGCGGGCAGCATGAGGGAAGGCATGGGCTGCCCGGGAAGGCACTGGCCACAGCCCACCCGCCCGCACCTCGGGCCCCGCCTCGTGTCGGGAGGAGCCGTGTGTCTTCGGGAGACCCCCCGCCTAGTTCCGGGTCAGAGCCCTGGGCTGGTCGGGCGCATTTCCCCAGCGGGTCTGTTGGGCGGGTGCGCGTCCCCCTGTCTGGGTGGGGGACATGTTCTGGACAGGCTCTGACCGGGGTCCTCCCTCACTCAGCTGCTGCCCAGCCGGCCGCCGGTCCGGAAGCTTCTGGAGACGCTGCGGGAGTGGCTGGCCAGCCTGCCCCTGGACAGGATCCCCTACCGTGCAGTGCTCGACCTGGTCAACAACAAAATGCGGGTGAGCCCAGCCCCCCCAGAGCTCGAGGCGCGTCCCCTTCCGGCTGTCCTAGTCTTCTGTGTCTGACCTGCACAGGGGACCCTGACTCGGCAGGTGGGGGGGACAGGAAGCTGCCCGTGCATGTGGCCCGTCACGCACACACCTTCACGCCCATGACACAGGCCCCGCCTTGTGTCCCTTCGCAGTTTTTACTGTCCCTATTCCATGCGACTTTTATGTCCCCTGGTGCCGTCAGCCTTGTGCGGAGTCCTCCGTTGAAGGACAGTTCACAAGGAACATGTATGACAACCTGCCCTACGCAGGTAGGCACGGTTCTCAAGCAGCGTGGGACCAGGCTTTTTTTTTTTTTTTTTTTTATAATGAAACTTTGAGTAAACGCATCTCAGTTGTACACCTAAAAATAGATAACAATGACGTGTTCAGTCAAGTGTGCAGAAGCCAGTGAGGGTCCCCGAGCCCCTGCGTCTGCCCAGGAGCTTTGTGACGTGGCCAGCCCAGGACCATCCTTGCTGGGGTGTGGCCATGAGCCTGTCGGGAGTGCTGACGAGTTTTGACAAATGTCCCCCTGTGTAACCACTGCCCAGTCGTTTGGGACGTTTACCAACTACTTTTATTTCTAGTGACTTGATTACCTTTTATCGTTCTTTCCTTTTTCTCTGCAGATTTCTGGAATATTCCTTACCAGTCACATCAAGTGGATTGGCTGTCAAGGAAGCCGCCCGGAGTTGAGGGGTTACACGTGTTCCCTCTGGCAGCTGTTCCACATTTTGACCGTTGAAGCCGGGATGCACCCGGAAGCGCTGGCTGACACAGGTAAATGTCCCTGTCGTGGCGCCCACCGGGTGCCATCAGATGCCTGGCGGCAGCTCCTTTTGCTGTGTGTGAGGCAGCGTGTCCTCGGTGCCCCTGGGGTCCCCTGCCGAGCGGGGAAGGCGAGGTCTTGTCCACGTCGCCCGGTCCCCGCATGGCCCTGGCGCTGGAGCTGCGTCCCTGTCCTCCCGGCTCGGGACGTGTGACCTGCAGGAGCTTGGGCGCAGAGGGACACAAGTGGGTGCTGCCGGAGGCCCGTGGGCAGGTGCGCGGCTCCCCCCTGGGTGCCAGCGGGCTTCCCTGAGTCGCTGATGCGGTATTTGTGGGTCGGGGGGCCGGTGCGGCCGAGCCATCCCCTGTTCCAGCAGTCGGCCAGGATGGGGGTCTCGCCCGAAGTCACAACTAGGAAAGACCCCCGAGCTCAGTCCGGTGGTGGCAGGAGTCAGGTCCTTGCTGGCTGTTGCTCAGCGTGTGTCCCGTCCTTAGCTCAAGTCACAACAGCTGGTTTAGGGCGCCCTTCTTGGTGTGACGTTCCTCCTCTGTGGCACGTTCTGGTCATTAGAAGTGAACCATGGGCCCGGGGAGGGCGTGACGCAGATGCAAGTGTGGCCGGCAGGACTGCGGCCACCTCAGAGGCTGCCTGCCCTGACAGCTTACAGCTGCGCAGCTGAGGTTTGGGAAATGCCGGCTCAGAGCCGTCCTGTGTCACGTCCTGCACATGACACGAGGACGCGTGCCGGGGCCTGCCCACGGTGGACGTGTCGCGTGCGCGCCTCCCGGCCTCAGCGGGTCCCCGGCCGGCATGGGTAGTTGCTTGTGCTTAGTTGTTTCTCAATCATTCGTGTTCACTAACGCTTATGTTACGTCCCCAGGGGGATTTTTGACTCGCAGTCTAGCGTTTTTTTTCCGGTGAAACTGTAAGGTTCTCTAGCGGTTCTTTCACTGCTACCAAACTAACCCAAAGGCCCGTGGCTCAAAACGGCTGTCGTGGTCTTTGCTTTCGAGGCCGGGGCCGGCAGCGTGGGGCCGGCAGCTCTTCTGCGGGGCCCGCATGTGCGCCGTGGGTGCGGCCGGTGCTCCAGACCCAGCAGGTCCAAGGCCGCAAGCGGCAACTCTGCAGAGCGGCTCGCTCAGGAAGGGGCGCTCAGGGCCTGGGCCGTGGTCACCTCCAGTCCCTCAGATGGGTCTCGTGCAGCCCAGAGGTGAGGCGGGGAGGTAGAGCCCACCTGTGCTGGGGGTGCAGCAAGTCACGTCGCAGAGGGGCGTGTGGCCATCTCCCAAAGTCTTTACCACCCGCTGCCCTCCAGGCGACGTTGGATTTCTCCTTGTGGTGGCAGCGGGCTGGGGGAGCAGCTGGACTTTCAAACCGCACATGCTTCGGGGAGCCACACGGAAAGCGCAGCAGGCTCTCCAGGAGAATCCGCAAGGCCCCCACAGCAGGGGTCAGAGCCGCGCCTCCGCCTGCCCGAGTGCCAGCTGGCCGGTCGCCACGTCTGAGCCCAGGGTGGGGACCCCGCATTTCCTGTGGGGAGTCCTGCCGAGGGAGGAAGAGCAGTGGAGGGCGGTGTGGTGACAGCCAGGGCCGGGGTCGTCTCCAGACACGCAGACACGCGTCCTGAGGTCGCGGGGGCCGCACGGCAGACAGCACGCCCGGCCCAGCGCCCCGGCCCGCGTCGGCGGGAACGCAGAGCAGCAGCAGCGCGTCTCGCGCCGGGAACTGGGTCAGACGGAGGCGTCGGATTAGGTCTTGGAAGGTTCTGTTCTTCTTGCTGCGTGTTTAAACCCCATCGACTAAAAGCCTGCGAGTCCCCTAATCCCCCCAGGTGGAGGCGCACGGGCCTCGTCCACTTTAAAGATTAGGGCGGCCGAGTGTGCCGCGCCGTGCCGGGAGCGGGGAGCAGGGAGGAGGATTACGCGGCTGCGCGGCAGATGTCCCCCGCTGCCGTGGCACAGAGGGCGGGCCCGGGCCCGGGCCCAGCCGGCAGCCCGTCCCGGTGCGCGTGGGTCGGTCACACCGGGCGCCACCTGGCCGCTCCCAGAAGCACTCGGCCCAGGAGGCAGCCGGTCGGCTCGGATTGCGACAACAGGAAATGAGTGGACTCCCCGGGCTGCTGACGGACGCAGAATGTCCATCAGGCTCTGACTCAAGGGCCTGTGACTGTCCCCTTTGCGAGTAGAACCGAGACCGGCTGAGGACCGCAGCAGCACGTGAAGAAAGGGGCTGCTCTCCAGGGCCTGCTGTCGATGAGGCAGATTCAGTCACAGAAGCTGCCTCCGGGCCCCCTGCTTATCTCCTTCGTGTCTCTTCACGCTGACGTTTGATCTGTGTTAATCTCACGCGTCTCTCGTTTGCACCCTCGCTCCCCTGGGTCAGGCGTCTGAGCAGCCGTGGGGCTGGCCCTGGCGGCTCCCCCAGTTTGCTCAGGGTCCCTAATTAGCACGCTGCCCATAGCTGGAAGAGTCCGCTTCCTGAAACCTCGGTCCTCGCCGGCCACCGTGGCCCGTCTGTGGCTGCAGATGCTGGAGAATGCCTCCCACAGAAGCGGTCTGCCTTCAGCAAAAGGGTCCTTCCAGCCTGTCGCCCTCCATCCCCAGGAGCCCTGGCCCCCTCGGGGAGGGTCACGTTGGGGGAGGCTGGCGGCAAGCCGCAGGCCACGTTCACGCTTGGGCCTGCAGGCTCGGAACGGCCGTTGCCCGTCCCACCTCGGGGTTCCGTGAGGAGAGAAAGAGTACCCACGGGACAGGAGGTGGACCCTGGCCCGTCCTGGTCCTCTGGTCATGAGGCCTGGTCTGAGGGTGCAGCTCGTCCTCCTGGGTACCGTGTGTCCTGGGGCACGCCCCACAGCTCGACACGGGGCCGTGTTCTGGGCGTGCACGCTCTGCAGCGTCACTGCAGCCAGCAGCACTGCTTGTGGCAGTAGGTGTCTGGGAAGGTGCCGTGTCCTCCCGTGTCTGCAGACGTGTGAGCCTGTCTCTTATCCGTGTCAGGCGCTCAGCCCGTTCCTGGCTACGGATGGCTCCCCGAGCCCTGTGGCTCCGGCGCCCGCAGCCTGGCTCACGCTGGCGGCCTGTTGTGTGGCGCCAGCACTGCCCGTTCCCCCGCAGGGTTGGGAGACGCGCCGCAGGCCGTGTTGCAGGCCATCCGGGGCTACGTCCGCACCTTCTTCGGGTGTCGGGAGTGCGGCGAGCACTTCGAGGAGATGGCCAGAGAGTCCATGGCCGCCGTGGAGACCCCGGACCAGGCCGTGCTCTGGCTCTGGAGGAAGCACAACCTGGTGAACAGCCGCCTGGCAGGTGAGCAGGCGCCGCGCCGGGCAGGAGGCTGTGGGTGGGGGGGACAGCACCCCCACGGGCGTGGTGACAGCCTGAGCTTGGTGCCACCTGCCTGCCCACGTGTGCCAGGCTTCCTGTCCTCATGGCCCCCGGGGGGCTGGCACGGCGGCTTTGCCCGGGAGCTGCCACAGTCATCAGCCACGCCTGGGCCTGAGCGTCCCTGCTGTCCAGGTTGCTCACTCACCTCAGGGCCTTGGGGAAACCGATGTCATCCTTATGCCCGTGGGTGGCCCACTGGGTCCCCGGGAAGTCTGCAGTAGAAGACTTAGAATATAATTAATTTTCAGTAAGGAATTTTAGTGTCTTTAAAATTTGTTCTCAGACTATAAACCAGACTCCTCAAAATGGTTTTGTTTGAAACAGCTAAGTAGGGCGCATATATTTTCTCAGAGTTAAATAATTCAAACTGTTCCTAAATCAGCGGCAGATTAAAATTAGGCTTAAGAATAATTCCACTGAGAAATAATTCTTAATAGAGATGAATAGAAAATGCCACTGAACTATTGGTTTTTACTTAATCCACTGTATTATAGAAACATATTACAACTAAAGCACTAAAGAAAATTGGTTTTTCTTTGCCCTCAGAGCTGACTGCTGTGGCTGCCATCACGTGGCCACGGCCCCTTTTGTGTTTGCGGGATTTGTCGGCCGCTGTCAGCTGCAGGCCAGGGCACCCCCCATGGCCCCGCGTGTGGTGTGGTTGCGGGCATTGCGGGCATCACACCCCTCCCTCCCTCTGTGCCCTCGCCATGCTCCTGCCTGACGGCCATGAAGGCGCCAGACGCCACCCCGGCCAGGCTTGACCCAGCCCCGGAGCCCCGGAGCCCCGCATCATTGCCCTGTTGCAGAAAGGGGCTGTCCACAGCCATGTAGCCGCGGCGCTCCTGGGCCCCGCAGTAACCCCCAGCCCTGCCTCCTTGGAGGCCCCGGAGACCTGACCTGGACCTCCCCGTCTCTGTGGTGTCTCTAGGGGCGTTGGCAGCTCCGTATTTGTCCCCACGCGTGTACACGATGCTCCCATGTGACACCCCGGGAGGGCGGTTTCCTGGCCCCCCTTGGTCTCTTCACGCATAGCACTCACCTGTGGGAAGGTCCCCCTGCCACTGTGAGAACTGCTGTGGCACATTTATGTCCGTCGCATAGAGGCTGAGGGATACATCCCGTTAACACTATGTGTAGCATTTGATTTTGTAAAAAGACATTTACCACGTCAAAGAGGTTGGGAAGGACCCTTATCATGGGGGCCACCTCTGGGACAGGCAAGGGCACGTGGTGGTCCTTAGTCTTGCCCACGGGGACGGGGCTCACGCCCAGAACACAGCCTGGAGGTCCCCGAGGGCATGTGGGGTCCAGCAGCAGCCCTAGAGAGCTGTGCAGACACTGGGCGCTCTGTGGCTTTGTGTGGGCCACGGGGGAGGGACTCACACAGGTGGGGGCTTGCCGAGCAGGGGCCTCGGTGGGAAGTGCAGAGGGAAACCTCGGCACGGCCCGTTTGGGACACGGTCACCGGGCAGATTGGGGCGGCTTTGGCCATGTGAGTGGCGGCGTCTGGGTGTGGACATGGGGACCTGCCACAGGATGTCAGGGAAGAAAGGACATCACACGGGGGCTGCAGGGACGTGGCTGCAGCCTGTGCGGGGAGGCGGGAGCAGGGCGTCGTCTGGAGCCCGTGGGGGTGGGGAGGGCAGGCAGGGGGCTGGCAGGACGTGGGGGGGGGGCGGGGGTCGTGGGTGGGTGTCAGGTCTCAGGAGGCCTCTCCATGGTCGCTCCCTCTTCCTCCCAGGCCAACTGAGTGAGGACCCCAAGTTCCCAAAGGTTCCGTGGCCCACTCCGGACCTCTGCCCGGCCTGCCACGAGGAGACGAACGGCCTGGACAGCTGGGACGAGGGCCAAGTGCTCCTGTTCCTGAGGCGGCACTACTGCGCGGGCAACCTCGTGCACACGGGTGCCGCCGCCCTGGCCCCGGAGCGGGCGGGGGGCCGCGCTTCCCCCGAGAGGCCAGGGGGCCAGGGGGCCGGGAGTCTCCGCCCACCCAGCGCCCTGCCCCCCAGAGCTCGCCTGTCAGACGAGTTGCACCTGGGACTGGACAGGGAGGCGGCCGGGACCTTCCTGGGGATGGGCTTCTCCAGCCTGGACATGAGCCTCTGCGTCGTGCTCTATGTGGCCTCGTCCCTGTTTCTGATGGTCATGTTCTTCTTCTTCCGGGTCCGGTCCAGGCGGTGGAAAGTGCGACATCACCACCCGTCCGTGTAGAGCGAGCGGTGGCCTCTGGAAGCAGCCCCGCCCGCAGCCTTATGGACTGACCGGCGCTCCCTCCCACCCGCTCGCCGTCCAATGGCGGCTCTGGGGTCTGGGTGGGCGTGCGGGGGCACCGCGCTCTCCCGGGGTGCTCAGTGGACCCCTTCACAGCCCTGCCGCAGGGTGGCGGTGTCCGCTCCAAGTCTGACAGTGGCAGTGGGGAGTCCAGGCCAAGTAAACAGTGTTTTGTGCCCACTTTGACCTCGAGTTTACAAGGCCCTGTTTCGAGATTTGGAGAAAAACCCGCCCCCTGCCTCCCCGCACCGGGAGGCCCAGCCGACGAGGACCAGAGGACCAGCTGCTCTGCGGCCTTTCTCAGTGATCCGTTTGTGATTTGTGGCAGCTCTGGACCAGAGGGGAGGAGCCCTCTCAGCCGTCCCCACGTCCCCACCCCCACCGGGCTAGCCACGGGCTTGTGGCTTTGCCGCATTTCAGGAACTAACCCCAGAGGCTGGGTGGAGCTTACTTGGTGGTTGGAAGAGACTGGCTGGTGGCCCGTCTTATTCTTCAGGGACAGTGCCTTTGCTTGTTTATCTGATGACAAGAGACAGTGTGAACAGGGGCCACCCCCTTTGCCTGTCCTCCCAGGGAGGGGCGGGGGTGAGGAGTGGGCCGAGTCCCAGCGGGCATCTGAAGGATCCTGCCCCCGCTTGTAGGTCCCTCTGGGGAGTGGTGGATGCCTGAGGCCGGCTCCATTCACCCGGAAGCTGCTTTCTGAGGGGCCCCGGCAAGGCCCACCCTCCTTGGGCACTCGTATACCCCAAAACATTTAGAGGTGACGAAGATGTATACAGACTACCTGGACGTTTCCATCGAGATTTTCGTGGCTCCCGCTTCACCGGGCAAGCTCAGAGGCAGCTGTGTGCGCATGTCACTGTGCCGGAGGAAGCCGCTTCACGCTGCCGGCTTCACGCATTCTCGCCCACGAAGGCCACCGTAACGCTGACGTCACTGTCGCCACTTGGGGAAAAGGGACACCTGACGGCTGGAACAACTGTCGTTAGCTTGGCTGTCCCTGGGAGGGGAGGGGGCGGGGGCAGGCGGGGAGCTTCTGTCACCAGAGGTTTCTTGTTTGACCGTTTTTAACCTTTAGAGACCTGTCTTAAAGCCGAGCCCGTCTTCACAGCTAGTTACGTGCCCGGGTCACTGAACACAGCACATGTTTCGTTTTAGCTTGAAGGTGGGCAGATGCACACAGGTCCCAGGGAAACACGTAGACCCTTTCGCTAAACTGCCCTTCGGCTGGTGTTGGGCGGCGTGTCTCCCCTAAGCTTTCTAAGTGGCGTGGTCGGGGACGATGTTGCCGTGTGCCACCCTGCATCGTGACCTTTACGAAACCTGTTTCAAAGGCAGCGTCGGCTCTTCGAGTTCACAGTGTTGCAGATTTTAGTCACCACCACTTGAGAGACATGTCTAGACATCCGGAGAGTCAGGATTTTAGCAGGCCGTTAACGGTCAAGGACAGGTGGTGTGCGGGGGGACGTGCATCTCGCACGCAGGTGTGAGCAGTCCCACACACCTCACGTGGTCTGCTCAGGACTGGACGCTGTCATTAGGCTTCAGGCCTGCTGTCTAAAGTTGTAAGAATTCAGGCAATGAATATGGTAGTTCGGTAATTTAAATGTATTTATTTTTAATGGAAGAATTTTGTTTAAAAAGAAACTAATTGACGTGGAAATGTCAGTGAAATTTCTTACCTGCAAGGGAAGGGAACATTTTGTATTTAAGTAAACTATAATGTGCACATTTTAAATAAAGAAATGACATTTGAAAAAAATTGTGACTTTTTAGAAGTGTGAACCAGCTCTGCAGACATAAGGTTGTCGGGCAGGCTGCAGGCAGAGCTTCCTGTCTCCTGGGGTTTGGGGACTGGACACCTGAAGCTCCAGAATTTCTCATACCGAGCCAGAGG
The DNA here is from genome assembly GCF_000325575.1 of Pteropus alecto. Taxonomy (NCBI): domain Eukaryota; kingdom Metazoa; phylum Chordata; class Mammalia; order Chiroptera; family Pteropodidae; genus Pteropus; species Pteropus alecto. Next base: position 9,223,951 of record NW_006441061.1, on the reverse strand, counting down.
CTTTAGGAAGACAGCCCCAGGGTCAGGCAGAAAGTGAAAGGTGGAATTAGTTAAATTATAAATGATCTTGGGGCTGATCCACACTGAGACGGTTCACACAGCACGTCAGTGGCACATGGGTAGTGACACGCAGGTGGCCAGAGGTGCCCCTGCTTCAGGACACCTCGGCACCCCCCTGCAAAGGGAGCCCCAGCCCACCCAGTTCTGGACATCGGCTTTCTGAGATGGCGCCTCTGCCACCAGGCCTGAGCGCCCCGGCCTTGTGAGGCCGCGTACCCGGGCCTTGCCCAACACCTGTTTGCTGCCTCAGGTTCTGGACCGGTTTAGTTCCTTCTCCCGCCCACCCCACCTTGTTTTGCGGGGGTCTCCAGTAGCCTTACGCATGGCCTCACAGGGAGACCTGGCTGCGGGTTCTGTGGATTCACCTCCCCAGCCAGGCTGTGCAGAGGCTGGTAGGTGGCCCCCTCTCGGGCCTTGTCCAAGGTCCTCCCCAAGAGGGCATGGACAGCCCCTGGTGTGCCAGCTGTCAGTGGCCAGGCAGCACACAGAGTGACCACTGGGCACCCAGGCCACTAGTCTGGGTCCGTGAGGTGCTGTTGTGGGTGTAGACTCAGCAACGGTGACCCTTGTTACAGGCCCCAGGTCCTGCAGCTCAGGTCCCTTGAGTCCCTTGAGTCCTGAGTCGGTTCTGTTGGGGCCACCCTAAGTGCCCTTCCCCCAGGCTGCCCTTGGGGGAGCGGGGGTGGGGTGTGGCCTGAAACCCGGGAAGCCGAGAGCTGGGGAGGTTGTGAGTGCGGGAAAGCCTCAGGCCAGCCGCAGCAGTTGAAGGTCTCTGAGCCACACCTGGAGCCAGGGCCTGTCTGGGGACCTGGGCTGGAGCCAACAAGGCTGGAGGGGCCACCCTACCTGGCAGCCCGACGTTGCCCTCCGGAAGGCTGCAAGCAGCAGCAGCAAGGTGGAGCACCCGCTTGCCACGAATCCCCTTGCCTTGGGGTGGCCTGGAGCTCAGGGCGGAGCTGCGCTCCTGCCTGGGAGGTGGGGAGGTCGGCCGAGGGACACAGGACCTGGGGAGGTGGGAGGCGAGGAGGCGGGTCAGGGAACAGTGGGGCGGGGCGGGGGCCGGGACCTGGGGAGGGGGG
>NW_006441061.1:9213552-9219256 GCF_000325575.1 Pteropus alecto | reverse complement strand
GCTGCTGCGCACACGCCTCCTTCAGCACCGCGGACAGCGCCCTGGCCCAGAGGCTCCCTGGTCCCGCCGCACTGACAGGGACGCAGGCCTTGGAGTGCTCTAAACCCGCCCTGGGGTCTCGGAGGAGGAGGAAGGGGCTCGGCCCACGCCGCTCCGGCCCTCTCCCCGGCCGCCCTGGCCCAGTGGCAGCGATGCTGCTGGAAACAGAGCTCGAGCACAACGGAGATAGGCCCGGGGCCTCCGCGGCCGACGCCGTCTGCACCTTCCGCGGGACTCACGGTAAGACCCTGGCGCTCCCGGCCTCCAGCCTGAGCAGGAGGGCCCTGAGGGGAGACCCAGCAAGGGCGGCAGAGGCAGGCGAGGGGTGCCTGGGAGGAAAGGGCACAGCGCATGGAGGGAGAGAGGGACAGGAAATCTGAGACCGCGGGCGGGCCGAGCCAGACGGGCGGCGTGGGGTCAGGGAAGGCGCCCAGCGCCTGGAGCTGCCTGCCGCGGTTCGGCGGCTGGATCCGGGCCTCGACCCGTGTGCGTGTGCGGCTGGCTTGCTGCACAGCAGAGCGCCTGAGAACAGAAAGGGCCTCACGGGAGAGGCTGGGCAGAGGGATGGAGCCGAGCGAGGGGCGCCAAGTTCCCCCAGCGACTGCACCTTCAGCTCCCGCTCGGCCCAGCCCGACTGCCCAACGGCCCCACCAGTGAGCAGCACCTGGACCCCTGGGCTGGGTCTCCCGCCTGAACCGCCCTCCCCCAAGGCCATTTGATCGCCACGGACGTTGAGAGATAATGGAGGCATTGTTGGTGGGCCGGCCAGATGCCCAGCGCGTGGGGCCGCCGCAGCCTCCACCCGCTGCCCGCCCGTCCCTTCCCAGTCCGATCGCACATGGCCCCTCTCCGGCAGGCCTCCGCAGCAGCTGACACTCAGCACTCAGCACCCACTGGCTCCTGGCTCGTGCTCCCATGCCCTGTCCTTTGGGTGACGAGTGTGCAACAAGGTGAAAGGCTGCATGGGCCTTTGCTCAAAACTAAGCCAGGCTCGGAAGCCAGGAGGAGGAGGAGGCGGGGAAGGCGGGCGTAACCATGGGACTCCCGGCTGGAGGGACCTGCCAGGCTCCAGCACTTCCTGGGGGGGTCCCTGCTCTCTCTGTGCCCCACACTGCTGTGTCCTGGCTGTGGGTAACTGTAGGGGGCTGGCGCTGGCCTGTGGCCAGGCGTGGTGTGCCCTCTGGGCAGGAGCAGCTACACTGGGGTAGGTGCGTCTCTACATGCAAGGATGGCTGGGTTCCTGCAGGTTCCCTGTTCTGATTGGGGCGGGATGTTGGAAAATCAGGCGCGGGGGTCGTGTTCTGTGCAAGCTAGGGTGCTGGTTGGGGCAGGAGGGTAGGTCCTGGCTTCCCCAGCTCTGTCCTGACCCGGAGTCTGGGCTGTTGTGTGGGCGGAGGACACTGGCGTTCTCTCCCTAGGATGGCCCTTCTTCCCTGCGCCCTGCCCGCTCAGAGGGCAAGTTCCATGGGTGGAGTTCAGGAGCTGGTCAGGCTGGGAGGTCTGAGGTTGCCAACGGCTCCTGGTCGCTTTGCTCTGAGCCCTTGGGTGCCACACTTGCCATCTCTGGGTCTTGGGTGGGTGGCGTTTGTGCCGACCAGACGTCACCACATCTCCCAGCTCTATCTCTTGAGCAGAGCCTCAGCAGCGAAGGACCCAGCTCCCTCCCCGGCCCTCCTCCCAGGACCCACAGCCTACCCGCGCGCGCTCGCTCCAGTCCAGGCCTCAGCCCGCGCTGGGGACGCGGAGGCAGGGAGCTGCGGGGCCCTGGAGAGAGCCGCCGCTCTTTTAGAAAGTGCCTGAGCAATGAGGACCGTCAGTAAGTTGCAGCACCGTGGAAATGTCCAGAATGTCCTCAAACTTCTCTGACACAGCAAACAGGTCGCATATTCAAGAAAGCAGCGTTCATTCCGGCAGGGCATTCAGTTACACGGGGGTACGAACCATGTCGATCAGAACATGCTCAAATCCAATATGAATGATAGCAATTACTAGATAGTATCCTAGTTACATTGTCTAGAGCACTGGGAGTGCAGATTCGGACCTAAGGTGCTCATCAATACTAGCAGCAAATCGTTAACTGGACTCCCGGGCGTCCGCGGGCGGCGACCTGCTGCTGGCGCTGCTGGCGCGGAGGGAGGACTTGCGCCGAGGTGGGTGCTCGGGATGAGCGGCTGCACCAGGGAGGGCGCACCACTGGGAGACCCGGAGGTCCTCGCTCCTGTCCCGGCCTGGCCTCGGGACCCGTGGGCCCCGGGCGGGGGTGGGTGCAAGAGCCCCAGGACGTCCCGCCTGGGCACCCCAACACCAAGTTTGCGTGGGGCTTTGAGCTGTGATGTCGGGTCTGTGGTGGTGGCGGCGCCGGGCAGGCCAGGAGCTCTCGGAGTCCCAGGGCTTGTCAGGAACACGCTCTTTGACCCAGAGTATGCAGAGAGCACCGTGGGGCCCAGTGACCACAGGGCAGGAGGCTGTCCAGACCCTCCATACTCTCCGCGGAGGAGCTGGATGCAGGGGCCGGGGTGGAGCTGCACCTCATCGGTATTTCACCCCTAGTCGGGGTCCCGGGAGTCTGCACCCACACCGCCTGCTCCGTCGGCTCGCTCTGGGCTGGTCCTCAGGACCCTTCCACCGGAAAGCCCCCAACTTTCTGGGAGCGCCAGTCTCACCCCCGTACTTTGGCTCCCAGAGAATCAAGACCATTCCCCGCGGGCTTCTGGGCTGGCGGGACCGCGGGATGGAGACCGAGGTGGCCTGGGCGGTGGGGACCGGCAGGAACCGAGCAGGCGGGAAAGAGGTTACGTCTGGGCTCTGGGGTCTCATCCTCCCCTACTTATTTATTTATTTTCCGACGGTTCCTGGGAGGGGTTGGCCGCAGGGGCTGTGAGGAAGGGGTGGGCGGGCGGAGGGAGAGGGAGGGAGGGGAGGCGGGCTCGCAGCCTACGGCTCAGGAGAGCTGGCCGGGAGCGCGCGGGTGGGCGGAAGGCTCTCCTGGGCCCCGCCAGCACGGAGGGTAGGAGACCCGCCGAGGCCGGAGTCGCCATGCAGCGTAAGGCCCAGAACGCCGGGGTTTCGCGGGGAGCACGAGGGGCGCGCGGGGCCGGCTTTTGCCCGACGCGGGCTCCGAGGGGCGGCGGGGCCGAGGCGCTGTCCGGGCCGCGGTGCTGAATCCGCGCAGCGAGGGCGCGTCCAGCCTTCAGCTCCACGCGGGTGTCCTCGCCGCCGCGGTGGGCCTGGGGGCGCCCAGGGATCTCCAGGCCCCGCACCTGGGACCGCGTTTTGCCCGATGCGGGACCGCGTCCTTCGCGGGTTTCCCGCTGTTGCGGAAGGGAGGTCGATCCGAGGGAGATCTTTCTGTGGTGCTCCCACCGCCTGCTGGGGGGCCTGGAGCTGGAGGGGTCCGGGACCGCGAGGTGAGCGTGGCGAGGTGGGTGCAATATTTGTGCAGGTTCCAGCTCGTGTGCGTTGCCCTTTTCTCTACAGGAGACTTTTCCTGAATTAACAGGGTGTCCTCACCCCGTGAGCACTCTGAAAAGCCCCTCATGGCCCCCGAGTTTCCCCAGCTTTTCCCCAGCCCGGTTTCCCCTGAGGCCACAGTCCCAGGGGCAGAACCCAGTGTTGGAGTAACTAGGACTCGTGGGAGGGCAAAGTGCCTACTGTGCACTCGGGCACCCGCACTTGAGCATGAGGACAGCGAATCCCTTTGCCCAGCCCACTCAGAAGTACCCCCGCGGTCCCCCGAAGATGGGGAAGGCAGAGGATTTTACCTTGGTGGCCTGCAGACAAGGCCATGGTGCTGGGCGGCCACTCGTGCAAGGAGTCTCTTTCTCGCCACCGGGATGCTTAATTGTGTCAAGTAATGAGGGCGAGTGGGTGGCGGGCGCCTCACGAGCCACATGTGCCCCCAGGGGACGGTCAGGGCGCCTCTTCCAGCCCGGCTCCGAGGGGGCTCCTGGGATGGGGTTTTCACGGCGCCGGACGCGCCGCCCTTCCTGTGCACTGGGGCCGTTTTGCAGTTGACGACATCTGGCCTAATGCGATGGCCGGGGCCCCCTCTGACTCACGGGCACGTTTCTCAGCCTGTTTCGGTTTTCCTGCATTTTAGCTGCAGGCTGGGCTGTGGGCTCCGGGGCCATGCGCTCCCTACACTTGGGGAAGAGAATGTGCGGGAAGGGGGCCTGGGGGCTGGGACGGGAGGGCGACTCCCATCCTTCCCGCGCGGGCAGCGCCCGTGACCGCAGCGGCTTCTCGCCTTGCAGAGATCCCGCTGTGCGCGGGCTGCGACCAGCACATCCTGGACCGCTTCATCCTCAAGGCCCTGGACCGCCACTGGCACAGCAAGTGCCTCAAGTGCAGTGACTGCCACACGCCGCTGGCCGAGCGCTGCTTCAGCCGCGGGGAGAGCGTGTACTGCAAGGAGGACTTCTTCAAGTGAGCCTGGCGGGGCGGGGCGGGGCGGGCGTCGCCATCTGTCCCCGGAAAGGAGGCCGGGATGGCCACCCGGAGGGACCCCGGTTCCCCACAATAACCAAGCCAGGAGCCCGGGAAGCCTCCATCTCCAGACCCCCTCCTGTCACCCAGGCAGGGCGCCCTGGGGCCTCTCCATGGGCGGCTGGGCCTCGCTAACACATCAACAATTTTTTTTGTTTTTAGGTCATTAATTTTGTAAACTGTGGAAGCAGTCGATAAAAAAATAACCCCAAGTGTGTAGGACTCTGTTGGGGTTACTCCCTGTTAGTTTCGGTCTTGTTTTTGTCCTTAATGCCGGTGGGGTCGCCTGCGGGCATAGGTCTCGGGTCTAAGGGATTCACCTTCCCCGCGCCCCAGCGGCTTCGCTCCCGGAACCGCCCTGCGCCGGCCGAGCCTGAGGCTCTTCCACCCGCTCCGGGCGCAGGAGCGGCCGGCGGCGCGCCTCGCTGACGCGCCCTGTGCGTCCCGCAGGCGCTTCGGGACCAAGTGCGCCGCGTGCCAGCTGGGCATCCCGCCCACGCAGGTGGTGCGCCGCGCCCAGGACTTCGTGTACCACCTGCACTGCTTCGCCTGTGTCGTGTGCAAGCGGCAGCTGGCCACGGGCGACGAGTTCTACCTCATGGAGGACAGCCGGCTGGTGTGCAAGGCGGACTACGAGACGGCCAAGCAGCGAGGTCAGCGGGAGGGGGCGACGGTCGCCGGGCCTGGCCCTGGCGCCCTCCCTTTCTTGTCTGCAAAATGGGGCCAAGGCTGGTCCCGGCGGGGCGCGGAGGGAGCCTCGCCTCCGGCTCCTGCTCGTCCCCCGGGGCTGGAGGCGTCCCCACCCCCGCCCGCCTGCCAAGGAGCCGGGAGGGAACAATGAACAGACCCGCCTCGGCGAAGCGGGCGTCGGAGGGCTTAGCCGCCGCCTTCTCGGGAGCGGGAGCGGGAGCGCGGGAGGCTGGTCTGAATTACGCGAATTATCACTCCCTAGTCGGGATTATCTCCCTAAATCCCTGACCGTGAATATCCTGCCCTACCCGAACCCTGAGAACAAAGAGCGGGGTGCTTGCGGGTGGGGAGCTGAGGCCGCAGGCCGCCGGGGCCCAGAGGCCCCCACCTTGTTTCCTCCATTGCTCCCGGCGCCCGCGTCCTGCGAAGCCTCTGGCCCCAAGGCCACGGCGGGCCGCTGCCGCCGAGTCGGCATCGGCATCGGGGGCCG
>NW_006441061.1:9209546-9213253 GCF_000325575.1 Pteropus alecto | reverse complement strand
CCGCCCCGCGCGCGGGCTTCACGCGCTGCCCCTCCCCAGGTGTGGTTCCAGAACCGCCGGGCCAAGGAGAAGAGGCTGAAGAAGGACGCGGGCCGACAGCGCTGGGGCCAGTATTTCCGCAGCATGAAGCGCGCCCGCGGGGGCTCCAAGTCCGACAAGGACAGCGTCCAGGAGGAGGGGCAGGACAGCGACGCCGAGGTCTCCTTCACCGGTACGCACAGGCCAGGGGCGGCTTCTCCCACATCACGGAGAGAGAGCGGCTCTGGGCGCAAAGGACGTGGGGCTGGTGGGTCGCAGGGAGCCTGGAAACCTGAATTTCCTGGTAAAGTGGCCTCTTTAGCCCTGCGTAAAAAAACCCATTTGTGGACCCTGGTCCCCCAGCCCCGAGCCCTGTGACTTGGCCACTCAGGGCTACTGCTCTTCCCTGCTTGGGGACAGAAGCCCTGTGGCCTGGCCTGGCCTGTCCAGGGGGCTTTCTCGCGGGGGCAGGGTCCAGACCTGCTCTCTGGCTCCTGGCCCTCGTTGTGATGTTTAGGAAGTTGGGCCACTCGGTGCTGGGAGGGTCCCTCTGTGGGATGCAATTATCTCCTCCCCGCCAAGGGACCCCTACCTCTTCACGCCCATCCTCAGAGAGTGCAGTGACTCTCTGGCTGCGTCGTGACCCTGGGCAACCGTTCCAGCCTCTCTGGGCCTCAAGTAACTTGTCTGCAAACTGGGGACGGGTGGTATCTGTGCTGCCCTGTCCACGGCAGCCTTGGCGATCGTCCTGGAACCCTGTGCCCTGGCTGGGCCGTTCCTGACCCCGTACCACCGGGGGAACCCTCATTCCTTAGATACTGGGTGGGACTGAGCTGCACTAATGCAGGGGTGAGGAGCCGGGGCAGAGGGCAGTGGTGATTTCTGAGAGCAGAAGAGACTGGGGCCGGCCTGTCATGTGGCATGGGCAGGTCCCCCCTGCGGGAGGGGTGCTGAGGGGTCAGAGGTGGCGGAGGGTGGGCACTGAGCAGCGCCCTCTGCTTCCGCTGCAGAAGACCCGCCCATGGCCGAGCTGGGCCCTGCTAACGGCCTCTATGGCAGCCTGGGGGAGCCCACTGCGCCCTTGGGCCGGCCCACGGGAGCCCCAGGCAGCTTCCCACTGGAGCATGGAGGCCTGGCCCGCCCGGAGCAGTACCGCGAGCTGCGCCCCAGCAGCCCCTACGGTGTCCCCCCATCGCCGGCCGCCCTGCAGAGCCTCCCAGGCCCCCAGCCCCTCCTCTCCAGCTTGGTGTACCCAGAGGCTGGCTTGGGCCTCATCCCCTCGGGGGCCCCAGGTGGGCCCCCGCCCATGAGGGTGCTGGCAGGCAACGGACCCAGCTCCGACCTGTCTACCGGGAGCAGCGGGGGCTACCCCGACTTTCCTGCGAGCCCCGCCTCCTGGCTGGACGAGGTGGACCACGCTCAGTTCTGACGGAGGCCGCAACCCCACTGAGCTCCTGACTCAATGGGCCCGGCCAGCAGCACGGCCTGTGCTCTGTGCTAGGAGCCGGGCTCTCCTCCCTTCCCCAAGCCCTGGACTTCCGTGAGAAGCAGGTGCCACCAGCAGGGGACAGGAAGAGGACGTCGAGGGAGGGCTTGTTTCTGTGGAGTGCCCAACCCTGCGGCCCCCAGCCTTGGGGCAGGTCCATGTCTGCTCTTCCTCCTGCACAGGGCTGGCCCACCTGGTGGCCGCCGGCAGGCCTTGTTTTGTAAGCCAATTTCTCCCTTTACCGACCAGTTAAGCTGAGGGCTTGCTGCTCATCCTAGACATGAAATGTCACCCCGCCTAAGCCAGGCCTTGGCTTCCGGGCTTCTCCCCAGCCCGGCCCGGCAGGGTCCTCAGGCTGGAAGCTGCTTTAACTTCCACAATTAAACCATGAGGCTCATCGCTCCCTCATCTCGCAGGCCCCATCTGTCGCGTTGTGCAGTGCCCCGGCCCCACTTTAGGTCAGAGACGGGCCTCGTTTGTCCATGCAGCAGGCAGTGCGGAGTGGGGAGGGCGGGGGGTCACGCCTGTGTCCTTCCTGGTCCCTCTGGGGGGCCACCAACCCCCACCTTCCTCAGAAGCCTCCTCCTGGCCCCTGGGGCGGCTGGCTCTAGATCTTTCTCTATCTTGACTCCACTAACCTGCAGAGTCCACAGAACTCCCCGGGGGCCCCTTCCGTCCAGAGCACCCTTTCCTGCCCACAGGGAGCTCCCTCCCAGCACAGACAAAGTGTTCCTCCCCTCCCCCAGTCACCGCAGCCCCCGGCCTCGGCCAGGCTCCGCCCAGCCCACCCATTTCCGTTGCCAAACAGCCCCCGGCCCTCCCTCCCCAGCCACCTCTTATTGGTCGAGGGTTGGATTAGGACTGGAGTCGGCTGGGGCAGGGGCTCCCGCCTCCTCCGTCAGACACAAAGGCTGTGGCCGCGTGTGAGTCCCAGTAATTCCTGCAAACCTGTGTCCCAAACTGCTTGTTGGTTCTATGAGCGTCCGGTGTCTTTTATTTATTATTCTCTGACCATGGGCCCTTCCCCAGACTTCAATAAATTTCTCAGTTGCAGTGGCTGGAAGGTCCGTGTCTTTAGTGAGGCTCGGGGTTCAGGCAGAGTTGGGCACCGGCAGAGCAGGGACTTGGGGTGGGGACGGTTCTTTGAAAGCTGTGTTGGAGCAGCTGCTGGCTCCTCGCCAGGGATGGCACCTGGCGTGAATTGGGGCCCTTTTGTCCCTGGATCTTGGCCAAACTTCAGAGCCTGGAACATGGAGGAGCATACTGTCCCTCCGTGGGGGAGGGGCTGGGCCCTCCGCACTGTCTCTGGGAGAGGCAGGGGCTGGGGTGGCCAGGGAAATGACAGCACAGCTCACAGCTTGGAGCTGGCACCAGCCCGGGTGCGGGTGGGCTGCTGGAGTTGGCTGGCCATGGTCATGGGGGTCTCAAACTTGGATTCCAATCCCAGCCATCTGCTAACTTGCTGTGTGACCCTGAGTAAGCGACCTGCCCCCTCTGAGCCCCCTTTCCTCCTGTTGGAGACAGTGGTGACAGCCCCCTGGAAGGGGGAACATATGAGTCCATGCATGTGGGGCTCCAGAGGGCCCCCACTGGGCAGTTGAGGCACTGGAGTGGGTAGGAGATTAGGGCCCTAGTCCGGGGGAGGGGGAGCTGGGCGCCAGATCAGTGCAGGGGGTGGGGGATAAGCTAGGGTCCCCCATACCCCGAAAGAGGAGCAGGAGTTCCACAGATGGGGTGCCTGAGCAGAAGGGGAGGAGGTGTTGGAGCACGAGAAAGGGCCCCCTGGCCCCTCCATCCACTGGTGGGGGGGACCAGGGAAGAGCCCAGGTGCGGATGGAGCATTCCGGACACGAAGTGCGCAGTGTCTGGGGCTGACCTGGGCCTGGGGCTCAAAGGTCACGGACCGCGGGGAGAGGCAGGTGGGACGGGGGCCTGAGGCAGCCTTTTGGGGACAGTGGCCCAGGCCCGGGCGAGCCTCGGGATGTGAGGCTGGTGGCCAAGGGCAGACGCTGCCTCCTCCAGCAGCCCCGAGGGGGGCTTATAAATCCTCGGGCCCCGCCCCCAGGCCGCCGGGGACCTGCTCGGCGCTGGCAGGTTAATAAAGTGCTAAGTGTCCCCGCGGGGCCCTCCGCCTGTTTGCGGTTCCCGCCAAGCTCGCTGCAGCTGCTGCGCGTCGATGACCCCGGCTCGGGGGTCCCGCGGC
>NW_006441061.1:9206381-9208808 GCF_000325575.1 Pteropus alecto | reverse complement strand
CTCCGGGGCGGGGGCGCCCTGGCGGGTACGCGGGCCCCCCTGGGCTTCTTCTCCTCTCTTTATGTTTGAGTGGGGTTAGGGCTTGTTAACTTTTCAACCCGGCGATTGTATTACATTATCAAACGTAAGTACCTGAATAATACAAGTAATTTCGACAAATACATAAAAAGGACTTCTTTCTTCTTGAATATAAAATTCTCACACGGTGAAGACTCAAAGGACCCTCCCAAATCGGGGACACCCCCTCTCTCCCGAGACCGGGGACACGCCCCGGCATCTCCTTTCTCACGAGCTGACCGCAGAACCGCTGGTTTATCTTGGGGAGTGGCCCCCAGGCCGGACAGGAGGGGGTCGGGGTCTAAACCCCGGGTCCTGACTGATCAAGCGGCAACGCGATAAATCAGTAGGTTTTCAAAGGATTCAGCCCGAGGCTGAATCCCAGGGGCTGTAACGATCAATTCTTTTAAGCCCATAATTGTTCAAATTACTCTGAGCAACATAAAACATTAATTTTAAGAAATTTAATAGAAAAAAAGCTCTTTAAATCCGCAACGAGATAAATGGCACCCAGCATTGCGACCTTTTCGGTACCTCGGTGACATTGAATAATCTGAAAGTTATTTACATTTTCATTCTTCGTGGGGAACGTTGACAAGCTTTTGGCGGCGGCGAGGTGTGTGGTGCACGAGCGCCCCCTCCCCCCTAATTAATGGGGACGCTGCGACTTCATAAGCAGAATTTTCATCCGCCTGCTGGGCGACCTGCAATGACGGCTCCCATCCCTCCTGGAGCTGATGCAATGAGGTTCATTTTTTACCATAAAAATATTCCCTCCTGGCTCTGAAACATCGGCATGAGACTGCCAGCGGCTGTCAGGGGGCGTCACACAGAGGGGGTGCAAGGCCAAACCTGGGAGAAAGCCATGGACTGCGCAGACCCGCGTCAGCAATGCGGGTGTGTGATGGGCGCGTGGGTGTGCTGCAGCAGCTGTGGCGGTCATCCCTGAGGGACGGCCACCGGCCCCCAGACGTGCACAGCGCTCAAACCCTCCTTTCCTGCAGGGCGAGACGGCTCAGCCAGGCTGCTAGATGCCAGTAGGACAGTCCAGCCACCGACGCATGCGGAGCTGGGGCTAGGCTGGCTCCTGGGCCGGTGACAGGCAGCTCGGGGATGCCCTGGGCGCCCTGCCGAGTTCTGCCGGTCTGTCATTAAGGACCTGGCATAGCCTGGCGCCAGAACAGGGCCAGGGGGAAGCTGACCAGGCTGGTCGCTCCCTGCCGCTGTTTGGCCTTGGGCAAGTCGCTCGGCCTCTCTGAGCCTGCACAGAGCAGCGAGCGCCACCTCCTCTCCAGGGTTCTGCAGCTTCCGAAGGAAAAGCTGGGGACAGGCACAGATGACGTGCTTGGCAAACCTGGGGCAGGGCCAAAACCATCCTCCTCAGGTTCCCAGGGCAAATCCCAGTGACCCAGAGCGAGGAGAACCCGCCAGGCCTGCGTGTGGGCCAGACCCAGAACTCAGGGCCCTGCGCTGGCACACGTGCGGGCATGCTCACGCTCACCTGCCCTCCACACGTTACACACGCGCACACTCCCCGCCCGTGCCTCCGCAGTCCAGGGCACATGAATACCTGGTGGCCGCTGAGGGTCCTCATTGGGGGACCATTTTTTTGTTGTAACAGAGGCCAAAATGTCCCTTGGCCTCTTGGCCGGGGTCGGGTTAACTTGGACTTGCCCCGAGGCAGGGGGCTGGACAGGCCGAGCCCAGGATGCCCTTCCTGACTCACAGGGAACTGCCCTGTGCCAGGTCCCGGGGGCACCGTGTCCTCGTGCCTCTGCAGGGAACGCTTCCAAGTGCGGGAACCCTGACAGGGTCAGAGGTGGCAGGTCCGATAGGAAATCGCAGGAGCAGCAGCATCAGTGTGGGCTCAGGGGCCCTGGGGGAGGACCCCCCACCACGTCGCGGAGTCGGGGTCCCACCCACACTGAGTGCTGCCCTCTCCCTGGAGGGGTGGGTCCCCAGGAGCCGCTCTGCCTCGCCCCTCCTGGGACACCCCAGCTCAGCTCGCCTCCCCCTCCGGTCCGGCACACAGGTCTGCAGAGCCGCTGGCCCTGCCCGGAGGGATGGCACACCTGTGCTCCGTGTCCCTGGTCCAGGCCTGCCGGGGTGGGCGGCTGGCAGCAGAGGGAGCCTCTCCGGCTGAGTACAGCTGGCCTGGTGGTGTCATCTGCAAGCAAGTGACAGGAATGGGTGTTGACCACTCATGGCCCCCTCCCAGGAAAGGCCCTGAGTCTGGACAGGAAGGTGGGGGACCCCAGCCCTGGGCAGAGTCACCTGGCACAGCAGGGACCCGCACTCCTTGTCACCAGGACCCGCTGGTCTGACGCCCGGTGGTCACTTACAAAGTGAGTTTGTCCTGTCCCCTGGTTG
>NW_006441061.1:9194838-9206033 GCF_000325575.1 Pteropus alecto | reverse complement strand
CCACCAGCTCCGAGCTTCAGGACCGGAGCCCGGGCAACGGCAGGCGGGGGGAAGAGCAGGGTGGCGGAACTGGAGCTGGACCCCTGAGCGCCCAGCGGCCTCGTGAGGCACCTCACATGGCATTTAGTTCTCCCCAAAACCAGAAGCCAGTGTGGCCAGGCTCCTTGGGACGGTCCCCAGCTCGCAGGGAGTGCCTCAAGGCCTTCCGGAAGGTTCCTTTTTGGCTGTGTCAGTCCTCAGTTGGAGGTGTCTCCATAGTTTATACCCAAGATCTCAGGCTGGCGGGCCTTGCCTTGTGGGTGGCGGATGGGGGGTGGGGGCAGCTCCGCTCTCCCTGACAAATGCTTCCTTCAGGGCTCCAGCTAATCTTTAGAATGACAAGGTTTAAAATTTAATTAGCAAGTTCCTCTTATGCAAACTCTCCTCATTAAACTAAGTGTCCTATTAGTTAAAATGAAGCCGTGGGGCGGGGTCTGAGAGGGGCCGAGGTGGCGATGGCTCGGGAGGCAGGGAGTTTTATGGCGGCCTTGGCAGCTGCGAGTTGGCTCATAACTTAGGTGGGCGGTGCTCTCCCCCAGTCCTTCAGGTGACATGGGGCCTCAGACCCGAGGGAGGGGCTGGGCTGGCGGGCCCAAGGCTGTCAGGGGCTGAAATATGCCGCCTGGGACACCAGTGCCCAGAGAGACCACGTCACTGTTGGGAGAGTGGCTGCCGGGTGCAGCCTCCACCCCGCCAGGGCCCCTGCGTCCTGTGGTCCTGGGGGGCCCTGTCCCGTTCCATCTCCCAGGGTCTGGGGCTGCCCGGTCAGTGCCACGAGAAGGGGGCGGCCACCGTGCGTGGCTTGTCCTTCTGTCACAAAAGTAATACATGCTCCTGTGGAAATCCGGAACACACGGACCCCCCAGACTTGCGCTCAGCTACCCCGCAGATCGCATCGGGGCGTCCCTGCTCCCCGCGAGCCGCTGTGCGCGCACCTCTCGCCAGGCTGCGCTCCACGCAGCCGCGCCGTGACCTGCCCCCTCTTCGCTTTACTGTCACACTGTGACCACGTCCTGGACCACCGAGTGTCCCCCGCGAGACGCGTCCCACTGCTGGCCTTCGCTCAGGCCTGGCTGGCCGTTTCTGCCGGGCTCCTGAGCGTGTCAGCTCCGGGTCCCACCTGCCGGGGACGGGGCACCTCACCGCGCTGTCGGGCCACCTGCTCACGGCCTGCCCACCCCCACACCCTGGGGTCAGTCCAGAGGCGCCAGCCCAGGACCCCCCGGGGAGCCTCAGCATCCTCCGTCTCCAGGGGCATCTCCTCCACCAAAGGGATCAACCCCGTGCAACCTTCCTCTTTCTTTCTGGAATGTTCCATGCCAAGGCCGCTCCCACTCCCTGTCCATCATCCCCACTGTCTGTGGGGCTCCGAACACAGTTTAGGGGAACCCATGGCCACCTCTGCGTCTCCCTCTCCACCTGGCTCTCTCCTCCTCACCCCAGGGTTCCTGGGGGGTAGCATGGAGCTCCCCAGACTTCGGCACAGGGCCACTGCCCGCAGAGCCTCCCCGTGCTCTGCACACGTCCCTGCAATGGCACGTTTCCGTGTTGGGCTGGGGTTCTGAACCCCGACCACGTGTGAGGACCTCCTGAGAGCGAGAAAGAAGCAGTAGCGTGGCCGGGGCCCCACCGAGACCGGTGGGTCTGAGGCTGGGGCGTGGGGGTCCCAAAGGCCACCGGGTGGACTCAGAGCCATCTGCAAATCCGGATGAAGCGGCCGGGCTGGGTGAGGACCCGCCTTTCCTCTGCTGCCTGATCCACCTGCAGGCTCCGGGGACCCTGGCTCGGGCTCCCCGCCTCCGAGGAGGCCCTGGGCCAGCCTCTGACCAGGGACACAGCCGTGAGGCCGGCCTGCACCCAGCCTGGGCCGCGTCCGCACCCCCGCGTCTGGCCGCACGGCTGGCCCATCTGGCCCTTTGTGCGTGGGCCAAGGGGGCGTGTAGGCAGGACTTCCACAGGGCCCAGGGGGGCCGGGCCAGCACCCCCCAGAGGCCTGGCCCTGCCCGCCTCCTGCCACTCTGTCCTTTACCAAACCCTCTGTGGAATTTGTCAACGGAACTGTCTCCTCCTGACTCCGCCGTCACCAGGCTCGGTTAATGGGCCAAGTCGAGGGGGCAGCTGGGGCGTGGGGGGGCTGAGGAGGCCGGGAGGTGTCCTGCTGCCTCGTGCTTCCTGCTCCCAGCCAGATTTCATGTCCCCAGCACCCTGCCAGTCGCGTCAAATTCCAACTGTCCAAGCCCCCCCAGTGCGCCTGTGCCCGGCGTCACTGTCACTTCCGAAGGCCACCCACCCGGCGGTCACGGGGCCTGAGTTAAAGAGCCGGGGACAGTGGTGACCGAGGGCAGGGGCTGAGCTGAGCGAGGGGCCCCCTGCCCGCGATATTTTGGCGAAGCGACCCCCCCAAACCGTGCCCCCCCATTTCTTTGGGAACCACTTTATTTATTTATTTTTTAATAATTTGGGGGGAACGTGTTAGCTCCGGAAAACGTGGAGCTCAGAAGGGGCGCCGGGCCTCGGGGACTCCGAGCACCCGCCGCGTCCGGGTTTTGTTTTGGTGAAAGTAACGCAGCCCGTGAGGCGTCGGCGGCTCGTGATTCCGATCGAAACGTTTCATGAAAACCGACTTGGCCTTCTGCACTCGCGACAGAAAGGGCCTCTCTGCCGGCGCGCGCTCCCTGTGCCTTTCAGACAAACAACGGCAATGTCGCTGGGTCCCACCGCTGAGGCGATTCACGAGCACACGAAACGCGAAGCTTCTCAGTGGCGTTTCGGCGAAATCTGAGCGGTGAAAGGGCCGTCTCTGCCGGGGCGTTCGCTCCCTGTGCCTTTCAGACAAACAACGGCAATGTCGCTGGGTCCCACCGCTGAGGCGATTCACGAGCACACGAAACGCGAAGCTTCTCAGTGGCGTTTCGGCGAAATCTAACTGAGCGGCGAAAGGGCCCTACAATTCGTAGGATTTGCCAAGCTCCACGATAGAATCGTATTCGTAAAAACTTAGCGGACAACTAGAGTTTTGAGTTGATCGAATTACGTGAAAAACGGAAGTAATTATGCTGAATAATCTTTTCTCTGCAAAGAAAAAATATTCGAGAGCACAAAATATCAGCATCCGCCACGTTACGTTTTCACTGCGCAACTTCACACTCGAGCTGTGCGTCCTCCGAGTGTTCTCTGGGTCTGAGGCGACAGAACCCCTCCTCGCCCCCGCGCCCTCCTGTAGCCACCGGCACCTGTGAATGGGACGTATTTGGATACAGGTGCGGACGTGACTAGTTAAGGGGGGGTCAGACTGGCTGGGCTGCCCCTAGCCCCGTGAAGATGCCATGTGATGGTGGAGGCAGAGCTGGGGCAATGTTTCTACAGTCAAGGACACCATGGGTTTCGGGGGCCACCACCAGCGGGGAGAGGCCTGGGACCGGTCTCCCCCCGAGGCTGCAGCAGGGGCCGGCCTGGCCGACACTCTGATTCCAGACCGTGGCCCCCAGCCCGGGAGAGAGCGTGCGTGGTCCCTTATTAGGGCGGCCGGCACTAACATCCCTGTGGGGGGTCCTTGGCCTCTGCCCCTGGCTGGCCGGCAGAGCTGACCAGCCCCAGCAGGCCCACTCGGGACTGTGGTTCAAGTACTTGCCCAGCCCAGGGCACCTGCAGGGTCCCACACACGTCATCACGGGGCCTGGCGCGTCCTTCCCCTGCCCTGGCTGCAATGCCCGCCACAGTCCACAGCAGCCGGGCCTACCCTCCCCGCCTGGGCCGTCCTGTGTGGGCATCCGCAGCTTCGACCCACTTGCCCAGCCTGTCCCCGACTCCGCCACCTGCTTCTGTAGGCTGAGGGGGTTGGGAGCATGCTATCGGCAGCCCCCCTCTCCCCAAAGGCCCCGGTGACCCCGCTCGGGCCCTCCCAAAGCCGCCAATATTAGAGAGGATTTGTGTCCCCGATAAATAATGCAAAGTTAAATTACATCCTCACCGGCTTAAATTTTCATATTCCTATGTGTCATCTCCATAAAGAAATTCTATTCGGGCCTCACACGGTGGCCCCTGCCAGCTGCCAGGAGGCTCCTAATGAAATTACCGTCCAGGAGGGCAGCAGGCGGGTGTGGGGCGGCCCGCCTGCTGGGGGAAAAGGTAAAAGGCCAGAGTTCAAATTATTTATCTCCCTAATAACTTAACAGACCGCATGCACTGCGGGCGGGTGATATATGAGGGGGCGGGGAAGGGGGGGTCCGGGTCTTTACGATGGTGACCCCACCACAAGGGCACAGCAAGGACTCGCCTTAGAAATGTCCACAGAGCCGGGGACCGCCCCCACCCAGGGAGAGGTGGGGTCGGCATGACCCTCCTGCGCTCAGCGAGCTGACCCCACATGCCCTTCACAGTACACAGGATGGGGACGGGCACTTCCCCAGGGGCCTTGTCCCTCTGCCCTGGCCGGGGGCAGGGGCTGGCTTTTGCAGACTTTCCTCCTGGCCTGGGACACAGCAGGCACTTAGAAATATGGGTGTACCGTGTGCCTCGCAGCCTAGGACCTCTCAGAGGTGTGGGGGGGCGGGGGGTGGGCGTCATAGGGCGTGGAGGGGAGGGGTCCAGGCAGAATGAAGTGGATGGAATTCCAGACAGCATGGGGGGGGCGCTGATGGCTTCAGGGCCAGGAAGCGGGCTGCAGATGGGCTTTGAAGTGCAAGCAGGATTGGGGGTGGGACAGGGGTGGGAGGCACTCACTCCACTGGGGAGCAGAGGCGCGTGCCCAGAGCACAGGCAGGAAGCCGGCGCACAGCCCACAGGACGGTCTCTGAGGCCCCAAGACCGAGACGAGGGGCTGCAGCCAGAAGCCTAGTCCTTTGTCACTATTAAAAAGAAGGGTGCCAGCACTGAGCGGCACCCCCCGGCGTGTCAGGCACCCACGGGGCCCCTGTGGCTCTGCCGTGGCATCTCTGGGCTGGGGCCAGGGTCTCGGGTCATTCTCTAGGCTCCCCAGGCCCCAGCGGCCGCGTCGTGGGTTCCTCACTGGCCGAGGGGTCAAGGCGGTGCAGGCAGCCTTCACTGGCCGCGTGCAGCAGCTTCCCCGCCCTGCGTCTTAGCCCTGCACCCCACTTTCTGTCTCACCAGGTCTGGCACCTCGGCTGCCGCCCCTGCCCTCAGGGCCCCCGGCAGAGCCCGAGACCCCTGTCGGTCGGGCAGCGTGGCCCCCGCTCTGCTGCTTCCCTCACCTCGTATTTATGGCCACTTAATCTGCGCGAGCAGCCAGCCCCCAATATATCTCCAAATATTGATCAGCTTTAGGCTGATAGAAGTTCAAGCTCACGGGGTCCCGCTCTTTGACCCCCAAATAGGATATGAATCTCAATCGAATGGACTGACGTTCGCACGTGGCTCCTAGCCCGGGCCGGAGGCTGCAGGAAAATCAATGAGCGCAGTAATGACTCAGGATTTATAGAACACCTGCCATTTTAATATTAGAATAAATGTTCTATTGCGGAGGGGGGGACGCAGGGGGTCTCGAGGAAAATATTTCTTAGAGAGCCTTTTCTGCCGGAAAATGATGTGCGTGGAATTTTATGAAGTCAAATTTATAGACCTCGTTCAGGCTTATAATTTAGAACTCCTTATGAGAAAGGCATTAAGTAGGGTGCTTGGCGTGGGGGGGCGGGGGCCGGACAAGCGGGTGGTCCCGGGAGCAGGGGGAGAAGCCTCTGTTAAGAACACGGGGAGGAGAGGTGGGCCCGGGTGCCCACACAGCCGGATGAGCCCGGGCCAGGGCCCAGCGGGCGAGCCGGGGTCGGGGGTGCCAAGTTACCTCCACCCCAGGCTCCCAGGAAGCAGGGGTCCCAGAGCGTCAGGTGGGGGAGCTCCTGCGGGAGTCCAGGCGCACCTCAGGCGAGGCTGGGCACCTGCACGTGTGTGCACACACCGTCACACGTGCCGGCACACAGGCACACGGCCAGGTCCCAGGCAGAGGCAGGCCCTGTGTGCGTCGGGGCAGGGGGCCCAGGGGGCCAGGTACCGGGCCTTCTCCGGTCTCAGGGACCCCAGGCCCGTCCTGTCCAGCGAGTCACCTGCACCGTCTCTGTGTCTGGTGGAGATGGCTGGGGCCGCCTGTGGGCTGTCAGCTTCCCCTGAGGCTCAGTGAATCTCTCTCCCTCTCTGGGCCTCAGTTTCCCCATCTGCGGCTGGAGAGGTCCCGAGCGTGGCAGTCTGAGACTCCTCGACTGCGCGCCCCGGTTCTCTGGTTCTGGAGCTCTCCCAAGGGGTCAGGTCCCGGTTTGACCCCACACGGTCCCTGCTGGGAAGCAAGCCGGTCACCATGGCTGGCCCTGGGAACCAGCTGCAGGGTGCAGGCCCCCCGGGAGGCCCGGCCTCGGGCACTGGCGCTTCCTCGAGTGGGGATTAGGGCCGGAAGGTGGGATTAGCTTTTCTCCCATGGGGTATCATCTTCCCCAGACAAGAGGCCCCTGGGGGACTGCCAGGTCTGGGCTCCTCACTGAGCTAGAGATTATTTTCAGGGGCGACTCGGGGGCAACCTGAGGGAGGGCAGAGCATGGATGAGGCTCGGGGAACCCCCGGCCCCGTCCCCAGCCCCCGTCCAGGACTGCCACCCTCTCTGCCTGGCTCACGGGCTGTTACTGCCTAGCTCAAGGACACCCGGCCTGGCCTGGGCGGTCCCCTCTGAACGAGGAGACCAGCGGTCACACGTCGCTTCCTTCCCTGGGTGGCTGCACGCTGCCCACGGCAGGCCAGTGTGGGGGAGCGGGGGGCACACGCTGCCCTTTGAGTCTTACGGAAGCGGGGAGCGAGCGTGGGGATGCTGCCTTCTCCGCGGTCAGTCCCGCTCCCGCAGGCGGTAAATCTGCAAGCCTATGATTTGTGACTCCACACTCCCCATAAATCAGCTCTTTCCTGATGAAAAGGTTGGTGCTCCCGGCTCTGCTTCAGGTCACTGTGCTTGTCCACAGTGAGTGGCTGAGGAGAAGGCGCCCGCCGGGCCCCCGGCTGCCTGCCCCACCAGCGGGCGTGGGAGGCCCAGGCGAGGTGGCCGGGGTCGGAGGGGACACCGGGCTTCGTGGCAGAGCCGGGTCCTCTGCAGTGACTTGGTCCCAGACAAATGGCCGAGCCCCGCACCAGCACCCCCAAGGTACTCCACCACCAACGGACGTCTTGGCTCTTAGTCTGACGTTTCTAGAACTCTCTCTAGTAACAGAGGACGAAGCTGAGCTCGCCCTTCCCGGGTTCGCGGTGGACGGCGGCTGTGCAGGCGAAGGCCCTCGGAGCCCAGCCTGGGCGCTGCGTGTGGGGTCGCGTTGGCACCGTGCTGGAATGTGACGTTCCGGGGGGCCTCTGTCACTAGTGGGACTGCAGGGGGAGCGGGGCGAGCAGGGCTGTGGGGACCCAGCCCCCCCCACCAAGGCCGTCCTGGCTGCTCCCCGAGCCTCAGTCCCTGACCTGGCTGGGCTGGCACAGCACCGAGCACGCAGTGGGCGCTCGGCACAGTCAACCCGCCGCTCAGCCGGGGCTTAAACTGCCCTAAGCTTTCGGAACAGAAAAGGCTGGACTGTGGAAGCCGCGGCGGCTTCTAGAACCAGCTTCTAGAACCAGCGAGGAAGGCGGGTCGGGGGGAGGCGGCTCCGAGGACCCCCTGGCCCCGGGCAGAAGGGGGCCCGTGCCGTCTTGGACTGAGGGGGCGGAGACAGACGAGCCCCTGGCCCCGGCGGGCCTGCGCGGGCGCCATGCAGCCGCAGTGCCACCGAGCAGGGCAGCGTCCCCACAAGTGGTTCATGAAATCGTCTAGGACTTCAAACCCAGCCCTTGCGCCTAACTGCGAATTCATCAGAAACCAAAAGGCGCGAAGCCTGCGTTTTGGAAGGAAAAGATTTACGGCCTCCGTGACGAGTGGATCCCAGGGAAAGTGCTGGAGAATTTGCCGGAACGCGAACCCGGGAGCCCGCGTCGGCACAGCGGCCCAGCTCGGGTGTCGGTGGCGCGGTCGGGCTGGGCCGGGCCACATTCCTGCCTGGCAGGGGCTTAGGCGCTGGCACCAGAGACAAAGGCGCTAACCCTGGCTCCTGAGCCTCGGCCATTACGCTGATGAGGCAGGTCCCGGGGAAGCGCGCAGGCCTTTTCGGCTGATTGCGTCTGGAGATCTGGTCCCCAAAGCCCGCTCGGAAGTCCCGTGTATTTATTTTACTTAGTTTCTGACTGGGGGGCAGGGCGACCGGGGCTGGCGAGGGCCCGGGTCGCAAGGGGGAAGACTGCAGGGACCGCAGTGCGCCCAGGTGTAAACAAAAGCCACCTTTGTCCCGTCCGTGATGAGCTGGGGAGGGAATGGAGGCCGGAAGTGGCCCGGGCGACGGCTAAGACCCACCAGATCCAGCCGTGGGGACCTTCGGGTGCCTCCAGAGAGCTGCCCCAGCGGGGAGGGTCCATCCTCAGGCCCTGGACCCCGGGCCCCAGCACACGGCCTCAAGGGGGGGCCTAGATGAGCCCATCGGCAGCTGCCCAGACCGGCCAGTGGGGCCTCTGGACCACCTGACCAGGGCTTCCAGGCTGCCCAGGGTAGGTTCCCAGAGTCGGGTGACCAGGTCCTCCTCCGGCACCTGGCTGGCGGGGCGAGGGGCACAGGTCTGTCGTGCCCCAGCCCCCTCTGACCTGGCTCCTTTCTGAATCTCCTGCTCAGGACTTTTCCACCTGCTGTGTCCTCTGCCTGGCACCTGCCCCCTGGACACCCTTCCAGGGCTGTGGGACACCCGCTCAGTTGCCATGCTGAGCTCCCTGGACTCCTCCTCGGGGCTCGGCCCGCGTGGGATCCCTGAGCACGGCTCCAGGCACCTCTCGGCTTGCGGCCACATACACTCTAGCCTCTGCTCCGTCTTCACATGGCTTCTCTGTGTCTGTGCGTCTCAAGTCTCCCTCTGCCTTCTCCTACGAGGACACTTGTCATCGGATCGAGGGCCACCCTAACCCAGGATGACCTCATCCCCAGGCCCTCAACTACTTACATCTGCGAAGATCCTTGGTCTGCTCTCACCGGCCTAGAGCCCCCCTGCCTCCCCGGGCCCCTGTGCCCCTCTGTATGATGGAGGTGGCCGTCCCCTCTGAGAGGGCTGCGGGGCAGACCACTGTCACAGAGGACTCAGGGAGGCCTGCTCAGTGCTGTGCTCAGAGCACCGGCCCCCGACAGCCAGGTGGGCCCGGGACCCGGGGGCCTCGCCAAGTTGACGGCAGCGTTTTCTCGCTCTCTCAAGGGAAGCATTTTGGTCTCAAAGAGATGTCTGCAAATGTCCACTGGATGCCCCGTGCCCACACGGAGGGGGGCCATTGGTTAAGGTGAATTTTGAGCTATTTCGGCGGCTCTATCAAGACAGCGGTCAAGGCGAATAGCTGGCCTTGTGCCCTCAGTGATCAGCCCGCTGGCTGTGCCCCCTGTGGGGGTCACCAGCAGGGCTCGGGCAGCTCTGTCCACTGAAGGCCGCAGGCCCCGCTCCGGCCGCCTGCTCTTGGGGCTCTAAGTGCTGGCTTTGGGCGGAGGACCAAGGACACGCTCGGCCCCGCCTCCTCGGCCCTGCCGCTCACCTGCCACCTTGGGAGCGGTGCTGCCACTGCTGACCCCGGCCCGGCCTGTGCTCACACACTTTCCAAGTTCGAAAGCCAAGGCCCCTCGGGGCCACCCAGTCACTGCTGAGCACGGCCGGGCTGGTGCCTCTCGCTTAGGTACCAGAGCCCTCCCTCCAGCTCTTCCAACCGTGCCAGGGTGGGAGGCTCCCGTTCCCATCACCCCAAACCTCGCCTTACACACGGGGCTTCCCAACACTGACCCCATTAACACCGCCAACAGGCACAGCTACCGGCCTCGTGGCCAGACTCTGCCCGGCACCGAGCGTAGCCTGTGGCCCTGGGCATCATGGGGTCCGGCGCAGTGGGGACCACTGCCCCACTTACAGATGGGCAAACCGAGCCTGCCGGAAGTAAGGCCCGTCGCTCCAGCTCACAAGCAGCTTCAGGAGCTGGGGCGGGGGCAGGCCCAAGGCCATGTCCAGCTGAGGTCGAAGCCTTGCTATGTCTTTGCTCATCTCCACACCCACCAGTTGAAGTTCTCAGCAGAGGGGAACCCCCCAGGTGGTCAGCGCCCCCTGCAACCTCCCCAGAGCAGCCCACTAGCTGGGGGGCGGGCTCCAGGGTGCCCCCTGGGGAGCAGCTCCAGAGGCCCCCTGAGGACCATGTGCAGAAATAGGGGACAATCCTACAGCCAGAGCCCGCCTTCCAGTGCCCCGGGTCCCCTGAGGCACTGTGCCCGTCCACCCAGTACCTGAGGGGCATGTGCAGGCACTGGGTGGGGGCAGGTGCAGGTGCTGGGTAAGGGCAGAAGGGCCGTGTCCCAGCTGCGGGGTGGCTCTGCCAACGACCTTCTCTGCCAGCCCCGAGGAGCCCAGAACTCTCTTGTTGGCCAGGGAGGGGAGGACCGTCCCCTGGTTCCTGTGTGGCATTGAATTGCACAGGACGGAAATCTGACTCCTAGCGGCCTGCACCTGAGCAGGGCACATCTTCGTCGGCTCTCAGGGGGTGAATTCCAGCCTCCCGCCTCGGCCTGGCAATTCCGTGGACTTAACTTGGCTTTTGTCTGGTGGCCCCCGGAGGGGATTACCCGGGCGTCCTGTTACAGTTCCCAAGTCTGGCCCTGCTAATGAGTTCAGGGGTGGGTGGCCGAGGTGAGGGCCAGGCCTGTTTTCGTGTCGTCCTGGTGACAACCTGCTTGGGGCCGGGTGAGAGGCCTCCCTGTGTGGTGTCCGTGCAGGCGGGGCGGGTGGGCCACGGGCCTGGGACACGGAGGGGCAGCGTCCCTGTGCCTGTGGGGCTGGTGGCCCAACGGGGAGGAGAGATGGGCCCACACGCCAGGAAGGTGTGAGAAGTGCTTTACCGAACCAAGGAAGGAACGGAGTGTCTGCACTTGGACATGACCCTGGGCCTGACCCTCCCGGGCTGGGTGGGCGCACCCAGCTGAGGGTCAACAGCCCAGGGGAGGCAGCTGCCTGTGCTCAGGGGAGGGCGCGTCACCTGGAGAACCGCAGCTGCCAAGGTCCTGAGGCGGACGAGCCAGCCGAGCCCCAGGACGGGAGGGGGCCCCCACGCGGAGGGCACAGGGGGAGCTGGGGGCAGGGCGGCGG
>NW_006441061.1:9172226-9194822 GCF_000325575.1 Pteropus alecto | reverse complement strand
GCGACGACGGGGTGGGTGCTGCGGGGGGCGGGTGGGCTCGAGCGGGCTCCGCTTTGCAGGAGAGGAAGCGGAGGGTCAGGGAGGCTCAGAGGCAGCGCCCCGTAGCGCAGCGGATGGGCTGAGCCAGGATGAAATCCCAGCCTGGGGGCTCGGCCTGCTTTCCCGACTCCTGCGGCCGCCCGCCCTGCCAGGGCTCCCTGACCTGAGCGGGCGCGGGAGACCCCTCGCAGCTGGGCCCCCAGCCTCGTGCACAGCCCCTTCCCAGGCACTGAGCTCCAGTGGGCGCAGAGGGGGCTCAGCCCTGGCACAGCATCCCTCCCGTGACCCAGGGTCTGGCTGGCCTCTGCCGCCCCCTGGCTGCCACCCTGGCTAGAGGCATAACCCCACCATAGGTCACCTCAAGGCTCCTCTGGGGCCCAACCCGGGATTTTGGGAACAGGTTCACCAAATTGTCAATTAAGTGAAAATCAATGCTGACTCGTTTATCATGGGCTGCTGGCCGCCTGGGCCCCGGGGAGTGATTGAGGCCAAGTGCAGCCGCGGCTGCTGCCTGAGGGCGGCCTCAGCGATCCATCATCCCAGTGGCCACGGCGCCCATGGGGTCGGGCTCCCGGGAGCGTGGGGAGATGGCACCGGGCCCTCTGCCCAGCACCCGGAGGCTCACGCCCCTCACCAGCCCCACTGCCTGGCCCCTCTCTCCCTCCCACCCCTCTGCTGTCCCCCCTCCCTGTCCCAGCCCACCCTCAGCCTGCCCTGGGGACGCAGGCCCCTCCCCTTACCCTTGCTCCAGGATGCTCCTCCCCCACCCCGCCCCTATGGCCCTGCCATTGCTGGTGCCTGGGGACACTTTGGGGTCTCTTCCTCACAAGGCTCCACAGCCCTGAGGTCATGGCCGGGCCAGGCGGTATGTGGGAGGGGACCTGCCCTTACCCTCTTCTGTCTGACCTTCCCCCACTGGGCACCCCGACTTCTTCACCCTGTACTGTTGCCCACCCTCAGCATGGGGCTGTGACCCACGGGGGAGCTCAGTGCACACTGAGCTCAGGCCCCGTGTCCCAGCTGCAGAGACAGAATCTGGCGAGGCCCCCATCCAGGGAGCAGCCCCCAGACAGGAGGCTGGGGTGCTCCCTCAGGAGGCCAGAGCCCCCCGACTTCCCCACGACTCCCACACGCAGCTGGGCAGTGTGCGGGCCCCAGAAAGGCCTGGCTCTCCATAATCCCTGCATAACCAGCACCAGGCCTTCTCTGCCCCGCCTGTGAGCAGCCTGTCCCCCAGCCCCCGAAGGAGCCGCCGGCCCAGACCCCTGCACCCTCCCAGCAGGCCTGGGAGGCCGACAAGCCGGGCTGGGCCCCCGTGCCCGCCGTCAGCGCCGGGGGGCTGTGCACTCATCCTGCAAGCCGGCGCTGCCTCCGGTGGCGGGGCCTCTGAGTGCCGAGTCCTCCCCACTGGGCAGGTGTCCCGGGCTTCGAGGTGGAAACCTGCGGGGTGGACCCACGCCACACGCCCTCCTCCCCTCGCCTCTGCAAGCACGAGGTCCCGGCCGCACACGGGGACGGTTCCACGAGGGCCGGGGATGCTTCGAGCCACACGGGGCCAGGGCCTTACATGCTGATCTCTGTTGGCCTCCGAGCTGCACTTTTGGGGTCAGTTCATACCCCGCCAGCCCTGCCCACCTCCTGTGTGCCAGGCCCTGGGACCGAGGCGGACGGGACGCCACCCCTGCCCTCCCGGACCTGAGGCCACAAGAATTAGCCCGAGTGGGAGGAAGCATCTCCTCAAAGGCCTGTGGGGGCAGCCGTCACTCACTCACTCATGCGTTCACCGAGAACCACCTGTCAAACTATCGGAGGACCCCGCTTCCGACCACGACGGGCGATGGGGCCTGAATCTTCATTTACGCTAAGAAGAACCACCAAGAAAATATACAAAACACATGAAGCAATGGTTGTCTGCTGTTGGAAGACAGGTGGCATGGGGCGGTGGTCCCCCAGAGACAGAGGCTCGCCTCAGCTCGCCGCCAGGCCCAGCACGGGGGGTGGGACACAGAGAGAACCAGCGGTGTCCCCAAGTTGGGCACATGGAGCTGAAATGGTGAGGCCAGAGCAGCAAAGCGGGAAGAGAGGGCTGCGTGCGGGGAGGGGGCCCGAGAGGCGCCGAGCCTCCCCTGGTCCCCGGCTGAGTCTCCAGGGACCACGGGCACGTGGGGAGCACGCCCGGCACTGAGAAAGGAGCTCGCAGCTCGCCCACGAGCTCGCGCACGGTGGAGAGTAGCTCCTGATTCCGCCGACCGGGGCGAGAAGCCCCTGACACGCGGATGTCAGCGGAGCACTCGGGAGCCTGTGGCCTCGGGGTGAGGGCAAAATCAGCCCCGCACTAATGGCACTCAGGCAGGCCAGCCTCCGACGGAGCAGCATCGCACCCAGGGCAGGGGACCCAGCCCCCGACGAGCTGAGACTCACACTGTCCAGCATCCACGCAAAACTCCCCAGGCGTGCGAGGGAGCGGGGACGCGGCCCCCGGGGAGGGTGAAACGTGATACGAAGACTCAGAAACGACGCCCGCGAGGGACCAGCAGACAAGGCCGTTAAAACCGTGTCCAGGAGGGACATGGAAGAGATAAAGAAAGACCCGCATCCAATCCCTAGACACACACGCTCGCACACGCACACGCACACACACAAACACACGTGCGCATGCACACGCACGCTCACATGCACGCATGCATGCACACACGCACTCACACACACAGACGCACACGCACACACACAAACACACACACATGCACATGCCCACACGCACATGCACACACCCATGCGCACACGCACACACACACAGATGCCGCGCCCTCGCACACGCACGCACGCACACGCACACACACAGACACACGCACACACACACAAACACACACACATGCACACGCCCACACGCACATGCACACACCCATGCGCACACGCACACACACACAGACGCTGCGCATGCACACGCCCACGCCCATGCCCACGCCCATGCGCACATGCACACACGCGCATGCGCGCACACACACGCACACGCACGCACGCACGCATGCACGGCAGATGGAAGTAACCGCGGAGCAGGCGCTACAGAAGGACCGTGGTGAGCGAGTTGCCGACGAGGCCCTGGAAACTGCCCAGAATGAGACGGGGAAAAGGCCAGGGAAAGTGGTGCCCCCGCAGGTGGCCTAACGCGCCTGTCACCGCAGTCCGTGAGGGCGAGAGAGAGAGAGAGAGAGAGAGAGAGAGAGAGAGAGAGAGAGTCATACGGGAAGAAATAATGGCAGAAACTGATGAAATCTATCAACCCACAGGGCCAAGGAGCTCAGCAAACCCCAGACACAGGAAACGTGAACAAAACGCCACGGAAGTGCATTAAATTCCTTGAAAGCAGAGGGGAGGAGCAGTCGGTGGGGTGGGGCGGGGGCCACCGGGCAAGGTGCAGACACGCGAAGGGGGGCCAGCTCCACGTTGCAAAGCTCGCGGGACGGCCCGATGACCCCTCCCGGCTCGGGGGGACCGCCTGCCTGCCTGTCAGCACGGAGTCCGGCAGCAGGTGACCTCACACCTGTCGGCACGGAGTCCGGCAGCAGTGACCTCACGCTCAGAAATGGAAGCGAGGCAGAGGCTCCGGGCGTGGGAGAGCTGAGGGGTGGCTCCACCAGCCCGCCCCAGGAAGACGGCCGGGGAAGCCCTCGGGCAGACAGACAGCGACCCTCAGCGGAAGGACAGGTCTGCAGGAAGGAGGGCGCTGGGGGTGCCAGCCGTGGGTGCCAACGGAGGTCGCTCTCTTTCTCATTAAAAACAAACATTTTTAAGACTCATCCCTTGTTTAAGGCCCCCCCACCCAAATGGTAAGGCTGTAGCACGAAGCTCGTGACACATGTAAAAGTGCGAAACGACATACGCGTGCACTCAGCCCGGGAGGGGGACGCGGACGCGCAGCGTCACGAGGGTCCGCAGCCCCGCACAGTGAATCCCGGAGGCAGGTCGCGGCAGACTCAGAATCAAGCCTTACCACTCGCACACTGACCAAGGAGCCTGGGCTCCCGAAACCCCGAAAATGCTCAAATCCAAAGCCCGGCATAAAAGCAGGGAAGAGAACGCAGAGCCGGTGGCGGCAAGTCACGGTCCTCGCGGATGAGCTCGGCACCCGGCGGAGACGGCGGCCGCGTCACGATGTTCCGACGCCCCTCAGTGCGATGGACCAGGACGTCGCTTTGCGGGTGGCAGACGCCGCGTGCGCTAGGACCCCGTTCCCACGAGGGCCCCGGAGGAGGCAATTCCCGGACGCAGAGACTAGAACGCAGGGGACCGAGGGCGGGGCGCTGGGAAGTCAGGGTTCAGCGGGGACAGACTTTCAGGTTGGGGTGACGGAAACATTCGGGAAGCAGACGGCGGCGGTGGCCGCGCAGCCTCGTGAATGATATTCTTGCCCCTGAGTTGCACACTTAAAAAATGGGACAAATGGCGAATTTTATGTCGTGGCTCTCTTACCACGATTTAAAACATGTTAATATAATAGGACAAAACCCATCGAATTGTACGGTTTCAGTGGCTGAATTGGGTGACATGCGAACTACGTCTCATTAAAACCGTTTATAAGAAAAAGACGATGATGCCCGAATGGCTTCAAAAATCCTCGAGCGGACCCTGCGTGCCGGGCACTGCTCTCGACCCTGGTGACAGGTGGCACGAGCACAGGCTGGGCCCTCCCGGGCGCCCCTGGGGGAGACCCCGAGAACGAACAGGACGAACGGGAAACACTGTATCTGAAATGATTTGGAAGGAGGCAGGAGTCTCGGGAAGACGAGGCTTTAGACGGGGTGGCCAGGAGCCCGCAGGCCTCAGGGAAGAGGATTTTGGGCAGAGGCCTGTCAGGCTGGACCCCGTGTGGCCGATTTTGGACAAATCGTTTATAATAGCGAAGAAATAGCATCCTCCCAAATGTCTACATGTCAGGGAAACTGTTAAGGGTTTTATGCTACAACCGATCCACCGAGGACTTTGCCGTCATTAAAAACATATTTTCAGAAGGAGACTTGAATAACCTGCAGGAAACGTCCATTGCAATAGGCAAAACACAGGAAATAAAATGGGCCGCCTGACACAATATAACGCGGCACAGGCAGTGCACACACGCGCGCACACGCGCACACACGCGCACACACGCACACACACACTCCACACATCGGGCGTCTGCCCCGCCTTCGCCGATGAGGGATCACGCGCACACACGCGCACACACGCACACACACACACATCGGGCGTCTGCCCCGCCTTCGCTGATGAGGGGCGAAGGCCCAGCGGAGGTGACGAGCGCAGGCCGGGGCTGTCCCATAACCCCGAGTCGGCCGCTGGGGTTGTTCCCTCCCATCCCAGGCGGCCTCTCGTGGTTCCTCCCGAGGTGACCCCGACCGGTGTGGCGACATCTCCCGTGGCCCGGCCCCGTGTCAGAGCATGTAAACAGGGCCCTGCCGTGCCCCCCGCGTTCCCATCCCGCGTCCTGGCACAAACGAGAATCTTACTGGAACCCTCATAAATCTTCCGTTCCTGACAAACCCGAAGGAAGACGAGGGGACGGAGGAGAAGGGGGAGGAGAGCCGAGTCCCCTGCTAATTCCTTCGAACGGCTGTTTATTGAAATGAGGCACCGGGGTAAACTGTCGCCCGGTCGATCGCGGTCTGTCTGATGCAATCAGCGCGGCCACCAGCCTCCCGCCCCGCCTGCGGGCCGCCTTCCAGGTGGTGGCCCCGGGGAGAGGCCTGGACCTGGGACGGGCCCCACCAAGGAGGGAGCGCGTCCATCTGTGGGCGTCACCGTGGCTGTCACTGTGGCTGTCACTGTGGCTGTCACTGTGGCTGCTGTCTCCCAGCTCCCGCGGACCCCGGGCCCCTCGCCCTCCTGGCCTTCCCTGCGGGGGGTACCCAGGGAGGCAAGGCGGATGACCCGGCACAGCGGCCAGCCTGTGGGGACCTCAGCTCCCACCCGGGCCTCGGGCCCTGCGGCTCCCAGCCAGCTTGGGGTGCGGCCACACTGCGCGCTGCACCCCTGTTCTCGGGCCTGCTCGGGGCTAAGGCCATGGAGTGTCCCCTGACCTGTTCCCACCATCACAGCCCTGTCTGGGAGTGACCGCTCCTTGGCTCCGGGTAACGGGCACCCAGCCTGGGGGCTCGGTGCCCTGTGTCCCGGAGGCCCCCACCCAAGCCCCGCGGGCAGACCCCCAGCTCGGCACCTGGCTCCCGGGGTCTCCTTTGCAAGAAGCAACCAGCACACGAGGCCTCCGAGAGTGCCGGCAGGGATGCGGGAACCCGGCCCACCCAGGATTCGTGGGGTGGCCGCATCCTCCCCCACCCGGAGACCCCCGGGGCAATGCTCGTGGCTCACGAGTTCCTCAGAAAGTTTGGGGGACGTGAGTCCACCTAGGCGCCAGCTTTGTGGCTGGGGTGTCCAGCACCCCCAGCTCCTGACTCCCCAGGAGTCGCCCACCTCTCGCACCCCCTTCACCCCCACGCCGACCCCCGAGACTGGCTCTGAGGGATGGATGACCTCCGCTAAGCGGGTGTGAGTCTTGGAGCGAGGCTTCCTGGTGCCACCCACTGGGTGAGGACGGCTAAGGAGGGACAGTCTCGTGGAGCAGCGGCCTGGCGATGAGCTGCCACAGAGCTTGCGTGTGCGCGGCCGGTTCCCCAGCTGCACACGGGCCCCGGGCCCCCGCCCGGCGCCCGCGCCCCGTCCCCTCTGCAGCCCGCCTGGGCCGGTAAGTTCAGCACCGAGCCGCTGGCCTTGCAGCAGCCAGGCCTCCAAGTTTGCAGTCTCCTGGGGGGGCTGGGGTTGGGAGGACAGCTGATCCTTCCCAGGGAGTGGGGGCATCGTCTCAGCCCTGCTCCGGCCCCCGTGGCAGGACCAGCCTGCCGCTGCTGCCCGGATCCCTGGCTGGAGGTCTCAACATGTTGGACGTGAGGCCGGTTTGAGGACATGTCATATCAGTCCATCAAAACAGCCCACGCCAGGCCCAGCCGGACCTGGAGGTTGGGACTCGGCTTATGCTCCACCTTGCTGGAAGGTTCACGGTCAGTCGCCTCATTCCGGAAGGCTCCGGCACAGCTTCGTGCATTCAGACGCCCAGACCCCGGAGGAAACGGATGAGCAGGAACATGGCTCTGCTTCCTGGCAGCAGAAGCCAAAAGGGAAGTAGGTTGAGGCGCCCTGAGTCTGTCTGCTCCTCTCCAGGCTGCGTGCACCTTCGTCTGCAGGCGGAGCCTTCTCTGGAGCCGGCCGGCCCAGAGCAGGGTTTGCCCGTGTCCCTTCTGCAGGGTCGTGGGGAGCAGAAGGGTCAGCCAGTGACACAGGCCTGGCTTCCCCGGGGTCACGAGGCAGCTGCCCAGCCCCTCCGGCCCTCTCTTCCTCCAGGAAGTGTCTTCCCTGTGACAGGACGAGGGGTTTGGAAGGACGCCGGGACCTGAAGGAGCGGAGGGGCCGCCTGGGCTGCCCCTGACCAGCCATCTGCAGGCACCTGCTCCCAGAGGCCCAGGCTCCAGTGCCCCATTGAGGACACCCCTCCAGACCCCGGTCCTGTTGGCCCTTTGTCCACATTCTGGCCCCAGTGAGACGTCCATAGTCCGGGGGAGGTGGCTGGTGAAGGATGCTGTCGTAATCACGGGACCTGCCTCGTCCGCCCATGGATGCGCACTCAGGGGACCTGGGAGGAGCAGGGGTCTGCCTACAGGGGAACTGTCGCTCCGAGGGAGCAGCCCTGGCCTGGGGCGGTCCCTGAGGCTCACGGCTCTGTCCCTCACGGTGGCACGGCCCAGGCGGAGGGCGGATCTTGGGCGCAGTCCTCACTTGGGCTCGAGTTCCGGGCTGGCGTCCACACCTTCCCCAAGGCCAAGACCCCAGGCGTGGCTCCACGTCTGACTCTTGCTGACGACCCTCCCGCAGGCCCCAGGCTCCCCGTCCGCAGGGGAGAGGTTGGGGCGGCCCCGCTGGCCCGGTATGCCGAGACGCGTCCGCTGAGACGCGTCCGCATGTGTGCGATGGGCTCAGAGGGGACGTGTACGCACTCTCTGCAAGCTGCCCCGGAGATAAACAGGGGTGTTTTGCTTTGTTTCTGAAAGCCCCCAGCCCGGACGAGCGATTGGGGAAGCACTGAAGGACGGGGGCGGGGGCTGAGGGGCCGCGGCGGGTGCTGGGCCGGGCGCTGACCCCACTCGGCCCTGACCCTCTCTGAGCGGACCACCAGACGCAGAGCAGGCCAGCCCCCAGCAGCCCGGTGGCGCCCCCCGGCCGGGATGAGGAAGCCTTTCCCCGGCCCTGCGGGCCCCAGGGCCTCGGAGCGGGGAGGGGCCCAGACGAAGCCGAAAGCAAATTATTTTCGGGATTACGGCTCCGAGCCCCCGGCAGGATAGCGCCCATTTTTCATAGCAGACAAAAGCATTTTCCAAGGGATCAATTTTGCCTGTAGAAGTCGCCTTCCCTCAACCCACAATCCATCATATTTCCCCATTTGCAATTTCTCGGTGTCTGAGTGTTTTAAGTTTCCTATGAATTATTTTGTAAAGCTTTCTCCTTTCTTGCTGGAACGTGGCGTTCCGGGCCTGCTGGGCGGCCCGACGATGCCATTAGGCCGTGGGCCAAGGGGCCCGCAGTGTCCGCCCGCGGGGCCGGCGAGACGCGCTGCGGGACGGGCTTCCTGGTCAGAGGGGTCCCCGTCCCCCGCCAGAGGCCCGGGCTGGACGCGGGCCTGGCCGGGCAGGTGGGGCCGGTGGGCGGCGGTGGCACCGATGGTGCCGGCCGTGGGGGGCGGGGCAGCCGGTGCGGGAAAGTTTGGAGATTTATCCTCCGTGCTCCTGGGGGAGGACCATCCTTCAGGAGGCGGCATGTATAAAAATTCCCCGGCCTGTTGATTGGTCTGTCACAGTGATTTGTGGCTCTTCCCTCGAGGTAATGGGGAGCAACTGGGGCCGCGAAAGGCGGCTGGACAGGCTGCTGAACGGAACGGGAGGGGGCCGGGCGGCCGGCAAGATTTATTGACCTCGGCCCACGGAGGTCCCTTCAGCGCTTTTAATCTGGCCTTTCAGCTGTCACCGGCACTGATTACAGCCCGGCCTGCTCCCCGGCCCCGAGGGGGGTGGCCGCGGGGGCCGCGCCATCTGGCCCGCCGCCCGGGGTGCCCCTTCCCCACCCTCTGGGGCCCTGACCCAACATCAGCTGGGGCGGCTGCTGTTCGTTTCCATTTTTTTTAAAGAAAACAACTTCGTCGAGATATAGTCCACATGCCATGGGATTCACCCGTGTGCATGGTACGATTCGGCGGCTTCAGTGCGTTCACAGGGTTATGCGACCATTGCCACGGTGAATTCCAGGACACTTTCGTCACTGCGGAGAGAGGCCCGAGGACAGTGGGGTGCTCTGCCACACGAGCCGCCCGCGGCCCTGCCCCTCGGCGTGTGCCCGGCGGGCTCAGAAACGCACAGCCACACGGACGCGCGCCACGGCCTCGTCCAGAACCGCCCAGGCGTCTTTCAAAAGGCGATGGAGACAGGAACCGTGGTCCACCCAGGCGGAGGAATGTCATTCCGCACTAAAAAACGAGGCGAGGAGTCACGAAGAGACACGGAGGGACCTTACATGGTACTGGCTGCGGGAAGAAGCCGGTCTGAGAAGGCCACACGCACGCAGACGAGAACCGCAGCGGGTCTCACTCACGCCCGTCAGAACAGCGATGATCAAAAAGACAGGCGGGCGGGGCGCGGAGAGAAGGGAGCCCTCGCGCCCCGCGGGCGGGACTGTGACCCAGTGCAGCCGCCATGGGAACCCTCGAAAAATTAAAACTAGAACCCCGCTGTGACCCAGCAACCCCGCTTCTGGGAATGTACCTGGAGGGAATGAAATCACTCTCTCAAAGAGACGCCTGCACCCCCAAGTTCACGGCAGCGACATTCACGGTGGCCAAGACGTGAAAACAACCTGAGTGTCCTTCAGTGGGTGATAAACGAAGAGGGTGTGGCCGATCTATCTCCTCTCTATCAGCTGCTATCATTCATCATCTATCTATATCTATCTATCTATCTATTAATCTATCTTCTATCTATCTACCTATCATCTATCTACTTATCCATGTATATCCATCATCTATCATCTACCTATCTATCTATCTACCATCTATCTACCATCTATCTATATATCTATCATCCATCATCTATCTATCTATTGATCGATCTATCATCTATCAATCTATCTATCATCTATCTACCTATCCATCTCTATCTATCATCTATCATCTGTCTGTCATCTATCTATCTATCTATCTTCTATCTATCATCTATCCACAGCCGCCTGGTCAGCACCTTGTAGGGGCTGAGCCCCAGCCTCAGCACTGGCTGACTTGAGGGCCCAGCAGTGGGGACCACGGCAGACCCTCAAGCCCAAGTGTGGTCGGATTGCCCCGCCCCCTCCCTCTGCGGCAACCTCGACCCATAGTGTCCGGCCTCTCATCCCGGTTTCGCGTGACCCTGGAGGTATCCAAAGGCGCCGTCGGCTCCCGCTTGGCCCCCAGCCCACAGAGGCCCCTCCAAAGCATCAGTGGTCGCCAGGCTGAGTGGCCCAGACACTGCGACCCAGCTGTTTAAACTGGCCCCAGGCTGACTCTCCTGTGTGTCCCAGGAGGGCCGGGCTGCTGTCCCACTGTGCGTGGGGCATGGGGACTCACGACCGGAGACAGTTGCCGCCCCGGCCACCCCACTCGCCACCTGCTCCAAGCGTCTGCGTGCGATCGCCACACTCGGGTGTAGGTGCCGCCGTACGCCCGCTCTGCAGATGAGCAAACCGCAGGGCGAGAGGCAAGTGACCGCTCAAAGTCTGGAAGCTGGCAGGCGACAGAGCTGGCCCTTGACTGCGGTTTGCTCAGGGAGATTACTCGGCCACCTACCGTCTGGCCCTTCGGAGAGGGGGCATTCGGGGCCGTGGGCCCTGAGCCCTGTCACAGACTGGGCCCTCAGTCCCAATCCAAGTGCCAGGCAGAGCCCGGCTCTCGGAGTGGGAAGGCGCCGTGCTGGCCCCTGTCCTGGGCACAGGGTGGGGAGGGCTCTCCTCCTGACTGAAGCATGGCAGGTCTGTGTCTGCAGGGTGTGGGGAGTGACCCAGGGTGATGGCAGTGCTGGACCAGGGTATCCCTGGGGTAGGTCCCCGAGACCTTCCCTCAGGTCCCCCTTAGACTGTCACCCCCACGCTGAAGCATCTGGGGACAGCTCCAATGCACAGCCCCGTTGGGAGGCTAGGCTGAGGGCAGCTGCCCTGACCCCCACCCCCCACCCCGGGCTGACCCGCCTCCTCTCACCCAAAGGTGCTGATCCCCAAGGCTTAGCCTCAGGGAGGACCGGCTGGGGCAGGCAACCCACATGCAGGGTCCGCGCCTACTCAGGGCCCAGCCCTGTCCACCGGCTGGATGTAGGCTGGGGGGTGGGAAATGGCAGCATGGCACGGCCGCCCACCACCTTCACGGGGACAAGTGCCTCTTCCTCCGAAGGCTGCTAACCGTCAATAACGGCTCTGGCTCAGAGCCGGCTGGACAGAGACGCTGAAGGGAAGTGACACAGAGCAAACGCACGTCGCCTCTTGAAAGACACTTTTTCTGAAGCCCCTCGGCGTGGGCGTCCTGCGGGTGGCCTGCAATCTATTCCACCTGCCGCTTGGAAATTAATATCTCTTTAGCCAAAAAAAAAAAAAAAACCCCAACCCAACAACAACAAGGACCTGGCTTCAATCAGCCTGGAGCGTGTCCTCCCAGCCCCAGCCCCAGCCGGCCCCCCACCAGCGGTGTCTTTTAAGTATGCAAATGGGAGCACCTTGCTAAATGGTCAGCCCGATTGATCCTGCCGTCTCATCAGGGAAATGAAATTAACATGGAGCGAGCTGCTGGGCTGCCCCCCGATCTGCCCTTCAGCTGCTCCGTATGCTCCTGGCAGCTCCGCCTGGCCCACCTGGGCCCTGACCCGCTGCTGGGCCTGTGGGCGGATGGCCCTGACCTTGAGGACTTAGGGAGGGCGAGGGCTGGGGGCCACCTGCCACAGGACCCTCAGCAGGCTCAGGTGAGGTCCCTGGGGTGAGGAGAAGGGTCCTTAAAGCCAGGGCTGGACCAGCTCGGCCCCCTCTCCCGGCCCCCACTCCCTGTCCATGTGTCTGCCCCCCCACATCAGACTGGCCTGCGAGAGACAGGAACTCGGGTGGGACCCACGGGAGACAGGAACGGGGTGCACGACTGCTGGGATCCCCAGGCCCAGGTCCACGCTGGCAGCCTCGATTTCCATGCCCTCCCTCCACGGCCGTCAGGCGCCCTGCCCTCCCTGGGGCCTGGCACTGGACCTTGAAGACACAGAAAGGATGGACGCTGCCCCCCAGAGCTGACCACACTGGCCCCCCCCAGGGCCCCTGGAGGGGGAGGGGCCTTCAGGGCCCCCCAGCACGGCTCTGTAGGGGGGGTTCCGGCTGGGGGGCGGGGCGGGGCACTCGTGGCAGAGGGCGCAGCCGGGGACAGGGCCCCGCCTCCCCCTGTGTGACCCCCAAACCAGGAGGCAGCTGCTGCTGCGGGCAGGAGCCACGTGGGGATGCACTCGTGGCAGAGGGCGCATCCGGGGACAGGGCCCCGCCTCCCCCTGTGTGACCCCCAAACCAGGAGGCAGCTGCTGCTGCGGGCAGGAGCCACGTGGGGATGTTGGGACACGCCGGGGTCGAGGGTGGCAGATCGGGACTCCCGGGCCTCCTCCGAGGATGTGAGGATGCGTCAGCCCCTCCAAAGCCACAGGCGGTCCCCACCTCAGGGACTTCGCACCTGCCGCTCTCTCCCCTTCGCCCCCCCCACCCCGTGTGCGGCCGGCTCCGCCCCGCCTCTCGGGAATGGGCTCCCAGGTCACCTCCTCCTTGGCGGCGATCGGTCAGCAGTGCCCTGTGCCCTCCTCGTGACCACCTTGACTTCCCTGTGGTTCCTCTCTGCCACGTGGGCGTGTCCCTGACCCTCCCAGCAGCCCCTCGGGCTCGGTCTTGTCCCTGCCTGTTTTACGGGGCGGAGCTGCAGATCCGGGTCGTCCTCCAGAGCCCTCCTGGGGACTGGGGCTGCTGTGTGGACAATGCGAGGACCAGGAACACTGCCCTGGGGGGGTCCCTGCTGTGCGGATGGAGAGGACTGGGGTCCCCGGGAAGGTCTGTGCTCTGGGACGCGGGGGTCCCTGCTGGCGGGGGGCGTCTCCTGGCATCGTGCCCGCACCCCCGCCGGGGGCTCTGGACCTGGGCCCTAGGGCGAGGGTGCCCGCTGCTGACCTCGGAGGCCTGAAGGCCCCAGGTCACTCCCTCAGCTCGCCTGCCCTCCCTTCCCGCCCCCCGGGGACTGGGCGCTTTCTCCCCAGTGGGAGTGACAAATTTGTGACTCCCCTGGGAAACGCCCTTCACCGTGGTGACTGTCAAAGGGATGTTTGTGACTTTGGTGTTTCAAGGAAAGACAGGCATTGTCAGGCTCCCCTGGGGGGCAGACAGCTGGGTGTGGGGTCCCCGTCCCAGCCCCACCAGGGCCCCGAGTACCCAGCTCGGCTGGCACCTCTCCCAGGAGACCTAGGGCCCCTCCGGCTCACCCCGCCTCCCACGGCCTTCCCCAGGCGGGGCTCAGGGTCTGCTCTTTTGGGTCCCCACTTCCCCATCTGAGCTCCATGAGGACGAGGTGCCCCCCAGAATCCACAGTGTCAAGACTGAAAGCATAAGCGAGAGATAGAAGAGGGGCCTCCCCGGGCCCGAGCTATGCAGGCTTCGTCCCTCCCAGTGGGACCTCGGCCAGGAGGGGCTCTGTGTGTCCTCTGCCCCCGGGGAGAGGGGCAGCAGGGCACCTGGCATGTGTGCCCCTTGGACCGCCCACCTGCCAGGGGCTCCGGTTACTGTGTGTGCCTCCATCTGCCACCCGCGTGGCCGGGCCTCGTGCATAATTCAGGCACCTTGGAGGAGGCCCCAGCCAACGGGTATTGACGAGGGCCGACTAGCCCGATCGGATGTCGCGCCATCGGACACTTGATGAGCAGGACATGTGTCCTTTTGCCCCGTCTGTGCCACAGTGACGGGCCGGGCGGGGAGCAGTGTGGGTGGTCTCCTCTCCGGGCACGGGGTCTCCACCGCCCTAAGACACAGCCACGTGATCACTGGGGTGCTCAGGGGTGGGTGGCGGTGGCTTGACGCCGGCCCCACCCCTCACCCGCCGCATGGCCTTGGTTGGGTCGCTGCCCCCTCAGAGCTCCGGCCTCAGCTTCCTCATCCATGAAATGGATGCGAGCGGTACCTGCTGCTCGGGGCTGGAGGATGACCGCTGAGCGAGGGCTGCCCTGAGGTGCCCCACCCGCCATGGCCCCTGGAGGCTGGCAGGCGTGGGGTCAGCTTGAGGCTGGAACCCCGGAAACCAGGGCAGAGACTGGGCCGGTCTGTCCCCCGGGTGCCACACCCCTCCTCACGCGGCACCCCTCGCTCAGGGAAATGGGGGCGGTTATGCCTTTCACGTCTGACTCTAGGTCCTGCGCTCAGCGCCCAGAACCCATGACCAGCCCACACGTCACACAGCACCTCTAAGGGGACCGACCCACTGCTGCAGCTGAGGCTTGTGTCCTGGGGCCTATGGAGCCCTGCAGGTCTGGGCAGTGGGCTCTCTATCCCGTCCGTGCCAAGGGCCACTGGGTCACCAGCAGCTCTCTGCCCCTCACTCCAGGGAAGATACGGGACAGGCGATGACCCCAATGGCCCTTCCTGTGCTGAATCTCGGGTATGATCACCACGAGGAGCCTTCAGACACAGAGAACCAGTGGCAAGGTGTGGGGTAAGCCTGCTCGTGTACCTCTGCCGGTCCAGGCCGACCCCAGGCCTGGTCACACACACCCAGGATGCCAGGCACAGAGGACCCAGCCTCTGCGACCACAAAGCCACCCAGCGTCCCCCCACCAGACAAACTGGTCCCAGGGCCACTGCCCTCTCTCTGTCTGTCCAGGGCTGTGTGAGGACTAAGAGACAGCAGAGCCGTGGGCAGGCGGGGGCTCCCCAGGGACAAAAGACCCTCCCAGGCTGCCCAGGGCTTGGGCGGCTGTTCCTGGGACGCTGCCCTTGTCCCCCTCGGCCTGGGCTCCCCCTCCCGGCACCTCTCTCCTGGAGCAGGAGCCTGCAGAGCAGGTAACCCGAGCCCTCTCCTCTGCTGCTGTTTTAAGAAAGGGGGATCCGTCCCTTAAATAATTGATGCCGGGCTTTAACAGTCGACCTTGGTGGACAGCTGGCGGGTGACGGCTTTCACCTTGTCGACAGCATCAGGTTAAACCAACTGCTGAGAGGTGCTGGCTGATGCGGGGGTACCCCAGCCCCCCTCAGGGTGGGGGTGCCCGGGGCAGGATTTCATCAGCAAGGGGGTGCTGGGCTCTCCCAGCGGTGCCTGTGGGTGCAGACGGGGGCTTACGTGTA
This sequence comes from Pteropus alecto, assembly GCF_000325575.1. Taxonomy (NCBI): domain Eukaryota; kingdom Metazoa; phylum Chordata; class Mammalia; order Chiroptera; family Pteropodidae; genus Pteropus; species Pteropus alecto. Next base: position 9,179,339 of record NW_006441061.1, on the reverse strand, counting down.
CACGCACTCGCACCCCACACTCGTGCAGACAGACGCGTGGTCACACGCATCACACACGTCCACGTGCCAGTTCCGTCCTGCTCGGGGCCACACCTGGTGCAGGAGCAGCAGCTGGCAGACCTGCTGGGCAGCGTCTTTCCTGCTCGGCCTGACAGCGCTGCGTGGGCAGGACCCTGAGGACTGGCCTGGGTGGCGGAGGCCGGGGGGGGAGGGGGTGGGTGCCTGGTGGCTTCAGGGTCCCTGCGGGGTGACGTGGCGGCTCGGTGTAAAGGGCAGGGAGGTGGCCAGACCCCTGCGGGTCTCAGGGGGTGGCTGGCCAGGGATCCTCCAGGACTCTCAGAGCCATCTGAGCCCGACGTGGGGACATGGGCCTTCGGTTCCCACGCAGGGAGTCCTGTCACTGGACGTGGCTGCTCTTGAGACGGCACGAGCTGGCTCCCCGAGCCCCCTCCTCTCCTTTCATGAGAACCTGGCCTCATCACCCACTTTACAGCTGAGGACGCCGGGCAGGGCCGGGGAGAACCCGCTCAGCTCTAAACCGCGGCCAGATGCCCAGACCCTCATGCCATGTCACGTGGGTGCCCGGCAGCCCGGGCAGCTGGCCCGGTCGTCCCTGCCCACCTGGACACAAGCGCCACCCTCCTTCTGAGCCGGTGTGAAGCCCCCTGGGCAGATTCTCGCCAGCTCTGCCTGGAGGCCCGGGGGACAGGCACCCTGAGCAAGTAGTTTCCTGCCAGGCGAAGGGGGGGCCCATCTGTGGGCTGAGGGGGAGGGGCATCCCCGTATCCGTCCGGCACTAGCTCTAGGACTGTGTCTGTGGAGAGGAAAAGGCAGAGCCTCCCTAAGCCAGGCGGCTCCTTGCTTTGGGGAGGAGGGGGCGGGGCTTGCGCCCCGAGCCCAGGGGGCCCTGGCCCGGGGCGAATGAGCCAGCGTCAAGCGGGAGCCTCTGCGGCCTTGGCCTCAAGGTGCCAAAGTTCTGCCCCGAGCAGACGTGGCACCCACAGCTGGAGCCCCAAGGGGCGGGAGCCTTGCTCCAGGTCTCACGCGAAGGGACGGAGCTCTGTCCAGGGCCCTGCCTCAGCTTCTCAGCGTCCCCTCCAGGAAGTGGCCTGATGCCCCTGGTCCCCAGCACCCTGGGGCCTGCGCGTAGTCCCCAGGTGAGCACAGGGCGTCCTCCAGACCAGGTGAGGGGAGCAGTAAGAGGCGCGGCAGCCCCTGGCCCCCCAGCCCATTAGAGAGGGAAGGTGGGGCCCTCGTGGTGACCAGGGCTGAGTGTCTCCTGCGTCCCCATCCACACACAGGGCCAGGGGTGCTAGGCACTGGGGTCCAGCAGAGGCAAAGACGGTTTCCATCCCCCCGCTCGTCCTGAAGGACACATGACTGGAGCCGTCTTCCAGGGCACCCGCGACCTCGTTCCCCAGACCTTGCCCGGTGGCAGCCCATGTGCACCAGACTCAGCCCTCTCCTGCCTGGGACAGCTCCATCTTCGGGGTCCTGGCCACCTACCTCCGAGGTCACTGAGGGTGGAGGCCGCCTGCGACACGTGGAAACATGAATCACGAGCCACGTTTAGGGTTTTTCAGTTTTACAGCCTGGAGACGGGCTTTTAAACGGCCTCGCTGGAGGTGAGAGGTGGGGGTCTCGCTTTATGAGGGGAGCTGGGGGCCCCAGGCATGCACGCCCGGCCCCCACCTCAGGCGTGCACGCCTGAGCCCCCGGGGGAACCTCAGGCCATGAGTGATGACCCCAGGAGGCCCAGGGGACCGTCCCTTCAGCTTCTAGAATAGTGATTCCGGCCCTCACTCATTGATCTCCCTGAGTTTTTAAAGGAAATTTTATTTGTTTGGGGTTTCTAGTCATTAGGTTAAAACCAGTAAAATAGAGCAAAATCAATACCTATAGGACGCACGCGGCAGGCAGAATAAACTGTGGCCAGGATGCAGCCTGGGGGAAGGGCTGGGCACCCAAGTGGACATTGGGGGGCTCCTCTGACCTCATGGGGAGCTGCAGGCCAATGGGTGGGCCACGCCTCAGAGCCCAGCGCCCTCGGGCCCCCCCTGAGTCCTGGGCCCCTCCGCAAGGTTAGAGACTCTTTAATCCCAGCAGCAGGTGTGAGCTTGGGGACACGAGTCCTGTGCAGTACTCAGCTCCCTAGAGCGTGGCCAGCTCTGCAGACGGTGCCAACTGCACAAGCCCATGCCTGCCGCTGCGTGGACACGGTGGCAAGTCCTGCTCCCGGTCGGTCCCACCAGCCTTCCGCTGGGTGCCAGCCGAGCACTAAGGCCTCTACCTACTCGGTCTTCTTGTCACCAGGAGCCCCACGCGTCCCTCTGCAGTAGGACTGGCTGGAAAGCCCATCGCCTCTGGGTTTGAAGCTCAGCCCTCCCCGGGAGAGGGAGGGGGCGGTGCAGACAGACAGTCAGCCCCCAACTTCTACTTCCGATTCACACGCCACACGTTGCCCGGTGGAGTGTACGACTCAGTGGCTTCGGTGCATTCAGAGCGCGGGGACCCATCGCCAAGGCCGATTTGAGAAGATTTTTGTGTCACCTCAAAAGCAGCCCTGGGGCATGCTGACACCGGCCACGGCGCGGATGGACCTGGAGGACACGGTGCTCAGTGAAGCGAGCCAGTCACAGAAGGACACACACATCCCGTGGGACTCCAGTCACGGGAGGTCCCCAGAGGGTTCAGAGCCACAGAGACAGGAAGTAGGTGGTGGAGCTGGGGCTGGGGGAGGGGTGGCAGTGGGGCAGCGACAGTCCAGGGGCCCCTGCCCCGGAGCTGTGGGAGCGAACTTGCCCACTCCCAGAGGCTTCTGCGCGTCTGTCTCCACCGCCCAGAGTTTGGGAGTTCACGCAATAGGGGCGTTTGACACTTGATTCCACAGAAAATTAAATCAATTACCGAGTCTAATGAAGAACCTCAGGTTTTAATTAAACCAAGCTTAATTAAACGGGAGCACCGCTCTGTCGATGCCCCACCAGGCCCAGGGGCTGCGAGCGTCTGAGGCCCGCCCTGGCTGGAGGGGATCGACGGGCCACATGCTGGCAGCAGGCGTGGCGTGTCACGGGGCTTTGCTCCTGCCCACAGCACCAGGTCATGCAGAAGGTCAGTGATCTGGACAGAGGGGCCCGGCGGCCGGAGGGCCAGGGCACTTGCTGGGGCGGGGAGGCTCTCCTCTGCCCTGCCAGGGGCAGCCAGGGGCCTTGTCTCCAGGGGCTCGTTGGTGCCTTAGCCACAGTGGAGGCCACGGGCGCTCAGCACGCCACTGTGTCTAGCCCGCCCTCTGCAGCTCCCTGCAGAGCCCTGGCTGGAGGTGGGTGGCCCCTCTGCCCCCTCACCCCACCTGCCCGCCTGGGCTCCTCAAGTGCCCCCACCAACAGCCCTGAGCCCCGGGGCTTAGGGGTTGGCAGAAGCAAAGGCCTGGCCTGGCCAAGTGGTCATGTTCCACAGACGCCATCTGTGCCACACTGGGCTCTAGGCACTGCTGCCCCCTGGGCCTCAGGTGGCCCGCTGCCCAGCCCTGGGTGTGGAACGTCAGGGGGAGATCTGGTAGCCAGGCAGGGTGGGGCGGCCGCCTGCTGCGGCAGGCCGGGGAACAGGCCTGGGGTGGCTCTGGGGTGGCTAAGAGCCGGGGAGGCGTCACTTCAGCGCCTGGGGAGGTGCAGGTCGGGGCCTCACATGGGCAGTGGACGGGCCCGCGTGGGCGTCCCTGGGGCCGCACGCCTGGCGCTTCTGTAAATAGGGGGTGGAAATGGGGGGATCGGGCCGTCCCGGCACCAGGGCCCTCGAGTGCCCGGACTGTCAGAAAGAACTGAAGCTAAAGGCCACAGATGCAGCCCGGTCCCTTCTCCCGCCGCCCGGGCCGCCCGAGACCCCACGGACATCAGGGCAGCCGTTTCCACTGAACTGTCGCCTGCCGCTTGGGCGGACAGAGCAGGGCCAGGGCCTTGGGCCGCAGAGCGGGCCCCCTCCCCGGGTGCCCCCGGGTCAGCGGGAACGGGCGCCCCCACCCGCAGTCTGCGGTGATTCCAACTCACTCGTACCTTGCACACTCCAGCTGGAGCGCCCCCGAGGGAGCATGGCCTCCTTCCCCACTGGCAGCGTCCACCTGGCCTTGGGGATCCCCTCAGGAGCTGCTGAGGCCCCTCAGATCCTCCCCTGCAGCTCTGTCTCCCTGTCCCCCTCCCTGTCCTCAGGCCTATGAGCGCCCCCTGCCCCCTGCCCAGGCCCCCAGAATCTGAGAGATGTGTGTCGATCTGACGCTGTGTGCTGGACGCGTCCTATCCGGGGGGCTGAGGACCGAACTGCATAATAAGAAGAGACATCGGCTTTGAGGCAACCATGGCAACCGAACGCACAAAGGCTTGTCTTGGCAAATAGATGAATTCATAAATAACCCTGAAGTGCCGATATCAACAGTCGTGGGACCGTCTGCAATGCTAATGCAGCGCCCGCTCTGCGCCCGCGTCCCGGCCAGTGCCACCACGGCATGCCCCACCCAGGGGTGGCAGACCCCAACTGTCGTCTGGAGCTGGTGTGAGGCGGGTGAGTGCTCTGTGGCTGGTCACACGGGAGTCGTTGTGGAGCTCTGCCCCCGTGGGCACTGGGTCTGCAGATAAATGTCCCTGGGGTGGGAAGGGGGGACACAGGGGAGCTGTGCCACCTCCCTACAGCTCCGGCAGCCAGGCGGGCACCCTCTGGTTCTGCCGTCCAGGGAGGCACTCCTTCCTGCATGCGGTCATTCATTCATTCTACAGATGTCTACCAGCACCCGAGGATGTGCGGGCACAGCGGGCCGGGCAGGAGCACGGGGGGAGCCGCTGGGCACACGAGCCGCAGCCCTGCCTGTCGCTCGCGGACCCCTGACTGACAGCGCCCTGCAGACTCTGCCTCAGGCGCCGCGCGTCCCCGGGGCCTATGCTTCTGCCATCCCGGCCGGTCAGTTCAGCATCGGAACAACGCCTCATGGCTCCGATCCGGCCCGGGGGGGCCGCCCGCAGGACGTGGAGGAGCCACACTTCCAGGTGTGTGTCCTCCACATGGCGTCCGGCACTGCGGTGGGGGGCTGCGTGCAGACACGGGTGGTCAGCCCCGAGGGCGTGGGCTCCTCCGCCCCGAGCCTGCGTCTCTTCGTTTAAAGAAGAGCAAGGAGCCCAGACTCCCACGAGGGAATCAGCATGAGGGGGTGAAATGAGGGGCTGCGGGGGGGCGGTGAACGGGAGAAGCGCAGGGACTTCAGGGCAGAGAGACTTCTGTGCGATGGACAAATGTTGGACGCGGACATCAGACATTTGTCCAAACCCACAGTGACCACTCATGTCAACTGTGACGCGCCGACACGTTCATCCGTTGTCATAAATAGGCCACTCTGGAGGGGGACATCAGAATGGGGGGGGCTATGCACGCGTGGGGGGAGGGTAAACAGGAAACCTCTGCTCCTTCCTCCCAATTTTGCTGAGAACTAAAACCACTGTAGAACATGGCGTATGTGTGTGAAGCGAGCCCCCAGGGCAGTGGCACTTCCGTTGTTACGGAAATGCCTTAACAGACCCTCTCCTGGTAAGAAGCCTCTCTGAACTCAGCGAGTGCCCCCCAACCCCGAACTCTGAGACTGCAGTCCCCGGGCATCGCCGGGCTGTGAGCAAGGGCCCCCTTGTGCCTGGAAGACACGTTTGTCTCAAACCCAAGGAGCTGGGGGGGTGGCCAGGAACGTGGTGGGCAGGACTGGGGTGGGGGCAGACCCAGGCTGTGCCCCAAAACCCCTGGGGAGAGGACAGTGTGAGCCGCTCCACGGGGCTGTGAGACCCTGTCCACATCTGCTCCAGCAGCCCTGCCACCCACGGGGAGACCCTCTGGCCAGCAGCGGCCAATGGCTATGAAGTCCCCGAGGATGGAGTAGGGGGCACCCCTGGAAGGCGGGCAGCTTGTCTTCGGGACCTCGGACTTTCTCAGCAGCACGGCCGGTGTAGACCCGAGGGCCCCTGCAGCACCCAGCGGCCTGAGTGGGCCGGCCGCACTCACCACCTTTATGGGGGGTGGTTTAATGCCCGTCTCCCCGACACGCCCTGCCCCGGGCAAGGGTTCACCCTGATTCTGCCCTGTCTCCTTGTGGGCATCTGCTGCCAGCCTAACCCCGCAAGCCGCCGTCCCCAGGCGGGCTTCGCGCTGACCTCTGCACCCTGCACTTTCTGACCTGCGAAGTGGGGTCTCCCGCCTCGCTCCCTCTGCCTGTCGCTCTGCTGTTGGTTGAACGATGAACCTTATGCTCAGGTGCTGGGCACACGTCATGTAAGCTGCGGCCCATGGGGGGTCATCCCTCCACGCACCCCACCCGACGACATCCTCGGTTCGGCAGGAAGGCAGTGGCGCCCCCTGCAGGCCGCCTAGGGGTCGTAGCACTGGGATAGGGGCTGCAGAGGGAGTCCTGCCTCCCCCATTATGACAACCCCAACCTCCATGACGCGCTCACCACGCGCCCCAGGAGGCCGGAAAGGGCACGGCTGCCCCCTAGCGCTGGGGGACAGAGCGCGGCTCGAGGCCCCCACCGACTGCCCTGTCCGCGTGTCCGAGCCCACGGGTGGAGGGAAGGGTAGGGGGACACGGGCCTCCAGGGACAGGGCCTGCCTGATGAGGTCCTACGGGCCCGTTAGGTGGGCAGACGGGGACCCCAGCCTGCGACCCCGGTCAGGACGCACAGCCTTCCCCTTGGTGTTGCCCGCGCCCCCTCATACCAACGCGCCCCCCGCCCGTCTACTCCGGGGGTCCCCATGTGCAAAGGGGTGCAAGTCCTTTCTGAACTCAGCGCTCTGCTCACCCCTAAAATGGGGCACCCCGGATGCTCCAAGGAAGCCTGGACTCCCAGAGCAGCCGCACCCCAACCCACAGCAGCACGCCCCCCAGTCTTGCTGACGTCCCTGAGCCAGGACCCATTTCACACTTTGCTGACCGCAGGAGGAAACTGAGGCACAGAGGGAGGGAGCGACCTGCCCGGGGTCCCCGGGAGAGAAAGAGGAGCCCGGGCGACCGGATGCTGCGCCGCCCACCTCCGCCTGGTCCCGGTCTCGGACAGAGGCTGCCCGCCCCGCGCCCGGGGTGGCCGCGGACGGA
>NW_006441061.1:9164754-9171971 GCF_000325575.1 Pteropus alecto | reverse complement strand
GGTGGCAGGTGGCGTCGGGGAGCGCGCCCGCGGCACTGCGCAGGCGCCGAGGTGCGCACCTGCTCCTGTAAGACGCACACCTGTCGGTGCTGACGCTCCTAACTCCTCCAGGGCGGGAGTGGCCGCTGTTCGGCACTATTTTTTCTTTCTCCGCCGCTGGTAAGTGAATGGTGGGGCCGCTGTCCACCCGGTCTTTGGCGTATAGCGTGGACGGGCCCCGGAATGAGCGCCGAAGGCTACGGTTATTGCCCCGGACGCAGGCCCGCGAGGGGCGGGGTCTTCCACGCGCTCTAACCGCTCCCGGCAGTGAGCAGGGAGGGCTGCGGGGCTGACCCCTAGGCCCAGACCGCGGCCGGAAGGGGAGCCCCCCCCAACGGACTGCGCAGCACGGGACACGCCGAGGTCGGTGCGAAAGAGCCGGCGCTGGGGCATTCGGGGCGGGCTCGATCCGGCACCGTGTCCTGGGCCCGCGGACCCTTGGCGCTCCTGGCAGCCGGTCTCTCAGGGCCCATCGACGTGCGCAAGACGGATGGAAGGGAGGTGGCCTTCCGTGTCCTAACGTCACCCCAGCGGGCATGAGTTAGTGCCGGTCCCAGGAGCACCTGGTCTTGACGATCTCGTTGAGGGGAAGCGACCACCGTTCGTGATATCGACGGTCGCCCTAATGGTCTGTGCGCACTGCCCCCGGCCGACCCCAACCCTCAAGCGGGTAGCTGGGCCCCAGGAGTGGCGAGACCCCGGAGGTTCAGCCAGGACGTGGGCTCCTTCTAAGCCTCCTGATCCTGGCCGTGGCAAATCCCCTGTCCCTCTGCCCCTGCTGCAGCATACGACTGGGGGCTGAGGGTCCCGGCTGGGGGGCTCCCGGCTTGAGGTTCTGCCATCGCCACCTCCTTCCCACTCTCCCTGGGACAAAGTCTCCTGAGAACCGGCCAAGGGACCATGCATCCTGTCACTTCCAAAAAGAGCCACAAAGAGCCTCCCAGGCCTGGGGAGGACAGCCTCCCTGTCACCACTGGCAACGGGCGGGTTCCACGGACACCCGCTGACACATGCAGGGGTGTCACCCTCATTCTGGGGGCTCAGGGCATCTCTGGAGGGAAAGGCCTGAGCAATGCCGAGTTCCCTATTTGGACCAGCAAAATTCACCCTCCAGGAATCTCTAACGGTGGCGTCTTTGACAGGGGCTCTTGTCTCGATTTTCGAGCTGGTGTGACCTGTTCCCGAGTTCCCTTGGTCCTCCGTCCCACCTGGGCTCCTGGATCCTAGTCAAGGCTGGCCCTGCCTCTGCGGTGGGGAGGGGGGAAGGGGGTGGCTGATGGAGTAGCCAATGGCATAACCCAGGGACGGGGATCAGCCGCACAGCCCAGGGGACGGGAGCAGGGGGCCCACAAAGGAACAAACTTCGGGCAGGCTGGGCTCAGCCAGGCCGGAGGGGAGGAGGGTCTTCTAGGCAGGGGGCTTAAGAAGTTTGCTTTCGGGGTGCTGGGGAAGAGAGCACAGAGGCCAGGCGGGGGCCGGGTGGGATGACATGCAGCCACCACATCTGCACTGGCCTGACTTCCTGTCGATGCGAACCAGGCATAATGCCTGCACTGACAGTGAAGTAAAATAAAGCACTTCGCCTGCCAGGCGGCAGACGCCCGAGAAACCAGGCCACCACCTTGCTGGGGCCCGGGGCGGAGCCCACCTGTCCTCCTGGGCGGTCCCGCAGGGTGCGTGGGAGGCGGCGGAGGCAGAGTGTGTGCCGACGGCTTAACAGAGACCCTCAGCCAAAATGCGGGGAGAACAGTAAAGAGGGGTGAAGCATATTTGGTTCTGGTTGAAAAAGATTCACCGAATTTCACAAAAGGAAACGAAACACCCCACAGAGCTTCGGTTCCTTCTGAAAGCACGAATCCTCGTGTGGGTCTCGGGCATCCTGGATCTGCTCGGGTCCGGGTGGCCCCTTTGGAAGAGCCAGTCTGAACGAAACCTGGTGTGCGCCTCAGCCAGACGGGCAGCGCCAGGCCCGGGTCCCCACTGCAGTGACCCCTGCAGCCCTGCCGGGCACTTGCCGGGGTGCCCTGGCCCTGTTCCCCGCGGTGTGCACGCTCATGGCCGTTCATCACTTCCCGCCTCCGGATTATTCTGGGGCTGATTAAATTAGCGAATGCAATCACAATCTGAAGCAAGTTAATTGAGAGAATTTATTTGGGCCTGACAGTTTTATGCATGTTTGATTAAGTATTATAAGGTCGGTTTTTGATTTTGCATAATTTAACTTTAAATCCTGCGCTGGGGGCCATCAACCATTAATGACCAAAATAAACCTCTTTTAAGATGCATCTATTTATGATTTATTTCTGAATGCAATATCTTCCAGAATTTTTTTTTTTTTTTGGTGCTGTCGCCAAAGTGACAAATATGTTAAAAGTAACATTTGCGTTCACCCTATAAATCTTCCGGAATGTATACAATTCATTAAAAGTTTTGAAAGAAGTACAGGTTAGCATTTATATTGCAACAAGTGACATACAAATGCGTATGTTTGTCTTCCAGGAGTGCCGTAAAATTTACCCGCCTGGCGGGGCTCCTGGGACCCAGACGGATCACCCACGCTCGGGGGGGGGGTGATAGCACCACCACACACCTTCCCATCTTCCCCCTGACAGCACAGCTCTGCTCAGTCAACAGAAGCATGAGTCGTGTCTTTCGTGAAACTAGCACGGGGGTAAATACAGCCTGGGCCCGTGGGCGGCTGGAGGGCGCCAGACGGGCTGAGCAGCAAGCTGAGCGCCAGCCTCCTGTGTTCCCCACTTCATGGCCTCCGTCTGGGTTTTAGGAGGGCAGGGCACATTCATTAAGTGGCCAAGGGCCTGCTGCCCGGGAAAAGGTCAGAGCCACCAAGAATGGGGCTATGTGGCCTCCTACTTGCTGCCGTGAGAGGCTGGGGTCCAGGTGCTGTCCAGCTCGCGGCTGAAGGCCGGACCCCTAGGAAGGCGAAGCAGTCTGTCCTGCCTCGGAGCCACCTCGCGTAGCCTGGGGGCGGGCGAGGGGCGATCTTGTGAAACAAGGGCAAATCCGTGATCTGTAAACGGCAGCGTAGCTGTCCCGGGACAGTCCCCAGTGTCACTCTGTGTCTGTAGATGTGGACCTGCTTCCCCAGTGCATTGTGTCCTGCGCTGTGCACAGGCCATCTGTGTGGGGCCTGCACTGGTCCCAGCTGGGTTACATGCCGTAGACGTCACCGGGCGATGCCAGGCCCAGGGCAACAGCAGGGGACTGGAGCCGCCTGTCCTCAGAGGGGTGGGGTGGGGGACGGCCGCGCACAGCCTTGCCGAGTGTGAGTGACCAGCTCCATCCAGCCTTGCACTTGGGAAGATGGGGGGGAGCCAGCGGCTGGGGGAGGAGGGAGGAGCAGGTGGACAGGAGGCCACCCTCCCTCTCCCCAACCGCCTCGAAGGGGTGGGGCCCAGGGGACAGGGGACCATTGTTCCCCCTCGCCCCCCACGCTAGAAGGGGGTGGGGTCCCAGCCAAACAGGGCAGGAGCGTGGCTCTAAGGGTTTGAAATGACATGCTACTCTGCTCAGACCGCTGGCCCGAAACAGATCGCCGAGACTCAGCGCCGGAACACGACCGCCCGGTTCTGCTCACAGGGTCCCAGCGACGGCAGGGCCTGGGGCAGGGGCCCCGACGGGGTACAGGCAGCACCTCTCTGCTCTGCACGGCTGGGGGCGTGGCTGGGAAGGCTCGAGTGGGGGGCACGTGACCTGAAGGGCCGGGGGTGCCCTCACACACAGGTCTGATGCCGGCACCGAACACCCCGAGGCTGGCTTCAGCTGGGCCAAGCATTGGGGCGCCCCACCAGGACTTCCCTCATGTGCCCCCACATAGGTCCCCACATGCCCCCAACATGGTCCCCGATGCTCTGTACAGCCCCACGTGGCATCCTGCATGTGCCCCCTACGTGCCCCTCACATGGTCCTCACCTGCCCTCCACTGACCCCCAGTTCCTGCCTGTTCCCCACATGTCCTCCACCTGACTTCCGCTGTGACCCCTACACGGTCCCCCTCCATGGCCATCCACACAGTCCCCAAGTGCCCCACATGCTCTTCCTGCAGGCCCCCCACGGACAACCACAGGCCCAGTGGCTGGGCACAGTGGCTGCGCAGGAGCGTCCGGCAGGCGGGGTGGGCACTGCACGTCGCCTCCGGCCCTGCCCGGAAACCCCTAGCGGCCCTGGGTCCCCGGTCTGGTCGCTAAGGCAGCCCAGAGCCGAGGGGAGGAAATCTCCCAGAGGCATGGCGACCACAGGGCCATGTGAGGACTGTGCCTCTGCGCCAGCACGTGGAAGGCAGGGGGCCCCTAAAACCGTCCCAACGCAGCCTGACACAGTGGGGTAAATGCTCGTTTGAGGCTGGGCCAATGAACTTTCCAGAAAGGCCAGGGCGGCCACTGGGTCTCTGTCGGACTCAGCTCAGCCACAGACAACTGGGGAGCAGCTGGTTGTGGCGCAGGCCGGGTTTACGGCTCTGCCTTGAAGTCTGGGTACCAGGTGGCCCGCTCTGCGACACTGCCCCAGCAGGTGGCGCCAGGCCACTGCCAGCAGCTCCAAGGCCCACAGCCAGACCTGGGGCCCGCCTGGGGAAGGGGTCATGGGGAGCACAGAGAGTGAGGTGGGGACCCCCCACCAGGACAAGCCCGTGACCTAACACACGTGTCATGGAGGGGCCTCCAGGGCCCTGCTGCCGAGCTGGCCCTGAGGACACAGTGCCGGTCCTCGGGGCTCCTGCCCTGGCTAGGTCACCACTGTCACCTAGCGCTTCACCCAGCATGCGTGGTGTTGCTCTGGGAGGCTTTTGGAGCTGTTTAAACGCGTGCACTCGTAAGAGTCACAAGGTGGAAAAGCATCTTACCATGGTGAGCAAACAGCCGATGGAGAAGACAGGCCACCGACGAACCTTTGCAGCTTTGGGGGAAGGGAGTATAGCCTGGAGAGTGGTCAGAGTCCCCCCGCCCAGGGTTGGGGTGCCGGGGGAGGGGCGGCACCAGCCAGAGGCGGCTTCCCAGAGAAGGGGACATTTGACGGGGGTCCTGAAGGGCGTGTAGGAGCCCGCTGGGTGGAGGCGGGGCAGAGACACAAGTCCGGAGAGCGAAGGCAAACACGAAGGAGCAAATCGTGGACCAGAGCCGGGGGCTCCCTCACAGAGCTGGGGCGGGCGGCTGTGCGGGGCGTCCCAACAGGAGAGGGCTGGACCAGGGGCTGGGAGGGGAACTACCCCGGCAGGACGGGGGGCAGAGACCCAGTCCGCACAGAAGGTGCGTGTTAAGAGACACTTCTTAAACTAGTCCCCTTCCGTCCCCTCCTCTCCTGCTGCTGCCTCACAGCTGCCCTGGACACTTCAAAGCCCTCTGGGCCTCAGGCCTTCTCGTCACTCTGTCCCCTCTCCATCCTGGCCCTGCCAGACCGTCCTCACCAGCAGGGCGGGAGCTGAAGGGCCAGGACCACACGTGCCACTGATATCAACCCTTCCTACATGACAGGGAAGGGATGTGGGCGGGTCGGGGTTAGAGCTCAACTGGGTGACATGCAGTCACTAAGCTCCTTCAGTGGGTGGAGAGGCTGGCCGCCCCGGCAGTCAGCCAGGAGGGGGGCGACACCCAGTTGCGTTCTGTGAAGGGTGCCTGAGAAGCTGGCCTCAGAGCGTCCAGAAGTGAAGTCAGCGACCAAGACTGGAACCGCCAGCCCCCGGGGGACAGACAGCCACTTCCACGTGTGTGGACCTTGCAGAGTCTCTGAACTTGACAGAATTCAGGCGGATGAAACTTGCCAGCTACATCCAAGGGGCAGAAGTGTCTCTCTCTCTCTCAACATCTTGATGGGATTAAAATATTTTAAAAAGTCTGCATGGGTCTCTCTGTGGCTGGGTAAGCTCCGATGGAGCCTCCCGTCCCACGGTCTTCATGTCCATCAGTCTCCCCAAGAGCCTGGACACTGCAGACACTTCATCGGAGGTTTGAGCTTTGATGGCCGGCGAGTCCGAGTAGCCACGCTGAGCTGGGGGCGGGAGGTGGGCGCGGCCACAAAGGAAGTTTTCTCAAAGACCTGGGGCCCGCCTCACTGTGACGCTGGTGGCATCAAGGACACTGGAGGGCAGCACCTAAGAGGTTGTTTTGAACAGTGCGGGAAAACGGAAGTGACCGACAGTGGCAAGGGGGGCTCTGCTTTAGTAGCCTGCGATGACCGTGACTCTGTGGACGAGGCTGTCATTCAGAAACGCCACACTGCGAACGGTCACGACTGGGCAGTAAGGAAAGCCCTGTCTGAGAGGCGGCCAGTGCTTCATCCAGCCAAAGAGGTCGACGTGGTTCTGGAAACTTCGCTGGCGGTCGTGGAGGTGGTTTTGTTGGGAATGACAGCTCTGGTTGTGGAGGAAACTTCAGTGGTCGAGGTGGCTTTGGTGGCAGCCGTGGCGGTGGAGGCCATGGTGACAGAGGTGGATGGCGATAATGGACTTGGTAATGCCAGAAGCAATTCTGGAGGTGGCGAGAGCTGCAATGATTTTGGCAAATTAACAATCTTCATGTGCTGGACCCATGTGGGGTGGAAACTGGAGGCAGCAGCTCTGGCCCCTAGGGTGGTGGAGGCCAAGCTGGCTGTGTGGTTCCAGCAGGGGCGGCATCGGCGATGGCCATGGCAGTGATGGCCGTGGCAGGTTTTAATCACTGCCAGGAAGCAGCTGAGTGGGACAGGACAGCCAGAGAACTGTCCCGAAAGCCGCAGGTTATAATGGATTTCCGAACTCAGCCGAGCGCGGTGGTGGCAGGTGGTGGCCGGGCCTCGTGGCCACAAGGAAGACGTGTTTCAGGTGAGACTCATATGTATGGGTAAAAAACTCGAGGACCGCATTTGTGGCTAATTGTGTAACAGCTTATTTTTTATTCTGATGAAAGTTTAAAGCATTCCGACAAAGAGTTTTAACGTAAATTTATTGATCATGACGCGGAATAAATGAGTCTTTAAAAAAATAACATGTGACCAAGAGTTGGAACTTTTAAGAAGTGTCTCCTTCTCCTGGGAAAGGGCAACCCCGGGCCTGTGCGGACTCAGCCAGCGCCCTGACTCCCTACATTTGGGGATGTGTGGCCACAGATGGGGTCTGCCAGCCCACGCACCCCGACCCCTCGGGCTCCGGCTCCCCGCCCCACCCGGGTGCCCCGCAGCAGCGCTCCGGG
>NW_006441061.1:9162398-9163351 GCF_000325575.1 Pteropus alecto | reverse complement strand
GCCCCCACCCTGCCAGGCATGGTCAGGCCTTCGCCTGTAGTGCGGGCCTCCCACCGCACCCCTGAGGTCACAGTGCTGTGGCAGAGCTGTCTGGTCCCCCCAACTTCCGTGTCAAAAGTTGAAGCAAACTGGTCCGTCTGTGCCCTGTGGGCACCCCTCACCCTCATCTAGGTCCTGTCGTGGGATCCCACTGAGAGGCTTTTATTCACCCTGGGTAAAGTGGCCCCAGAAGTCCTGGCAGGGCGGGGCACCCAGATAACAGCAAGAGGGTGTCCAGGGAAGCGGGCTGACATCCAGCCCGGCGGAAGCTAAGAGGAGCCAGGGTCGGTTCCTGTTGGCCCCCCGCTGCTCCAGCACTGACTGCCCCCCCGCGGGCCGAACGGCCCCGCCCACAGCCCCGCCCACAGCCTCGCGCCTGCGCACTGCCGACCAAGTAGGTCACCCCGGCGCGCGCGCGCAGACACACTATCTGCGCCTGCGCGGCCGGCGTCGTACGCGGGGCGGCGACGTCGGTGTGACGTCATGGGGCGAGAGTCGCGCACGCAAGCACGCACGCACACACGCCAGCCTGGGAAACGTCGAGTTCCGGGGCGTTGAGAGTCAGCCCCAAGCTGGAGGAGAGGGAGGCGCTCTCGGTGTCGGAGCGGACGGAGGGGCGTGAGGAAAGGCCTACGGTGGCAAGAGAGGGGAGAGGACGGCGCTCTCGGTGTCGTAGCGGACGGAGGGGCGTGAGGAAAGGCCTACGGTGGCCGCAGAGGGACGGCTACGGCTCCCACGCTGGGCCAAACGCCGCCGGCCTCCGGAGCCCCGGGCCCTTCGGGGCGGGTGGGGACTCTGAGGTATCGGGGCCCCGCAGCCGCCGCGCCGTAGGCACCATGCGGCCGCCCTGCTCCTGGAGCCCCGAGGGACACGGGGGCCCGCAGGCCGGGACGCCGGCGCGGAGAGGGCACCCG
>NW_006441061.1:9160468-9161086 GCF_000325575.1 Pteropus alecto | reverse complement strand
TGACATCCAGCCCGGCGGAAGCTAAGAGGAGCCAGGGTCGGTTCCTGTTGGCCCCCCGCTGCTCCAGCACTGACTGCCCCCGGGGCCCTTGGGCCACCACCCTAGCCCTTCCTCCCAGTGTCGCTGGTGGAATTGGCACTTTTGGTTTCCGTGTGATTGCGGGTCCCTGAAGAGGGTCCTCGTTAGCGTTTGTGGCACATCCTGCATCCTAGCCTTGGTTTCCCTGGCCCAGGGCTGGCTGATGTCCTAGACAGGGCCGCGCTCGCTGGCTCATCCCCAGGCTGACTGGTTCCTCTGCTTGTCCGCTCCCGCAGGCCCGCGCCTCCCCCGGGGCTCAGCTGCCGGCTGCCAGGCCTAGGGGCCCATGACGCCTATGCCAGCGGACGGAGGGGCGTGAGGAAAGGCCTACGGTGGCCGCAGAGGGACGGCTACGGCTCCCACGCTGGGCCAAACGCCGCCGGCCTCCGGAGCCCCGGGCCCTTCGGGGCGGGTGGGGACTCTTGAGGTATCGGGCCCCGCAGCCGCCGCGCCGTAGGCACCATGCGGCCGCCCTGCTCCTGGAGCCCCGAGGGACACGGGGGCCCGCAGGCCGGGACGCCGGCGCGGAGAGGGCACCCG
>NW_006441061.1:9156628-9158910 GCF_000325575.1 Pteropus alecto | reverse complement strand
GGCCTGCGGGCCGGCGCGCGCGTCGCGCCTGGCGCGCACCAAGTACAACAACTTCGACGTGTACGTGCGGGCGCGCTGGCTGTACGGCTTCATCCGCTTCCTGCTCTACTTCAGCTGCAGCCTCTTCACCGCCGCGCTCTGGGGCGCGCTGGCCGCCCTCTTCTGCCTGCAGTACCTGGGCGTGCGCGTCCTGCTGCGCTTCCAGCGCAAGCTGTCGGTGCTGCTGCTGCTGCTGGGCCGCCGGCGCGTGGACTTCCGCCTCCTGAACGAGCTGCTGGTCTACGGCATCCACGTGACCATGCTGTTGGTCGGGGGTCTGGGCTGGTGCTTCATGGTCTTCGTGGACATGTGAGGGCCCACGGCGTGGCTCCCGGGCTTGTGTGCTGTGACCGTGGGGGTCTATGCCTCGCCGGTTCTTTTCCTGTGGGGTAGGTCAGGGCCCTGTGCTCCACCCTGCATCCTACAGACAGGTCTGCAGACATGGCCGCACTCTCGGCTCTGGCCCGGGAGAGGAAGGGGCTGAGACTTCTGCGAAGGGGACGCTGCGCCCCGCCTCCTGCTGGCTTTCTCCTCTGACCCTCCTGTGCGTGCATCCCGTGCGGCTGCCCGGGGCCACCCCCCTGTGGTCCAGCCTGCACTTTCCAGGCTGTGCTGCGGGGGGCCCGTCGCTCCAGTCTGCACTCGGAGAGCCTCTGTCACTGCCCCTTCTCCAGGACGTTGGCATCACCAGTGGAGTGCAGGCCCCTGGGAGGGATGTGTTGCCCAGGAGCAAATGTGGGGGGGTCTTCCAGGCCATGCACCCCAGCCCCTGCCCAGCCCTAGGGGAGCGTCAGGCACACCAGCGGGTCACCGCACTGCCACAGAGCTGTTCACTCCCACATAGCCCCTCCTCCACCTGCCACCCCGAGAGGTGGGGGGGGTCTTGCTGCCAGGCCCGGCTTCAGGGTCACCTGGGTTTGCACAGGCACAGCGCAGCAGGGAGTCACGGCCTCGCGGGCATTGCAGCCTCGCCCAGGGCAGGCCTGCGTGGGTCGGCGTCTCTTCAGGGTTGGGGGGACAGCTCAGTTCCTTTCTGTGTGGGAATGTCCAGAGTTGAGACTTCTGTGCCGCTCCCCGGCGTGCCCGCGCGCCTCGGCCTTGGCCGCCTGTCCCCCACCTCCAAGCCCGTGGCGCAGACGTCTTGGGAACCGTGAGCTGGTGCCAGGTGGTGATCGGAGGATGGCCGCGTCCCCGCAGCGTGCAGGGAGTGAGGGGCGGCTGTGGAGTGAGTGACCCTCCAGACGAGGCATCGACTGTCTGAACGCCATTCTTGGAGGTGGCAGGCCGAGACGAGCGGAAGCCTGGCTCAGCGCGGGTTCTGGCCGAACCCTGCGGGCCAGGGGAGGGGTGGACGTGCCCGGTCCCCAGTCCCCCGCCTCTGGCCGGAGCCGCGCCTGGTCGCACATTCGTTCCGGCCAGCGCTGGGGAGGGAGCTCGCAGAAGTTTCCTGCGGGGCGCCAGGCCGCAGCCCATCTGGTGGGGGGCAGCCCCCCGCAATGGCTCCTGAGAGCCTGTGACCAGCTTTGCTGCTTGGACTTCACCTTCTCCTCTTCCAGCGCTTCGTCTGCACCCACAGATCATTTGCGCAGGATGTAAGGGGCAGTTCGTTACTAGGTACAACTAGAGAGCCCCTTGCTAGTTCTGCTTCCCCGCGGCCCAGGGCTGGCCATCCCACGCGTCAGCTGTCGCCCACCCTGCCAGGCATGGTCAGGCCTTCACCTGTAGTGCGGGCCTCCCACCGCACCCCTGAGGTCACAGTGCTGTGGCAGAGCTGTCTGGTCCCCCCAACTTCCGTGTCAAAAGTTGAAGCAAACTGGTCCGTCTGTGCCCTGTGGGCACCCCTCACCCTCATCTAGGTCCTGTCGTGGGATCCCACTGAGAGGCTTTTATTCACCCTGGGTAAAGTGGCCCCAGAAGTCCTGGCAGGGCGGGGCACCCAGATAACCCCAATAGGGTGTCCAGGGAAGCGGGCTGACATCCAGCCGGCGGAAGCTAAGAGGAGCCAGTGTCGGTTCCTCTTGGCCCCCCGCTGTTCCAGCACTGACTGCCCCCGGGGCCCTTGGGCCACCACCCTAGCCCTTCCTCCCAGTGTCGCTGGTGGAATTGGCACTTTTGGTTTCCGTGTGATTGCGGGTCCCTGAAGAGGGTCCTCGTTAGCGTTTGTGGCACATCCTGCATCCTAGCCTTGGTTTCCCTGGCCCAGGGCTGGCTGATGTCCTAGACAGGGCCGCGCTCGCTGGCTC
>NW_006441061.1:9152508-9155420 GCF_000325575.1 Pteropus alecto | reverse complement strand
AGGGAGTCACGGCCTCGTGGGCATTGCAGCCTCGCCCAGGGCAGGCCTGCGTGGGTCGGCGTCTCTTCAGGGTTGGGGGGACAGCTCAGTTCCTTTCTGTGTGGGAATGTCCAGAGTTGAGACTTCTGTGTCTGGAAGAGACAGATGTGACAGGTCTGGGGAGCCACACCAAGGCCCTTAGGTGCGACCAGGGCACATGGTCAAACCCTGTGTTTAAAAGCACGTCTTAGGGTCGAGGATGCATCTGTCAGCGAGAGGCCCAGCTGCCCCTTTGTCCCAGCCCCGGCCACGGTCAGAGCAGCTATGGCGTGCAGAGATGGTCGTGGGTGAGGACTGGTGGCCAGGAAAAAGTGAAGCACAGTGGCCTGGGGGCAGCTTTCGGTCCCAGAGGGCCAGCGTTCCGTCCAGACCCCTCTCTGGCCTTCTCCATCAGAGGGGGACCGGGTGGCCATGTGGACTAGTGGCCACCATGGGCCTTGTCAGCAAGTGAGAAGGACGTCTGAATAATGATCCGGGGACAACAGGTAGAGATCGGGGACAGGACATAGGGCCCCATGTTGAAGATGACAGGTCGCCACTGCTTCAGCCCAAGTTGTCCCCACACCCCCTGGCAGGCCAGTGGCGAGGGGAAACTGTCAGGGCAGTTGTCTGCTGCTGGAAGAAAACCCCAGTCAGGTAGAGAAAGCAAAAAATACTTGGCTGTAAACCGTGCTCTTTAATTTGTAGCCAGCTCTGGCGGACGATTGTCACCCTGAGGTCAGTGGGAAGGCTCCTCTGGAAGGTGCGGACGGCGGGTGAGGAGCTACCTGCGTGGACCCCACTTCTCAGCGCTGCAGAGAACCTTTTGCACTAAATCATGCTGTTTCCTAAAAGCTTTGTTTGTGTTGATTATCCCACGTTTCTCAGACCCTCCGAAGCCCCCCTCGCTGAGGCGGCAGGAGGGGTCTGGCTGTGCCTCCTCGAGTCTCAGAGTGGCGGGGCCAGGAGTTAGGATGCTCACCATGAAGCTGCTTGGTGTCTCGAGTGCCTGTTAAATTCTTAAGAAACGAGCCACCTGCATTAAACTTATTTTTTTAACATGTTAATGGAGTGGTCGTTTAAAGCTCAAAAAATTTCTTTTTTTAAGGATGTGAACAATCAAAAACAAGTGGGCATGTTTTAAAGCAGTCACCGTGATGGTCGTGGGGATTCCGCAGTGGAGTCTGCCTGGGGCATTTGGCAGGGCGGGTGGTGAGGGTCTCGGCCGCCGGGGCCTTCGCTTTTGATGGGAGAGCTGGGGAACTGGCCGCGGCCTGCGGGCACAGCAGAGGAGGCGGGTTTGACAAGTTCTGGCCGAGGCTTCGTGGGGCCGCTGCTTCCAGGCCGAGGTCTCCTGTCCGTGGCCCTGGGATGGGCCGAGGGCCACCGTTGCCCACAGGCTCCGGGTGCTTCCAGGAGCGCAGGTGTGGGCACAGGTGAACGCGCAGGCGGCCATGCTGGCTCCCTGGGCGTGGCTTCCGGGGCCGTCTCCCCACCGCGGCCTCCCCTGGGCCTCCCCACCGACTGCGCCTTGTTTGCGGTGGGTGGGAGTCATTCCCTCCGCGGTTCTCCGGGCCAGCGCTGTCCAACGAGACTGCTCCACAGTGGCTGTGCTGCCCAGGGCAGGAGCCACCGGCCCCTCGGGGCCACTGAGCGTGGGAACCAGGGCTGAAGTCCGATGGGATTGGCCACACGTGGCTCGAGGCCAGGGGCCCGCACGGGCTGGGTCATAACCGTGTTTGGTGTGCCGGGAGCCGGTCTGTTCTCTGGGCTTCGTTAACCCGATGCTCCCTGTGTGAGTCACCGTTCTCTGAGGACGTGGACTGACGGGCCAGGGAAGGCGGGCTGCGTGTGGCTGCTCAGTGCCACAGCCTGGGAACCCGGGCAGCAGCAGTCCTGGGACCGGAGACGTGGAGGGCGGCTTCCCGGGGCAGGGACATTTGCCGAAATGTCTGTCTCGGAGCAGACTTACTTGCCCGTTGTGGGCTCCACATCTCTGTGAGAAAATGGGAATGATCGGAGGCTTCTGGAAGCTTCCAGGGGCTGTGAGGAGTCCGGCTCAGGATGAGAAACCTGGCCTGAGTCTTGGTGTCACCATGGTGTCACCTATAAGGGGCGGGGCACTGGTTAGGAGGCAGGTTAACACTTACAAAGCCTCAATCCCTAGCTGCCCTCCCCACCCCCCAAATGGCCCAGGGGCCGCCTCCGCGGGAGGGAGGGAGGGGACCTGGGAGAGCTGGCAGCTCGTGACCTGGGAGGGGTGAGGGTGGTCGCCTGCTGCCCGATGCACAGCAGGCCGTGAAGTTGGGGACTCAGGCCCAGGTGAGTGAGTTGGAACAGTGGCCCAAAGGTTCTGAAGTGGCAATACCACCGGGCGGTGACAGCACCCGGACAGCCATGGTGGCGGTGGGCTGTTGATTTGGGGTCAGAAGCTGGGGGCTGAAGTTCCGTCTTCGGCCCGAAGGGTGGAGGAGGGCGGGCAGGCCTGGACGGAGCTGCGCAGTGACCGCGGACAAGGGCGCTGACCGCGGCGGAGCAGCAGCGCCCGGGGAGGCAGCGGCCAGGCGTGGGGGGTGGGCACGGAGGCCACGGCCCGGGAGGACGGTGGTCATAGCGGGAGGGTGCTGCCTGGCAGGGGGACAGTGCCTGGGGGCGGCAGGTCAGGGTCAAAGGTCAGGGCCCAGACAGAAGCAGGGTGGAGGAGGGAGAGGACATGCGCCTCCCTTGAACCAAGGTCGGGAGCTGAGGGTTGGTGGGGGGAGCCGAAGCTAGTGCCCCGGTGGCCACCACCCGCTGAGCTGGTGCTTGGGAACTTCTAGAAACCAGAGGCTCGTCTGACAATGCCTAGATGTGTTCGGTCCTGGCAGGGTGGACAAGGGGGCCCAGAAGATGCC
>NW_006441061.1:9150842-9152487 GCF_000325575.1 Pteropus alecto | reverse complement strand
CCACCCCCGCCGGGCCTCCCCCTCCCTGCCCTCCTGGGTGGTGGCAGCAGGCTAGACACGGGGAGGGACACAGCCCCCACCCGAGACCGACCGCAGCTGCTGCAGAGGACAGGGCCGCGCACTGGGGCTCCCACGGGCCGTCCCTGTTCCCTGACCTTGAGAGGTCCCCTGGCTTCTGCCTGTGATTGGATGCGGGAGGGAGTGGATGGCAGGCTCGGGTGCTGATTCGGCACTTTCTGGGGAGGGCCCTCTGTCCTTCCGTCTGCAGTGGCCTCCTCTCTTTCTCCCTTCGATGTCACTTGGAAAGGGTCCTCTGCACCAGCCCCCAGTCGCTCCCCCCGCCGGAAGGCCTTGCCCTTTGAGCCCTGGGAGGCCGTGTAGGTGCTCAGGAACCACTTCCAGAGCCACCCCCGCAGGCTGGCACAGCTCCCCGAGAGCTCCCGAAGAGGAGTGCCCCACCTCACCAGCATCCTTGCCCAGGAGGGAACAGGGACATACAGGGACATACGGGTGCCGCTGATTCAGCAGCTCCTGGCTGCGCCCCTCCCCCAGCCCCAGCCGGGCAGCATGCCCAGGCATGCTGGCAGCTATGTCACACGGGGCCTCTGGCAGGGCTGCTGTGGCTCTCAGTGTGTGGCCCGCACTGCGCCTGGGGGTTGGCAGGCTGATGCTGGGGGCAGGGCTGGTGCAGGCTTTTGCCAGGTGCCCCGAGGGGGCGGGCCTGCTGCAGGCGGCTGTGGGTGAGCTCAGGAAGCGGGCCGGAAGCGAGTGCGTCCTCAGCCAAGAGGTGGCCGTGTTGTGTGCTGGCCGGCCAGGCCGCATGCCGTCTCCCGGGAGCCTAGGTTGGGGGCAGAGCTCCTCTGTCCCTGGCCATCTAACCTGGTCACCCGCCACCCAGACCTGGGGCATGGACAGGCCAAAGGGACGAGGACCAGCCAGCCGATGGGAGCAGCCTGGGCCAAGGGCCCTGCCTGGCTTTGGTTTGCCCCGGACGGCAGCGGGAAGCCCAGCACAGCCGGCGGCCTGGGTGACCTAGGGCCGGAAGGGGCTGCTGCTGCTGTAGATTTGGTCCTGTGACAGGCCTGAGTGGCAGCCTTCCTCAGTGTCCCAGCACAGAGAGGGCTGTGGGCGTGGGGTGACCCTGGGAGAGGGGTGGGGAGCAGCGTCAGCCTGGAGTCCAGGAAGAGCAGGGGGAGGAGGGGCAACGGGCACCCCATGAACAGTTCGCCCGCTGGAGGTGGCAGTCCTGCTGCCACCCTCCCCTGGTGGCTGGTCGGACGCTGTCTTCAGATCTTCAGACGAAGGCCCTGAGGCCGACGTGCGTGCCTGAAAGGTCAGCTGTGTAGTGACCGGCACTCGCTCCGCAGGGTACTAACGCCTGCTGGCCGAGATGCTGCATGAACGCTCATGGAGAAACCGATCAGTCCAGCCTGACAGCGAGGTGCCGATGTCACAGAGAGAGGAGCCGTGAGCGGCTGGGTGGCCTTTGGGGGGGGTGTCCCCTGTTCTGTGAGGGGCTGGGCTCTGGACTGTCCAGAACAGGTGACATCACCTAGGAGCCCGTGAGCTGGGCGGGGCTGTGGACCCTGCCCTTCCAGGTGGACCCAGAAGAAGCTGGCTGCCCCTCCTTGGACACAGGAAGGGG
>NW_006441061.1:9148701-9150817 GCF_000325575.1 Pteropus alecto | reverse complement strand
ACACAGGGAGGTGGCCAGTCTGGGCCCCGGGGCCAGGCACAGCCAGGCGTGCGGGCCGGCGTGGCCAGTCGTTCTGGGAGGCCCACGTACAAGCTGGGCTCAGAGCTGCCTGGCCCCGGCCCCCGCGCCCCCACTGGTAGGAATGTTTCTGCCACTCTGACCACGGGAAGCTCTGGAGAAGGGGCCATGTGACAGACAGCATGCACCGCCAGCTGTCTCCAGTGGCACCCACGGGCACCGTGCCCTCTCGCCGCACCGCCGCCTTGGCTGATGGCACTGGCCTTGCTCTGGCCCCCGGACCCAGCTGGCGCCCCTGCTCCCACTGCCTCCCAAGCGACCCTGGGGACAGGTGCTCTGCCCCACTGCTCGGCTCCAGCTCCGCTATTTGGAACCTAGGGGCCTCTGCACCCTGCCACCTGCCCGGGACAGCGGGGTGCGGGGGGAGACAGCCCTCGGGTGATGTAAAGCTGGTCGAAGTGTGAATTCGTTATGTAGAACAGCACCGTGACAGACGTGGTCACGCGGATTATGTGTCTGCTTCAAATTGCCTTGCGATAACCCACGTGTTCTCCTGGCTCCCTCCATGCACAGAAGTCCGCAACAAACTCGATTATGCGCCGTAATGTCCCACCTGGGTCTGACTCAGCCTGCACTCGGCATCCACCTGTGTCCTGAGCAGGCGCCCGCCCGAGAGGCCCATCTCAGAGCAGCTGCCATTCTGTTGGAACCCACCGCCCTCCTCCCACCGTGCAGCGGGGGTGTGCGCGTGCCT
The DNA here is from genome assembly GCF_000325575.1 of Pteropus alecto. Taxonomy (NCBI): domain Eukaryota; kingdom Metazoa; phylum Chordata; class Mammalia; order Chiroptera; family Pteropodidae; genus Pteropus; species Pteropus alecto. Next base: position 9,150,045 of record NW_006441061.1, on the reverse strand, counting down.
GTGCATGCACACTCCTGCGTGTGTGCATGCCTGTGTGCACACTCCTGTGTGTGCACGTGTGCATATGCCTATGTGCACACGTGTATGTGTGCACATACCTGTGTTGGTGCACGTGCCTGTGTGCGCACATGTGCGTGTGTGCACAAGCCTACATGCACGTGTGTTTGCATGTGCGCGTGTGCGCACATGCCTGTGTGCTGGTACACATGCCTGTGTGTGCGTGTGCACACGCACATGTGTGTATGCCCATACCTGCATGTGTGTGTGCACATGCGTGTGCACGTGCCTGTGTGTGTGTGCGTGTTTTCCACTGTCCTCAGTGCCCGGTCCTGGCCCCGTTCACCAGCGTCGGGCCAGGCGGTGTGGACGGGTCCCGGCCCCGCCCTCTGGTCTTCATGCGCCAGGTGCTGTGGAGAGAACAGAGCCATGGTCCCCACCTCCTTGCCGAGAAAGCAGCCTGTCTGCCCTGCGGGGCTTGGTGCTCGGGCCAGTGGGTCCAGGGCCCAGCTGACTCGCACGAAGCAAGACCTTGTTCCGGCCGCCATACTGCGCGCACGGTGTCTCCTCCACGGCCGGCTCTTCCTGTGAGATAAGGGAGAGGAAGTTGGGGGCAGCTGGACTCGCAGCCCAGAGGGGCAGGGCTGCTGGACACAGCTCTGCCCAGAACGGGAGGGCAGAGGGCAGCCCAAGGCCAGCGCTTGCCCCCGTGGATGGGAGCTGCAGAGGGGTGTGGGCTGCCCCATGAGTGGCAGCTCTCGCTGGCCCTTCTCAGGGGAAGGTGCCAGAAGCCAGAAGTCAAGGCAGAAAGGCCCTCAGCGGCCCACACGCATCCCCGGCCTTGACCTCAGGGAGTCGTCCTGCAGGTCAGCCTGTCGAGCGAGCGAATGACCGAATGACTCAGTGGGGTTGTCCTGTCTCCGTCGTCCGGGCTGCTGTGACGGACGCCAGACTGGGGGCTCTCGGGGGGCTCTCAGACACCAGACACTTGCTTCTCGCCGTGTTGAGGCTGAGAGTCCAGGATCCTGGTGCCGGCGGCTTTGGTGTCTGGGGAGGGCCCGCTTCCCGGTTCGTGGCTGGCTGGCTTCTCTCCGCGTCCTCACAGAGGGGAAGGGACACTAATGCCATTCATGGGGGCCCCACACTCGCGACCTGATCACCTCCCAAAGGCCTCACCTCCTAAGACCTTCACCTGGAGTTAGGATTTAGCATAGGAATTCGGGGGGGTGGGGTACACCCATTCAGATGGCAGCGTGTGCCATGTGTCTGCAGGGCCGAGTGCTCGGCAGGCTGTCTGAAGGACCGCGTCCACGGCCGCCCAGCGCTCTGTGAGCTGGGGCTCACGGG
>NW_006441061.1:9144861-9148019 GCF_000325575.1 Pteropus alecto | reverse complement strand
GTCCCTGGGGGGTCAGCTCCAGGGGACCAGGGGGCTGCAGGGGGTGGCCTGGTGGAAGGCAAACCTTCACGTCCAGAGCAGCCTTCGACACTTCCAGCTGCTAGATGAGGCCATGCTCTCGGTGTAGTGCTGGGGCTGGGGCTGGAGCTGGGATGGGGAACCTCTGGTCCACTCCCCACCACAGGCCTAGCACTGAGCTGCAGGCTCCCCTGAACCCTGGTGTAGAGGTGCCCACTGTGCGCCCCACACCAGGCCCTGGCTCAGCCGCCGCTGGAGTAGGGTCTGTGCACTGCCAGAAGTCAGCACTGGAGAAAGTGGGGGCACTGAGTCCCTGACAGGGGGTGCAGCACCCAGGGGTCCCGGCTCTGGCCTCCCAGGGGACTTCCGGGGTCTCTGCTGTCTGCAGCCGATTTGTGCCTCAGCTGCAGACCCAAGTCGAGGGTGGGAGGGAGAGGAAACGTCGCCCCCCCACCCCGGGCTGTGGGGCGAATGAGGCAGTGAGAACGAGGGTGGCCTCCCAGGCCTCGGAAGCAGGTGGGCCACGTGCAGACAGGGTTAAGCGCCGCACCCCTGCGTCCTGCAGCTCTGCATCGCACCCCGACGGCCCTCCCAGCGGGGGGGCAGCTTCCTGGGCGGTTGAGGAGAAGCACCGTGTCCCGTCGGCCCCCCCACCCCGGGCTGTGGGGCGAATGAGGCAGTGAGAACGAGGGTGGCCTCCCAGGCCTCGGAAGCAGGTGGGCCACGTGCAGACAGGGTTAAGCGCCGCACCCCTGCGTCCTGCAGCTCTGCATCGCACCCCGACGGCCCTCCCAGCGGGGGGGCAGCTTCCTGGGCGGTTGAGGAGAAGCTCCGTGTCCCTCCCACCTGCTGCACACGAGCCAGGTGAGCGTCCTGCCCCAGGAGCAGCCCTGGGCTGGCAGGAAAGGGGCAGGCTCCTCCGCACCCCGGGCGGGGTGGCCCGCGGCCTCGGTGACCTGCTCTCTCTGGCTGGAGCTCTCCCTGGCTCCTGCCTCCCCCGTGTGTGTGTCCTGAGTGCATGGCGACAGGAGTCCTCATGGGCGGTGCTCCCCAAGACGCACCCTGGGCTTCTGGCAGACAGGGCCGGGGGACGTGGCGAGCAGTGACCCGCTGTCTCAGCAGCAGGGCGGTGGCCGCGGCCCAGCGTCCAGCAGGAGTTCAGAGGTGCTGGCTTCCTGCCCTGCCCTGCGGCCTGTGGAGTCGAAGCCGAGGTCCCCGCGATGCTCCCCACCTCCCCCAGCCGCACAGGGGCACCAGCTCCTTTGCAGGATGTTCTGGATTGTTCTGGGTGCGTTCCTGGAAGCCCGGCCCCCCTCCCGGCCCGTCCAGTGGTTTTGTAGGGCCTGGTTCCCTGGGTCACCTCTTCCCCGTGAATGTGCCCGAGGGCTCTGTCCCCGAGCAGCAGATACACAGCAGCGTGACCGGGAGCTCCCTGGTGGGCTTGGGCTACAGCTGTGAGGGACCAGGGTGGGCGGGGACTCGGCCAGCAGCACAGAGCCCGGCCGGACCTGACGCCGCAGCTGGTGACCGAGGAGCCCACACTGCCCCCTCCCCCAACCTGAGTCTGAGCCGCCAGGTCCTCACCCAGAATGTTTCAGGACAGAAGACAGGTGACAGGATGATACGATGGCCACAGGGACGGGGCCGCGGTGCCGCCCGGCAGGGCTGGTTTGTCGTCCCTGAGGCCGCAGCGTGGCAGGGGCAGGGGCTGTGCTTTCGTCCCGCTTCCTTCGCTGGGGGCGCTGGGGGCTGAGGCAGTTCTGGAAGATGTGGCCACGTGACTACCACAGGCCAGGGCAGGGGACAGCACACACCCCTTCCCACCCCTCCTGGTGGCCGCGTGGAGTGACAGGAGCTGGCTCGTGCCACCCTTGTCCGTGACTTGCTGTGAGGCTGGGGCCGTGGCTTCCCCTCTGTCCTCTGAGCCCACAGATTCCGTGTGGGGTGTCACAGTTGGGTCGGGCCCCCCTTCTCTGTGCCTCTGTCAGAGCCGAGAGCGGGTCCCAGACCCTTTGCTGGGCCCGGGAGATGAGGAGGGCTCGGCTCTTCTCTGAGAGGGAGGGAGGGGCGGCAGCCACACGGGGCCCCTCGACTCAGACCGCCCACCCGGCCTTGACGCCACCCGCCTGCCCCACGCCACCCTCAGAGGCCAACGTGGCCAGGCTCAGCAGCACAGCCCCTCCACACCCTCCTGGGTCAAGCCATGCCTGCCGTCCACCCCAGCCCGGACAGAGCTGGCGGGAGCTGGGAGGGTGGGTGGACTTGCCTGTCGAGGGGCACGGATGCTGGGCGCTCGTTTCCCAGGAGAGCGAGGTTCTGCAGGGACCCCAAAGGTGAGGGAGGGCCCCGCCCACGGTTGGCCCCCACGCGGTCAGGGGCCGAGAGGGCAGAGTGGACGCGTCACTCCCTGCCCCTCGGGACGCCCCGAGGGCAGCACCATGGGGCACGGCGGCGTGGGCTGAGCGTGGGCACCGGGCCGGCTCTCGCCAGCCTGGCCTGCCTGCCGTGCGGACCTCGCCACCTCGGCCGCCCCGGACACCGACGGCCGCTGCCTGCACGCACAGACCCCGGGCCCCGCCATGCTGCCCAGGGACCGAGTTCCTCAGAGCCCGGGGCTGAGCCGTCCTAATGTCCGCTGTCCATGCCCCGCTGGGCGGTGTCCGGAGGAGTCCGGTGGGTCAGCTGTGTGGCCAGATGCCGAGACATGAAGACAAGACGAGGGACAGGCCGTAGGATTTGGGGCCGTGGTGACGACTGGTGGCAGCAGGGCCCTGCATCCCCGCCCCACTGACCTAGAGCCATGCCTGGTCGAACTGCCCAGGGCCTCGAGTCTGCGGCAGCGGCGGCCACTTGTCCTTTCCACCTAGAGGGTCCCACGACGTCTTCTCCCATCTTCCCTGAGGGATCGGCCATCACAGGCCACCCGCCCGGCCACAGTCTGAGTGCCCCGCGTCCACCCCTCCGTCCTCCTGACTCCACCTCCAGACCTGGTCCACACCCCCCTCAAAACTCCCTGGACCCCGGGGAGATCCATTCTCTCCACCCAGCAGCCGGGGACCTCTTCACCTCGCCCAGGGCGGAAGGTGCCCGGAGCAGGCAGAGTCCAGGCCTCTGACCAGCTGCTGACCAGCCCTGCACAC
>NW_006441061.1:9138078-9144505 GCF_000325575.1 Pteropus alecto | reverse complement strand
CAGGGTGTGTCCTTCTGTGACTGCCTCGCTTCACTGAGCACCGTGTCCTCCGGGTCCATCCACGCTGTGGCCGGTGTCGGGACTTCCTTCCTTTCCAGGCTGAGTGACAGTCCACCGTGTGGCTGGGCCCCGTCTGGTGGATCCTGTCCTCTGGGTGGACCCTGCGGTGGCTCCCGCCCCTCGGCTGCCGGGAGCGATGCCACCGTGGACGCGAGCGTGCCGGCCTCGCCGGGAGATCCCGCTCCCCGCGGGGTGGCCCCGGAAGTGCCTCGCTGGGCACGTGGTCATCCTGTGTCCGTCCCACCGGTAACGCATATAAGGTCCCTGTCCCTGCACCCCACCAGCACGGGTCTCCGTCTGCTCCCAGCCAGCCCCGTGGGGAAGGGGTGTCGCATTGTGCGCACAGCACTTTTGGGTCTGTGACACTTCTCAGGTGTGTTTTTAACCACCGGTCTCCCTGACTCAGAAGCCCCAGGAGAGCAGCCAGGGCCCTGGTCCCCCGTCTCACCCCACGGCCGGCACCCTGCTGAGAAGGACTGGCCAGCTTTCTGTCCCCACTGGAGGCAGGTGTGCGGGCTGCTCACCCTAGCCACGGGGGAAGCCTCTCTGCTGCCCGCCCGGACGCCCCTCTCCATCCTAGGGGCCGATTAAACCAGCAGATGCCCGGGGGCGAGAGCCAGCTGGGGCTCGGTGGCTTCCCCCAGGACCCCAGCCTGCCACCTGGCCTGAAGGATGAACCGAAGGGCGTCTGCTCTGTAGCACAGGGAGAAGAGACGTCCCAGGCGGAGGAGTTGCAGGTGGAAAGGCTCGGTGGCAGCGGGCTGGCCGGGGGGCGGGCAGCCAGCAGGACCGGCAGCCGTGCAGGCGAGAGCCAGTGCAGGGGGAGGACCAAGGCTGGGGAGCGCAGAGGCCAGCCTCTCAGGCCTGGTGGCAAGTCCCTGAGCAGGGAAGGGACAAGGCCCCGCCAGCCCTTCACCCCACTTCGGCTGCTCCTCGTTCTCTCCCTCCCTACACCTGTCCTTGGACACCAGCCTTGTCCCTACCCCCGGGTCTGCAAGACCAGCAGACTTTCCCATCAGAAACACAAGCTTCAGAGCCCCCTCTCATATGGGGTCGTCACCCACTCCACCATCCGCAGGGGACGCCAGACTCTGTCACCAGAGCCACCGCAGGACAAGCTGGATGCTTGGTCCAGCGTGGGCTAAGGCTCCACCCCGGGCAGGCCTCGCGGGGTTACTGGGCGCCCAGCTTGCATGCTGCTCAGGATGAGCACAGCGACGGCACCAAAAAGAGCCAACAGCGGCCGCCAATGTCCTGAGTTCAAGGCCACAGCAGTCCCCTGCTGCCCTGCACGGGCTTCTCACCGAATTCTCTGGGATCACAGCACGAGAATGGAAAGGGCAGTGGGAGGGTCCCCAAGCGGCCGGGGGACCTCCCTCCAGGAAGCTGGGCTGCACGCCCAGCCTGTTGTTGTTGGCGGGTCTTCAGGAAGGGGGAGGGGCGGGCCTCTCAGACCCACACGGGGCCAGAACCTTCCCATTGTCTCTCCCCTCGAGCAGGAATCCCCACGCAATGCCACCGGGGGCTGGCGCCTCAGCCGGCCACCCAGACGCCTGCCTGGCCCAGGTGCGTGCTGGGCAGGTCAAGGGCAGATGGATGGCCCGTGAGGCCCGCCGGTGTCCTGAGTCTTTGTGGCCCACAGTAGCCTGAGCCATGAGTAGCCCTTGCCCCCTCGACCCAGGGGTCAGCCCATGCTGCCCTCAAAGGCTCAGCAGGTGCCACCCTGGGGTCCTGGCAGACTTGGGTGGGGGGGAACCACTGCCTGCCCAGGATTGGCCACAGGGTCGGATAGGGACACTTTAGTATTAAAAGGGGTGGTGGCCTCAGTTTGAACCGTCAGCTGCATCAGGGCAGGCAAACGCCCCACTGCTAAGCCGGGGGCCTGACTCTCACCATGGTCTGGGGCCCGAGGTCCCAGAGTCCGGGGTGGGGCTGGGGCCGCCCAAACTCCGATCTCCAGGGGACGGCTCGGGTTGCTAGCCCCCCTGTCCTGCCTGGTTGGCACGGAGCAGGGGCCTAACAAAGGGATGCTTTGTGGGCTGCTGGCATGTGGCCCCAAACCTCGCGGCTGGACCCATCCCGAGGTCCGCTGGGGCGGGAGATGGAGCCGCACGGGGCGGGGGTGAGACAGAGCCCTACCACCTCTGCACAGCGTTGGGTCTTCCGGAACCTTGCTCCTGATGCCTGCAGGGGAGACCCCTCCCCACGAAGGCCGAGGAGGCCCTCCCGGCAGCTCCCCAGGGACCCGAAGTCTGCGGGGGCTAAAAAAAGTCAATGCTTTTCCTCCGACCTCCTAAATTCGTCTAGCTGGGCCAATAATCAAAGTAACAGAGACAGATTGCCGGGATCAAACTGAACTTCCATGCTTGCGCACGGGGAGCCCACGCAGGCAGGACCAGGCGCAGACAGCGAGGCACACCGGGTGTGACATCGTGGACGGAGGAGTTAAGAGGGGGGCGGGGCCTTAGGGTTCGGAAGCAAGGTGGGTGACTTGCAGGTGGCCGAGGCAGAGGGGACAACATGGCCGGAGCGTCCTCGCCGGGCATGGGAGGCGGCGGGACTCGGCGCTTCCTGGCGCCGTCCTGGAGCCCTGCGCCTCACCCTGAACTCAAAGCGGCCACCAAGGAGAGCTCCGCCCTTACCTTGGGGCTCCTAACTGGAGCTGGTTTTTCCGCGGGAATCCCTTCGCCGGAACTGGGGGGAGGGGATGGGGAGAGGGAGGCGAGGGTCAAAGGCTCTTTCTCATCTTGTCTCCTAATAAACAGCAGAAATCGATTTTCCAGCAGGTAGCTTCAGGCGGCCAGACTTTGGTCCCCTCTGGTCGATGGTTCCTTTTGCCCCAGTGAGGAGCTCTCGGGAGGATAGCGGCCCCCGAAAGTAGAGGCTGGCCAGGTCCCCAAAGGCTCTCTGTGCCCTCGCTTCCACGCTGACGGGGGAGGAAAGCAGGGGGCGGACGAACCTGGCTCGCCCCCTGGACAGGGGGGCCCCACGCAGCACAGGCCTGAGGGCCGCCGTGCGGGCCTCGCGGGTGCCAGTCCGTTCTCGGGCCAGTGGTCCCCCGCCTGCCACTCCCCTCCCTGTGGACCAGGTATCCTGGCAGGAGGGAGGGCCCAGGACTCAGGCCCCTCGTCGGCGGGGGCACGGCATCCTAGGCTCCCGCGCTCTGCGGCTGTGCCACGCACTCCATGTGGCCGGGGACAGGGCAGTGGATAAGACAGGAGCCTGCCCCTGCGGGGGCTCCGAGCGTCGGAGCAGGCGCATGCCAGGGCTGGGTCGGGGACAGCGGAGGCAGTGGCCCCGTCTGGAGGCCCGTGATCCAGGGACTTCGGGGCAGAAGCCCCGAGGAAGTGACAGTTGGCTCGGAGGCACAGGTAGGGGACGGGGCACTGCAGAGGGCCCGGTAGGGGGGCGAGTGCGGGCAGCAGCCAGGTCCTGGCCACTGCGGAGACTCGGGCTTTTGTTCTGAGGAGTGAGATGGAGCCCGCGGAGGGGTCCCCAGGGGGAAGGACGTGCTCTCCGTGCTGCTGTGTGGGGAGGCCTGGGCAGAGCGGGGCCGGGGGCGGGGTGCGGGCTGCGGGGACCAGTTCTGGGGCTGCTGCAGTAACCCGAGGAGACAGGGGTTTAGACTGGGAGGGGTGATATGTGGCCCGATTCCTGATGCAGCTTTACGGGGAAGCTGTCAGGCTGGGGGACAGACTGGCTCTGGGGTGTGAGGACGGTGACAAGAAGCCCGAGGTGGTTGGCCAGGAGAGGGGCGGTGCTTCTGGGGGGGGGGCGCCCTTTGCTGCTGTGGAGATGGGGAGAGCCGGTCTGGGCTCTGGCCATGTCACCTCCAAGACGGCCGTCAGCCACCCACGTGGACAGGTCGAGGGAGCAGCTGGCTGAGTGAGTCCTCATGGGCCTTAATCCCTCTCTGAGATGAGTCTTGGATGGAGGAAGTAAGCCTCTCGCCAGAACTGATGCGGCCGTGCACACGGACCGGCCCGCCGCGTTCAGTGTGGGGGTGCATGCAGCCTGAGGTCCACGCATGCGGCCCTGGGCACCACAGCCTGCACTTGGGAGCCTCCGAACCACGTGGCGCCCCAGAAGACAGGAGCGGAGCCAGCAGAGTTCGGCTGTGTGGCTGGGATGGCCTCGGTTGACTGGCGTGGACCAGGAGCCCCTGAGGAGAGAGGTGTTCCTCCAGCGCCCCGCTGGATGGGAGCCCAGCTCCCTCTCGTCACCTCTCCGACACTCGGCCACCTGCAGGACCACAGCAGCGGCATCTGGCAGGCTACCAAAGGCTTCCGCCACCCAGGGGAGGACAGACCAGGCCAAAGCATGGCTCCCAGTGCACCCAGAGCCTCCACACCTCGGCGGCTCATCAATTTGCATATTTATCTATTTATCTCTCGTGACACTGCTCTTCCCCCCAGCCTGACTTTCTCTCACTTGAAATAAGGGAAATCAAACCTCAGGCCACAAGCGCTGAGGACCAGAGGCCAGGCTGGGCCTCCCTAAGCAGAAAGAACCCTCGTTGGCATCTCAGAGGGGCTGCGATGCTAATCAGACCGCTCAAGAGGGCACCGAGACCATTGACCGGCGTATCAGCCAGCAGCAGGCGGGCTGGTCCCAACGTCTAAATAATCACGATGATCCACTGGAGCCGCAAGAGCCAGGCAGGCCCTGCCCACTGTGGGTTCAGGTCCCGCTGTGCCCCGCCTGCCTGTTGGGGAACCCGAGTGAGTGGGCCCCAAGCTAGCTGAGCTTTTTTCCTAAGCCACATCTTTCTCATCGGTGAGACAGGCAAAGAAGGGGTGGGGCGCTAACCTCACAGGACCATCGTGAGAATCAAGCTGGACGGCGCGCTCACCGCACGCGGCTGAGGCGTCCAGCGCCGGCATGTACTGCGGGCAGGCGTGGGGGCCGGGTGCACAGACACTCACGCAAACTGCACCCCACCCCGTTAGCCTCAGGGGACAGGCTTCCGGTTATCTTTAGAAAGTCTTCTAGAAACTTTCAGTGTTTTCCAAATGCTTTCATTAAGAAATAAAGAATTTCATTACTATTTAGAAAAAAAGTGATGACAATAATCAGAAAACACAGATACGTGAGCCAGTGCCCAGGGGGCCAGCTCCCCCAGGCCTGTGCAGAATGGCCAGCACCTCGCCCCGTCCTCACCTGGTGCTAGTGAGGCTGTCGCATCTCCAGACCAAGCCCAGGTCCCCTACACACTGTGACTCAGCCCTGGCCAAGGGAGGGTCTGGGGGCCTAGTGGAAGGCTTCTTATGGCTGGGCTGGAAGCAGCTGGAAACACCTGTCTCTGCTCACAGGTGTCATTTGTAGAAACCGCTTGCCAGGGGCTCGGGAAGACTGTGTTCCCCTGAGATCTTAAATACCACTGAGGAGCGGGCCAGAATCCCGGGGCTGCTGAGCACCGGCCCCCCCGCAGAGCAGGCTGCATTCGGCGCGGCAGTTTCCCTGTCTCTCTCAGCTCTCACCTCCTGGGACAGAAGCACATGCCGAGCCACCTGCTGGCGTCTCTAGCAGGTCGTGCCCTGAGGGCTTAGAAGCGGCAGTGGGCTGGGACCATGGTGTGGGACCTGGGACGCGGGTAGGTGTAAGTGGCTTCTGGGGGCACTCCCAGAGTCCTTGAGCTCACGCTCGTCCCCAGAGGGCAAGGCACAGGTGAGCTGGTGGGGAGTGTCTTCTGTGCAGGCCCTCGAGCAGGAGTTGGGGAGAGCCCATGACCAAGATCAAGGGCCTAGTGTGAAGTTAGGGCCTGGGACTGATACAAGGTGCAGCTTCTGACTTTGTCCTGCAAATGACCTTGGCTAACTGTCCTGCGGGGCTTTACCCTCCCACTCCGGGAGGGGCCCAGAATGTGCTCTGGGATGGTGGGCGGGCATCTTGCTCTTTACAGGAACCCCTCCTCCTAGTGACCCCATGCTCAGGATCGCTGTCTTGGTGTCACCCCATTTTTCTGAGAGGACCCTTGTGAGGGTGCCCTGAGCCAGACCGCCTCTAGCCTGGAGGACCACTGCAGCCTATCCTAAGTCCAGGCCCCAGGGGAGGGTGAGGGCCACCAAGGCGGGGCGTTTGTGGGTCCCTTACAGGTGCGTGGCCGGTTTTATTTCCGCGTCCTTGTTTTAAAACTCCCTCTGCTCACAGGCGGGTGGTGGGAGTGACTCCTGAGCCAGCGCGCCCGGATCACGCCGGGCCTGAAAGCAGACCCCGGCCGCGGCTCGTAGTTCCCGGCCCCGCGCAGGAGGCGCCGGCGCCCCGTGGTTCACCCGAGGACGCTCCCGCACTCCGCTTTCCAAGGCCGGCCCCGGCGTCGGTGGCGGCGGCAGCCCCACTTGGCGCCGCATCCCCGATGCTGCTCCCT
>NW_006441061.1:9113924-9137217 GCF_000325575.1 Pteropus alecto | reverse complement strand
GCCCGGGTCCGAGGCCGGCCGCGCGGCTGCGCCACATCGAGCCTTGACCCTCTCCCTCTGGGCCCCTCTGGGCCCCCTCCGTGGGCATCACTGTCCCGGTCGCCCTCGTGCGGACCCCGGCTCGGGCGAACCCGGGGGGCGGGCCGCAGCGCGGGAGTCCCCACCTGTGTTCCGCTGCTGCGTCCCTGCCGCGCGCGGGGCTCTGGGCCCAAGCCCCTTCCCCCGGAAGCTCAGGTGAACCCTGAGCCCGCTGCCCACCCCCCACGGCGCCAGCTGGGCACCCGAGCTGGTGGGTGGTGTGGGGGTCATGAGGTCACAGGTCACCGCCGGGTCTTCTCTTTTGGGCTCCTGAGAAGTTTGGTCTTGGGGCTGGCGTTGCCAACTCTCTCCTGGTGCCCTTAAACCCGTGGTCTTGCCGCCGGCCGTCCCCTCCCTGGAGCCGGGCTCAGGCCCTTCCCGTAGCCGCCGGCGCCCTCCCCTCCGCTCCCCTCCCTCCGCTCCCCTCCCCTCCCCAGGGCCTCGGACCGGAGATGTTTTGCCCACATGGGCATTCGCCTCCATCTAGTGCTGTTTCTTGGGGCCCGTCGGGCACCGGAGCCCGTCCTGTGGGGGTCTGGGGGCCAAGGCGCCAGGCATCCATTCTCCCTGCCCTCTGTGCTCGCGTCTGGGGGAGCCTGCCGTCCTCATCACCCTGCAAGCACACGCGGGGCTGGGGGGGTGGGGGGCCAGCAGCCCCCCTCCTGCTTCCTGTGCCTGTCTGTCCTGCCTTCCCCGTCCTGCTCGCCCAGATGATGACAGTAAGACGAGGTGGTTCTCAGCACAGGCGATACAGTGGGTGGTGGTGGTGAGGCGCGCGGGACCCCAGGAGAGGCAGCGTCCACGAACCACCCCATTTTGCAGACAGGAAACGAGGCTTGGCAGGAAGGACTAGGTGAGGGGTCAGGCCGCTGCCAGCCCATCCATCTTCCAGCAACCACTTCCCCTTCTCCCCGCGGCCCACCGGGTGCAGCCCGTCTCCCCAGGAGGCCCGGCGGTGTTTTCCCTGTGGGTCACCCCGCTGCTGGGTGGTACCTCGGCTGGAGCCTAAGCCAAGGAAATAGGCTGCGGGCCCCAAGGTGGCGGGCCCCCTGCGGTTTCGGTGAGCTGGGAAAAGCACAGAAGTAGAACAAGATAGCACTCGTCACCTCCCGGTGGCCAGAGATCTGTTGTCAGTGGTCACACCCAGGGCGGGGACGCTGCTGACTGTGACGGCTCTGTCCACCCTCTGCTTCTGTGAGGAGAAAGTGTGCGGGGCCGCAGGCCGCCACCTGTCTGTGCGGGGACGCCTCCCACCTCTGTCACCGCCGGGCTCAGGGGCCGCTCTCTGGGGGGTGGGCCTGGGGGGTGACGTTCTACAGAACCCTTCCAGCCTCTCCCTGTTTTCCAGTTAAAGCGTGAGCGCGCATTATGCACATACGAGGGACGGGGATGATGTGCGTGCTGAGCTCACCTTCGGGGTTCCTCGTAGCCTCTAGGGTCCTGCTCCCTGGCCTCTGGTGGGTGGGGGAGGGGCGCCCAGTCCTGTCCAGGGACGAAGCAAGCACTGTGGCCCTGACCCTTCCAGGAATAATCCCAGGGCTCCACCCCTGTCCCTTTCCTCTGAGGTCCCTGCACCCCCAGAATGCAGAGCCGGGGGCGGGCTGCACAGGACAGTGAGTAGGGCCAGACCTCAGCCACTGGGCCTGTTCTCTGTGGCCCACGTCAGCAGGTCCTGTCTCCGTCTGCCCCACCCCGAAATGCCCCCTTCCGTCTCCTGGGCTCTGCCTCGTCCTCCCTCCGGGCTTGTGCTGTCCCAGGCCGTGGGCCGCAAGCGTGGGCCACCGTGGCTGGGGGCAGTGTGGCGGATGTCCGCTGTCGCTCCAGAACACCAGCATGTTCTTGTGAGGACCAGGGCCGCCTCTGCACCCCCAGTGGATTGGGCAGGTCTGGGCCTGGCTCATTCCTAGGGCCAGTGTCCCCAAGGGGTACCCTGGGCTGAGGCATCTGGGGCTGGCCTTGTAAGCCTGCTCTTTTGATGGAGAACAAAGCCCTGTAGTGTGGTGCCATTGAGAGGTGTTTCCAAGGCAGGGACAGGTGCCAGCAGCCCCTGGCTAGACCCAGAGCTGCTCCTGGTGGGCAGGGGCTGCCCAGAGCCTGCCCCACCATGGTGCTGGTAAGGTCGGGGTGGGTCTGGGGTCTGACCGGCGGCTAGCGTGGGCGGCGGGGCCCGTTTAGGGCTGGCTCACTTGGGCCTTGAGCTGTCCCAGCCAGGCCGCCTGCCTGTAGGGTGGGTGTGCCGGGCCCTCACTGGGCACCCCCTTCCTGTGTGGTGTGCTTTTCCAGCCCCCCACCCCCAGCCTTCCCCGAGGTGAGCACTGGCCCTCGGGGAACAATGGTTAGAGCCAGGGCCTTCATTCGGGTCTGCACCCCAATTCCAAGATGTGTGTGGCCCCCATCACGACCCCTGGGTGAGGCCTGTGCTTCTCCCTCCTGCCCACTTGGCTGCCTCTTCCTCTGAGTTCCAGAGCCACCCAGGTATGTCTGCAAGGTCATGCCCTCCGGCCCTTCCGGGCCTCGGGCCCCAAGGTGCTGCCTGGGAAAAAGCACTTAACAGGGCTCGAGGCACCACTCACCTCCGGGGGAATCTGCGAATCGCTCCCCAGGCCTGGCTTGGATGAGGTCATTAGCAAAACATGCTGTGGGGCTGGCCGCAGCTCACCCTGTCACCTGCAGCTGCTTGATCGCTGGGAGCTGGGCCTCCTCCTCCTCCTCGGCCTCTGGCCTTTGTCTTTAAAGTTCAGGTTTTGGAAGCGGGTGGCCTGGGGCTAGGATCTCTGTAAGGGGCGGCTGGGTGGACACACAGGGGTCTGAAGTGTGTGGGACGCGAACTTTGGAGCAGGGCTCTCTGGTGGCCCGTGGTCGGCATCCTTGGAGCGGGGAGCAGCACCCAGGACAAGCACAGCGGGCACCCATCAAGGCCTGGGCGCACCTCTGAGCAGGGGAAGGGAGGGGGAGGGAGTGGGGCTCTTGGGCCCTGCTCCACCCCCAGCCGCTGCCGGCTGGGCCCGTGTCCAGGCAGGAGGCAGTCCTGTGGGAGCTCCGCAGTCTCCCCCAGGTCACGTCCAGCCCAAGGCCGTGAGTCTGGGTGGGTAACGGTCCCCTCTGCGCCTGGTCTGGCCTGCACCTTGGGATGCTACTTAGTAGCTTCCATATTCGGTGCTGGGAGGCTGGTGGTGAGTGGGCCCAGCCCGGGGCCTCCGTGCAGGATGGGCTTGGCCTGAGGGCCTCTCAACATGCCCCCTCCCAGGAAGCAGGCCGGAGCCAGCACAGGCGCACGCCCCTTTAAGGAGAGGCTGCTCCTCTGTCTCCAGGGAGGATGGAGGCATACTTTGCTCCAGGCCGCTTCTCTGGCCCTGTGGGGAGCAGAGGCTGGCTCTGGGTCTCTCGGAAGGAATCCTGCCCCTCCCCCTCGGCCCTGGGCTCTGCAGCCAGGAGGGCATTTGGCCATGGATGGGCTGGGAGCTCCTGGGCCCCGCCCAGTGCCTGCCCCTGCTCCTGGGAAGCAGGCAGGGCTGGGGCGGGGCGGCAGGGGCCTGAAAGTGTCCATATATAGTCACTGGGGTGAGCCATGAGCTGGGCTGTGGGGCTGTGTCCCCCGCCCAGGGTAGGCCGGCCCACTGTCTCGGCCACTGGGTCCCTGAGGGTGGCCTGGACCTAGGGAGTAGATGCGAAGGGTGCTGGATTTGCTGAGAAGCATCAGATACAGCAGTAGGCCCAGGCTGGGTGCTCTAGGAGTGTTTGTTGATTGAAAATAAAAATTTCCTGAGCCCTTGGCGGTCAGAGCCAAGTGTATTTCTGGAGACACATCTTTGAAAATTGGAGGCAGTAATATGTGGCTGTACCGCCGGAGCTGTTGGGGACCCCTCACTGTAGGCGTTGGGGGCGGGATGCCTGCTTGTCCACAGCCCCCGCCCCTTGCCCCACAAAATTCCCCCCTCGTTATAGTGGCTCCCCTAGTTATAGAGGAGACGTCCCCTCCCCGTCCCCAGGCTCCCAGGGGGCTTCCGCCCCAGCGGCCGGTGTGTTCCGAAGACTGGTGTTTCCTGGAGTCTGGCCAGTAGGGAGCAGGCAGGGCTGCTGGGGTGTCTGGAGGAAACCCCCCTGACTTCTGCTGGAGCAGAAGGACCTGGGTCTGAGGCGTTGTCCCTTCTGGGGTCCCTGGCCCTTAGCAGCTACCCCAGGTCCCGTCTTCACCTGTCCCCGTCTCTGTGCCCCGAAGGGAGAAGTGACCGCCTTCGCCGCATTCTGGACTCCTGTGCTCTTAAAAGATTCACAATGTTAACACAGTTTTGCTCATTGAATTTAGTTTCCGTCGCGCTGCTAAGCGCCTTTGTTAAATTTTGTATATTGATACTTTTTGTTGTTGTCAGCGGTTTTTTCTTCCTTTTTTTTTTTTTTGGATATAAAGCCATTAGGGTGAGAGAAGATTAAAAAGATACATTACAATTAAAATGTTAATGAAATCCGCATCATACAACTTTTGGAACCCTTTAGGCATTAATCTTGCCTGTGTCCTGTCCATTAACTTATTCCACACTGACCCCTGCTGAGAGATTTGTGCTATAATTGGATTTTTTTAAAATAAAAAAAAAAGGAAAAAAAAGCTTTTAAGAAAATAGAGGTTGAGTGGTGGCCTTGGCTCGTAGACACAGAGGCAGGAGTGGAGAGGGGACATGAGCCTCCGCGGTCACCGCCCGTCGGAGCGGGCGCTGGGCCCTCCACAGCCCTGGCCTGTCCTGGGCTGCCGGCCCCCCGAGCTCCTGGCCTGTCCTCTCTCCCTGTGGTGCCATGCGGGCCTTGTCCCCGCTGTCACCCCAGGGGTGACACTGAGCGTGAACTTGTGCTTAGCGCAGTGTATGTATTCCGGGTCTCAGCCCGGTCCCCCAGGTCACCTTCCTGGGGTCTGGCTCCCAGGCTGTGGGACGTGCCACAGGCAGGAAGCGCCAGAGTTGGGGGTGCAGTCACGATCGGGGGAGAGGATGTCGAGGTGTGACATGGTGAGGGGTGACAGGCGTGCCCCGGCCAGGCCTCTGGTGCTACGTGGAAGCCTGGCCTCATGGGTGCTGGGGTCTCCGGTGCAAGCCTGGGGAGGGAGCCCCAGGAATGTCTGCACAGACTTGCCCTTGACTGTGGCCGGAGCCAGTGGTGGTTCAGACCTGGGTGGCGCCCCTGCTGGCAAGGGCCCCCTGGCCCGGGCGAGGCTCGGGCAGGGTGGGGGGCACGGCGGTGGCCTGTGGCCTGTCGTTGTCCCGTGAGGCGGAGGGCTGGCTTTTGTGGGTCCCAATGCTGCAATCACAACCGTCGGGCTGGGAAGCTGGTCAGGTGGTTGGCAGTGGGGCTGCAACAGACAGATTTCATGTCTGTGTGTTTTTGCAACACCTTTCTATAAAGGGAAACATAATTTAAAATATGATTACTTAGTGTTGTAACAGCCGCCTCAGCGTTCCACGCTATGTCGAGATCATTATCAGAGGCTGATATTAACTTGCAAAGAATATTATGCAAATTGCCCGCTGGAAGCCTTCTCCCAGGATGCGAATGGGGTGGGTCCCTCGGGGGGCGACGCCATCCCGGCTCACCGAACAGCAGCAGTCCCTGGGCTGGGTCTCAGGACACTGAGAGGAAGGAGTCCGTCCCCTCGCTCCTCAGCTGGCCTCGCCTCTGTTCCGTGGCAGGGGGGACACGGGAGGGATGAGGGAGGCATGGGGGACATCGGAACAGGATGGACACAGATGAGGCTTCAGAGCGGGGTCAGAGCTGGGTGCCCAGAGCACGCCTGTCACCCTTCACCATGTCACACCAGGGCTCTCGTCTCGGGCCTGCCACCCGGCCCGTGAAGCTTCCTGAGTGAGCGTTGGCTCCGTGCGGGGACCTGGCAGGTGGGTGTGGGCCTTAACTGAGGTCACTTGTGGTTAACAGTGACAGGCTCTGGCAGTAACTGGACCTGGGGACCCATGAGCTCCCAGCACTTG
Organism: Pteropus alecto; assembly: GCF_000325575.1. NCBI lineage: Eukaryota > Metazoa > Chordata > Mammalia > Chiroptera > Pteropodidae > Pteropus > Pteropus alecto. The sequence continues at coordinate 9,131,167 of NW_006441061.1, read as the reverse complement.
CTCGTCAGTCCCTGAGGACCTCCACGGTCCTATCGACCGACTTAACACCTGGCTTTGCAGCTTCCAGGGCTGTGGCAGCCCCGGGGGAAAACGGTGGCTGTGGCGGGCAGGGCAGAGTCTGAAGGCGGCCCCCTTCTTTACCAAGAGAGGTGCCCCCCATCCGCTCCCCAGTTGGGTCTGGTTGGAGGGGGCTGCAGTCGACCAGCTTTAAGATTCTTTCCGACTGAATGCACTGTCTGCCTGTAATGGAGACGTCGGACAGGGCTAGTTTTGGGTGATGACGCCCCCGACCCCACACAGTGGGAGGACTGTTCATGGGCACTCAGAGACGCTGTCCGCTGGCAGCCACGGAGGCCGAGTGCTGCCCCCGATGGCCACCCCCGTGCCGGCCGCCCTCCATCCTCATGTTGACGCCTGTACCTCCAGCTGAGGCGACCGGCGATGTCGGGGAGCGGGGCGCCTGGCGTGGGTTGTCATCCCCCCGGGCAGAGGGAACGCTCTCTCTCACTCCCTGGGGGCCGCTCAGACAGGAGCAGACAGGGCTCTGCGGGCGGCGGGGACTAGACGGGGCCCGGACAGTTCCTGGGACCATCCAGAGCCGTCCTCAGCCGAGCGGCCGCCGCCCACAGAGCCGGGGTTTGGGGGAGTGTTGTCTTGTGACTTGAACCGCACTCTTTGTGGCACTGCTATGGGACCCTGGGCCAACACTGTGGCCTCCCTGAGCCTCAGTGTCCCCATGTGTGACGTGGGGGAAGCAGACTGAGCTTCGAAGGAGAAAAGAGTGTGGTGCATCCCACGTCTCGTCAGCAGAGTGGCCCCCAAAAGGCCACCTCGTGGGCTCTGTGTTCAAACTTCGAGGGCAGAGGGGGGGCTGTGCCTGCTTTCGCTTTCCTCCCTTTCCTGCCAAGCCCGTTCCTCCCCCCCAGCTGTGGCTTGCCCCCCACTCTGCAACTGCTGTTCTTGGGGTTCCTGTGGATCTGTCGGCTCTAGGAGGGCAGTAGGGTTTGTTTACCCATTGGGAGGGGACAGGCCGGAAGGAGGGTGTGGGCCTGTGAGCACCAAAATCAAATACCTGTGCGGTCCAAAATCAAGGTGTGGGTGGGGCTGGCTCCTTCTCGGGGCTCTCGAGGAGACCTCGCCTCTTCCAGCTTCTGGCGGTGCCCTTGGCTTGTAGACACGTCACTCCCATCTCTGCGTTCCTTGTCACATGTGCGTCTTCTCTCTGTGTGTCTAACCGTCCCTCATATTTTTAGGACACCAGTCATTGGTGTAGGACCCTCCCTAACCCAGGGCCATCTCATTCTGAGGTCTTTAACTAATTACGTCTGAAGGACCCTATGTTCGCGTAAGTTCCCATACTGAGGTTCTGGGTGGCCCGGGGCAGGGGGGGCTCGTAGGAATGCTTTAGTGCCTGGAGGGGACTGTGGGGGCGCTGTCTTGGACGTGGGGGGCAGGCCTTGCTGAGACAGCCATCTGGCTCCACCCCGTGCTGCCCAGAAGGGCGGGAGGCCAGACCCAGACCGAGTGCCATGCGGGGCGCCGAGGGCCCGCGCAGGCCGCGGAGTCCAGAAGCAGCTTTGCTTGCAGGAGGAGCAGAGCTGGGGTGCAGGGCAGGAAATGGGGACACTGATGGAGGAGCGTCTTCCTGAGACAGCGTCTGCCGTTATGTAAGTTTGGGGACAGGAGGCAGAATTTGTGTTAATTGTCGTAACCCAGTTTAGTTGGCCGTCCGTGTCACGCGAAGGGGCCTGCAGAGGCCGGGCGCATGGCCGCGGCTGGGCCCGGGGCCGGTCCTGGCTGCGCGGGCCGCATGGCCCTCAAGTCCTCCCGTCCTGTGTCCCTTCCATCCCCCAAGCAGAAAAGTCAGACCATGAATTTGGGGAAATAATGAAGAAATCAGGCAGAGGGAAAAGCTCGTGGCCCTACTGCAGGAAGGGGCCCCAGGCCGCAGGGTGGGGGTGCCGAGGAGTGGTGCCGTCCTGGGGGTCCAAACCAGCCCGGACCTCGGGGGGCTCTGCCGCGCTCACCGCAGCCTGAGAAGCAGGGCTGGTCTGGTGGGCGGGGCACAGGCCTGGGGCCTCTCCTGGCGGGGAGCGGAGTCCCCTGGGTCACCCGCCCAGCGCTCTAAGCCGAGCAGAGCAAGCTTCTGCACCCGACCAGCGCAGGTGACCACCGGGCCACAGAGGTCGTGGGGGCCGCCCCGTGGGGGCGCCCTGGGCCAGTGCTCAGAGCCCTGATCACTCAGGAGGATGGAGGGCCCCCGCCAAGCTCCCTGGAGTCGGTCCCCGCCTCCGCTTGGGGGCCTCTGGGTGTTCGGGATGTCCCCCCGTCCCCTGTCCCGCTGCTGGCACGGGGCCTCTCCTGCTCAAGCCCAGAAGGCCGACCACGCTTTGGGGTGCGCTTCTGAAGGTTTTAGACGCCCGACCGGGGATTGGGGATCCAGGGTCAGGCAGCCCTCCTCCGGGGCGAGGGGCACAGTGACAGTGTGCTCCAGCCCGACGGTCCCGGAAGGCGGCCTCCTGGGTAGGCAGGTCCAGCGGTCATGTGGCAGGTGTTGCGCCCAGCACGGGCAGCGAGGGACGCTGGCTCCGGTATCTAAGGAAACGTAACAGATGGACGTTAAACTTAGAGAAACCGTGTAGCTAACCAAGACCCTTGTCCAGAGCCATCTGGGGGTGAGTGAGGCCTGCAGACTCCTGGTGTCCCACTGAAACGAGGGCTGCCCGCTGTCCACCCCCACTGCCCAGAGGTCATCGAGAGCCAGACAGCCCGCCTGACCACCGACCGCCCGGCCAGCTCTCACCTGGACGGCCTTGACAGCTAGCCGATCAGGTGGACCCACCTTCCAGGCACCTGTCAGGTCTGCTTTTAAAATGTTAATTTAAAAAATTCTAGTTACTTATACAGAAAATCGATCATCTTAATCAGGGGTGAGCGCACAGCTCGGTGGCATCCGGCACAGTCACACTGTGCGTGGCCGTCACCACCGTCACCTCCAGGACTTTGTCATCTTCCCAGACGGGAACTCTGCCCCCGTTAAACTCTGACCCCCAGCCCCTCCCCCAGCCCCGGCCCCACCGCCTACTTCCTGTCTCTGTGGATCTGAGCCCCCTGGGGACCTCCCGTGAGTGGGGTCCCGCGGGACGCGTCCTTCTGTGACTGACTCGTTTCACTGAGCACCGTGTCCTCGAGGTCCAACCACGCTGTGGCCGGTGTCAGGACTTCCTTTTGAGGCTGAGTGACCGTCCGGTGTGTGGCTGGGTCACATTTGGCTTGTCCGTCCCTCTGTCGATGGCCCGTGAGCTGCGTCCCTCTCTGTTCCTGTGGACGTGGACGTGTGCGGATTCGAGTCTCGCTGTGTCTCCTGGGCTCCCTCCATCTGGAAGGTTCTGTGGTCTTTTCTTGCCTCTTGTGACCTGGACTCTGGAGTCTAGGCCAGTTTTGCAGAATGCCCCCTGGTCTGGGTTGGTCTGAGGCTGCTTGGTGATGCATGGCAGTGTGTCTTGGGCAGCCATGTCACGGCCGTGCGACTGTCCTGTTGTGGACTTTGCGTCTGGTCACTCTGGGGGATTTTTGCCTGACGTTTGTGTTTCCTGAACAGCTCGTGCCAGCCGGGCCCGTGGTCACGGCGAGGGGCGTGCGTGGGGCCAGGGCAGGACGGGGCGGTGGGGCGCGGGGTGGGGAGCGGGTGGGCCGCACCGGACCCTGTGTGCATGCAAGGACTTGGGCCTTGGGCCTAGGAGCGAGGACCGTTGAGTGCCCAGTGACGAGGAACCTGAACGTGTGATGTTGGGGACATATCAGAACCAGCCGCCCCCAGAAAGGCAGGTCTCATCCTGGCTGGACAGCGGCCACGCCTGTCCGGCGTCCTGAGTCTAGAGTTCGGAGCCCAGTGCTGGGCTGCGTGTGGGGAGGTAATAGGGGCCGTGCCCAATCCGGTGTCCCCTGCTGCCCCGGGGGTTGGGGGCGTGGCGCTCTCAGCCCCACAGCTGCTCCCAGGCCATCCAGGTTCTCCGTGGACGGATGTCGTTTGAGCCCGAGCAGACCTGTCCGAAGCCAGTGTGTCCTGTTCCCTCGGAGGTGGGGTCAAGGCCAAGGTCAGTGGGGTGGGGGTTGTGTGTCTCCTGAGGTGCTGAAAAAAGCCACAAACCGGGCAGTCTAGAGAGTAGGAATTTGTGCTGTCCTGGTTGAAGTCCCACGTCAGGATGTCGCAGGGCCACACTGCGGAGGCTCTCGGGGACGGTCCCTCCTGCCTCTCCCGGCCACACCGCTCCCACCTCTGCCCACTCCGTGTGTCCCTCTCAGGAGGACAGTTGGCTTTAGTGCTCACCCTCAATCCCGTAAGACCGCATCCTGACCAATGCCATCGGCCAAGACCTTAGTTTCATGTGACATTCAGAGGTTTTTGGGGGGGGTCCTAGTCAACCCGGTACAGGGGCGATGGCCACATTGTCCGCCCGCCCTGTCTGCCTTCTCCTCTTTCCCGCGCCCCTGGTCCCAGAAAGGGCAGCAGTGCCCTCTCCCTGAGCAGCGAGCTGTCCTGTGTCCCCCGTCTCCCACTGGGCCCCCAGCCCTGACCTCCTGTCCGGTCTCTCTGATGGGGGCTGCGGGAGGTCCGGCAGGATGGCTCCGTTGCAGGAGCTGGGGACGGCGGCCTGAGGTGTCCACCCTCCAGCAGGGCCGTTGTCCACATCGGGACGGGAGGGTCGTGTTTCACGTCGGCCGCATGTCTGCTGGGCAGAAGCCGCAGCGGCCGTAACGCGCCCAGGCCCCCCCCTCTCGCTCGGAAACCTGGCGGATGGAGGCCGTGAGCGCGACATCCCCGACGTGGGCCGCACGGGAGGCGAAGCGAGCAGAACGGAAGCGGCCGCTTGTGGGGAGGCCTCTGGCTTTCCCGGCGGGAGGAGCAGACGCCGGGGTCGGGGTCGGGGTCGGGGTCGGGGTCGGCCGTGGGACTGTTCTGGCTGTGAGCCAGCCCCACCCCGCGTATGCTGGGGACACGGCGTGGGGGCCCGGGCTCTGCAGCGGCCGAGGGTATAGCTGCACCGCTGGGCTGTCTGTGGGGGTCGGGGGGCCCCAGGAGTGGGGTTGGCGTGCCAGCAGGGGAGGTGCTGCCCGGCGGCAGGCGGGGGCCCCGCTGTGGCTTCTTTTCTGTTTTGTCTGGTGACCGAGGGCCGTGCCAGGCGCGCTACAGGTGAGGGTGTCATTGGTGAGCATTCCCCGGGGAGTCAGGGGGCTGTTCCCCATGGTGTGTCACAGGCACTGGTGCACGAGGCCTTGCCACCAGCCGGAGCGCACGGGGCAGAGGCTCGGGGTGGCATCGCTGGCCGCTCCATCATCAGATCCCTGTGGCCGCTTTGAGGAGACTCCCCTCCCCCACCCCCACCCGGTGTCCTGGGTGGTGCTGGTCTTGCTTCCGAAGAGGTGGCCCGGAGCTGCTGGCCGGTCACGCCAGGACTGAGGGCCTGTGGACAGTGTCTGACTCCCCACCTTCATGAGAGGGAACAGGGCCCAGAGGGGTCGGGTCGCAGAGCAGAGCGGGGCAGGGGGCACCCGTGCGCAGGGGTGGTTTTCTTGGGGTTCCAGGGCACTGCTGCTGGTGGGCCTGTGTGGGACCGATGGCGGGAGCCCAGGGCGGCCGTGGTCACCGGCTGCCCCCGCCCTCCCCCCACCCTGGCACTGCCTGCTTACCTAGGTCGGACGGCTCCACCGGGAGCCAGCGGGAAGGGGCAGTGCCTGGGCGCCCCCGGGCAGGCGTGGCGCAAGGTGCGGGGGGGGCCCCCCCAGGTTTCGGTTCCCCCAGCTGTGTCTTCACTGCGCTTTCGTAATAATTATAACGGAGCGAGCCACGGAGCGGGCTTGTCCAGGCCCCGCAGCTGTGATTACATTACAGGCACTGATTTCCAAGAAGCCTCACCAGGGAGCTCGTCAGAGCCGCAGTGGAGGCCGAAGCCCCGAGCCGCGTGCCCGAGCCGCCTTCCCGGACGCGCCGGAGGGAGCGGTGCCTGAGGGCGGCGGGGGATGCTGGCCGCGCTGCTGTCTGCACTGGCCCGTCCCCCTGCGGCCGCCGGGCTGCCTGGCCAGGGGCGTGTGCAGGTGGCTCGTTAGCTCTGCCGAGTGCACACGTGGACCCCGTCTGCCGGGAGCCCCTAGGGGGTTGGCGCCCTCGTCCACCCGTAGCTCTCCCCATCTGCGTTTCCGGGGCGAGGGATCTGGGAGGGCCCGGGGTGCTGACTGGGTCCCCCGCCCCCTCGGGAACTCTCCCGGGCCCCTCATCGGTTCTGGATGGACGTGTTTCTCTTCCCGGAGGGTGTTTGAGATCCTCGGCCCGGGGCTGCCGTGTTCCAGACCAGTGGTGCTGCCACCTCCGTTCATCTGGGCCACTGCAGCCAGGGTTAGCGGTCCCTGTGCCTCCTGGGGGGGCATCCTAGGCTTTCCGCATGCCCGTCCCCAGGCCGTCCCCAGGCCCGTCCCGCTCGGCTCACATTGGCTCCCGCCCAGGCTGATGTGGGGCTGGACCACAGCTGCTTGTGACAGAGATAGCTCGGTGCCGGCCTGCGGCCCAGAGTGCTCTTGTCCTGGGGATTAAGGACAGTGTGGTCACTCACTCTAAATTTAAAAGCTCAGCTTAACACCAGTGCGGGAAACACTCACTTCTCACTGACTTCCGACCCTGTCACCGGCGTCTGTGTCACCGGCAGGCCACCTGGCGTAGGGGTCTGGCTGGTATCCTGTGCCTTCTGCTTCAGATATCAGGGCCCCGCATGTGTCTTGAGAGGAGACACCCCATACCTGGTCCACCGCCCAGAAAACCAGTGTAAGCCAGAGCACCACGCGGTGCGCTCTGTGCCGTCTGGACCGGGGGCGGTTTACGCGTGACGTGGAGTTGACGATGGCAGTGAGCTGACGTGCAGGGGTGGGGGTGCTGGTCCCCTGTAAAGGGCCCCACGGGGCAATGGAGGGAGGAGGGGTTTGCAGCTCCAGGTGGCCTGAGGGCTTCTCCACTCCACCTGTGTGTGGACCTGGGCCTCCCCCGCACCCCGTCATCCGCCATCCCTCATCCCTCCAGTCCAATCAGAGGCGAGGAGGGCGGGCCGGGGTCCCAGGCACTGGGCTGCATCCTGCCTCCAGGCTGTACCTTGACACAGCCTCAGGCTGAAGGACACGGGTGCCCAGGGCGTCTTGGGGTGCAGGCTCTGCTCTACCTGCCAGCCCTGGGGTCCAGCCTCGCGCTGGTAGGGAGCGTCCCCTGTCTAGAAGCCAGAGGTGACAGCTAGCAGATCCTGTGGTCAGCCATGGCAGCTCGTGTTTGGGGGTCCTGCGCGGCTCCCCCAGCCCCCATCGCCGTCCTCGTGCCCAGGACGGAGCTGAGACACGGAGCCCACGGTTTCCGTGCTGCGCCCTAAGCTAATAGAGTGTGCACGTTGCTTCACAAAGCCACGACTGAGGTCCTCGTGCTGGTACGTATTAACATACGTACCTCCAGTGCTCCCTGGGGACTGTTAGGAACTCGGTGAGGTGCCACGGTGGCTACAGTGCTGTGACCGTGATGGTGACGGTGGCACCCGGCTCTCCCGGCAGTGGGGGCAAATGGTCCTCAGGAGTGCCGGCCCCCAGTTCCCCTGCAGCTTCCCTGCTGCCCCCAAGGGCCTGGCCGAGACTGGGCAGCGGTGGCGCTCGGCCCCGAGGCTGCCGGGACCAGGACTGGTGGTCGGACCCCCACCGCCTCCCACCGCAGCGGCCTGCCGAGTCCCCACCTCTGGGCTTTGCTGAGCCCCCACACGGCCTGGGCCACCATCTGTCCCCCCGGCCTGCGTGCCAGTCAGCGTGTGCCCAGAGCGCCTTGCCCCAGAGCCCTGCCTGTGCACGAGGGGGGCCTCACGTCCACTCTCCAGGCCTGGGCTCCCGGTCCCCGGCCCACGAGCGAGTGCCATCCCGCGCCGAGCCTCAGTTTCTCTGTTTGTAAGACGGGGTGATGGTGTTTCTTCCGAGCGTATTTAAACTCCGACGATGAGGGGAAAGCTACATGTGACCTTGGAATTTAGGCCATTGAGACCAGGCCTGGGATTATTTTGGGGGACACCCCCCAAGATGTATCTGCTCTTCTCATGGGACCCATTCTGAGATCGAAGGGGCTGAGGTTTGGGGGGTTTTAGGCTGACAGGAATGTGGGTCCTGGGGAGCCCCTGGCTGCAGCACTGCGGGTCAGGGCGCCTGGACCCCGGGCCCGTGGACGCGCCTCTGTGGGTGGGCGCTGTACCCTTCAACGCCCCCGCGCCCCAAACCCCAGCACAGGGTTTTGAAACTTGTGCATAGGTTGCTTAGACATAACATCGAAAGTTCTGTGAGAAAACCCCACTAACAGAGATGCCACGTGCCAGACTTTCTCTGAAGAGCGCACCATTGTGACCTTGTGACGTGCACTTCGCAGCCAGTCCCCGGACTGCTTCCCTCCCCTTGGGTCACCAGGCAAGTGCTCATGGTCAGCAGCCTTCAGGGGACCGCAGACCCGAGCGTGGCCCTCATCTGTGCGTCCTGCCTGTGACCCGGGGGCGGGGAAGGGCAAGGTCAACGTCCAGCCCCGCTGCCCTCGAGCCTCCTGTAAATGGCTGGGCCTCCTTCGCCCAGTCCTGGGCTCGCAGGTGTGCAGGTGCGCCCTGGGGCAGGTGTGGGACCTTGGGCTCGCAGGTGGCCCCTGGGGACTCCTCCGCTCCTTCAGGATCTGATCTGTCGTCTGGGCCCTGGGGCTTTCTGCTTGCAGCTGGTCTGAACACCTCCACCTGGAAGTGGAACCTGGGTGTGTGTGGGGACAGCGGAGGAGTGGCCCGCAGCTGACCCCGCCCACCGCCTGGCAGGCCCTCCAGCCCACCTGCTGCAGGACTGACTGTGCCCGTGCCGTTTGGACGCCCCTGCCGGCCCCCCCATTCTTTCTGAGCTCCCTTTTCTCCACCGACTTGCAGATTCTTCAGCTGTGCTGACCACCCAGCCTTTGCTTTAGAGGATTTGCAAACATCTCCTCCCTCCTGTCTTCCCTTCCCCGTTAATGGAGGCCTTTTGAATTCCGGGTTTCATTGAAATCCAGTTTATCAGCTATTGCCTTGGTGGTTGGTGGTGGTTGTGGGCTGTGTGGGAGCTTTTTGCCGAAGGTCACATGTCTCCTCTGTTCTGCCTCTTGTGCCTTTCACCCGTAGGCCTGATGTAGCGTAAGGTAAAATTTTAACGGTGGTAAGATACGTGTAGCCTGAAATCGACCGTCTCCACCAGGGGCGAGCGCACAGCTCGGTGGCATCCGGCACAGCCACACTGTCACCTCCAGGACTTTCTCATCTTTCCAACTGGAACTCTGTCCCCGTTAAACTGTCACCCCCAGCCCCTCCCCCAACCCCGGCTCCACCGCCTACTTCCTGTCTCTGTGGATCTGACCCCTCTGGGGACCTCTCGTGAGTGGGGTCCCACGGGACGTGTCCTTCTGTGACTGCCTCGCCTCACTGAGCACCGTGTCCTCCAGGTCCATCCGCGCCGTGGCCGGTGTCAGGACTTCCTTCCTCTTAAGGCTGAGCGAGAGCCCATGGTTTGGGCAGGAAAGCTGGGTCGAAGAGCGTTTGAGGAACTGAGTGTTTCTAGTCATTGAAGGAAGAATTTTGGATTCAGACTGTTCAGTTAGTTACAGAATTGCTTAATGTCCCCGGGGCGAGGAAACCATACCCTTTGGGGTCCCGGTTGCTACTGCCCAGGAACCGTTTGCATCTCTTTAAGGCACAGATCTAAAAGTAAACAGGTCACAGAGTCTGGGATGTAATCGATATCAGATAGCAGATCAAACAGAGGTGTGACATCATCCCTCAGGGCCTGCAAGGCAGTCCCTCCAGCCACACAGGAAAGACGCGGTCACCAGGTCACCACGTTCTCTGTGGTCATCGGTCTTAGCAGTGCCCTCTGTGACCGGATCGTGGCCCAGCAGGAGGGGCCCCGGGGTGTGGCCGCAGCTCCAAGGCTCCGGGGGTGACGCCCCCCCCCCGTCATGTCCTTGGGCTCCTCCCATGGGGCTCCGGGTTCTCAGCGCACGGTACGGTCATCTTGTCCGGCTGGGTCTGAGCGTAGAAGGGCCCCGTGCCCAGGGGACCGCTGCCACGGCCACATTGTGCGAAGGGCCGGGACTGATCCAGAGCCAGGGAGGAGGCGCCGTGTGCAAACGTCCCCGTGTTTGCCGAGGCCAGCCCACGCGGGGGGCCAGGGCCGTGTGGAGAAGGAAGAGGGAGCCTTCTCCCCAGTGTCCCTGATCAGACACCCACGGTTAGGTGTCACTCGCCGGCTCTCCCTCATCGCGGTCAGTGTGGACCGCGGTCAGTGGCCCGTGACCTCAGGGGCCTGAAGGTGTCTGGACACCTGTCCCCATCCCTGTGGGGTGACAGCTGTCCAAAGGCTGAGCCTGGGCAGGGCGCCTCCCCGGGAGACATGAATGGGCAAGTGTCCAGTGGCCCTCTGTGTGGACAGCCCCGCTTCTGGCCTCCAGGGAGCAGAAGCCACCTGTCGGCGACCAGACGGAACTGGTCGTTTCACATGGGATGGACAGCGCCAGCCTGGGGGAGGTCGGCTCCTGCACAGGCGGCCCACAGAGCCTCCACGTGACGACGCGGCTGCTGTGTCCTCAGAGTAAACATGAGTGGACGGTGTAGACAGGGGCCTGGGGGAGTCACACTTGGTCCGCGTTTAACCTCGGAAGGCTGGCTCTGCACTGGACATCTGCTAGTGGGTGCTTCTCACCTCGGAGAGGAGACCCACAGGAGGGGTCCGATGACCCCAGGGCCCCGAGCCGAAGCCGCACCAGGTGCCTCCTCACGTGGACGCTGGCCTCCAGGACGCTCCGGGCACCGGGCCCCACCTTCTGTGTGGCGGGGTCTGATTTGGAAAGGGCGAAAACAGTGTCATCGGAGGTGGACACTCGCTAAAGACCAGTGAGTGGTTTGAGCCTGGCTGCCCGTCCATCAGGGGGACAGCAGAGTATTTTAAGCCACCTCAGAAATCGGGCCCAGCTTTGTAAGGAAGCTAAGCTGCTTCGGGTGTGAAGAACTTTAAATTAAGAAAAGCGAAGGTTCGAGGATGTGCCCCACTCTGGGGACACGTGGGGCCGGCCGCGGGGGCCGAGGGAACCAGCGCCGGTGGCCCCCAGGGCAGGCGGCGGGCTCAGCTTCCGGGGGTAATGCTGGCCCCAAAAGACGCGTCACCTGACCTTGGAAGGACCGTCTTGCAAATAAACCCGTCCACACAAACCGAGCACGCCCGGCCTAACGTGCACCGCCTCGTGGCTTCGTCTCGGACCCGGTGTTCACGGGGGTGGCCGCCCCCCAGCTCTCGGAGCAGCCGCCCGAGCCTCCCTCCTGGCCTGTTTCACACACTGGAACCGCCCGACTCTTCGCTTTAGGACAAAGTGCCTCTCTGCCCCGCGATCGTGGACACGCCCCGGACACGCCCCCTTTGGCACCTAGTCGGCCCTCGAACAACGCGGGGTCAGGGACGCCGACCCCGTGCCGTTAAAAATCCGAGCCTGACGTTGGCTCCCCCAGACTGAACGACTCATGGCCTGCTGCCGCCTGGGAGTCTCGCGTGTGACGTGACATGACGTAGCCGCCGGTCCGTATGTCGTATGTCCTGAGTACTGTGCAGCGCGATCTCACGGTGAAGTAAGCTGGAGAACAGACGTTATTAAAATCACCAGGAGGAGGCAGTACATTTACAGCACTTCGCGACCCAGACCCGCGTGCACGCGGCTCCATTCAGCGGTCACACCTCTCGGCCACCGCAGCCCTCACGGCGTCCTCCCTATACGAATCATGCCCTTGAACTTCTGCGACCAACTCCTCTCCGACAAGGAGGGCTGCAGGCGACAAGGAGGGGGGGGCTCACACCGGCGTCAGCGCACCGGGCCGCACCTGGCAGGGCCCCCAGCACGGGCACACGCGTGCACACGCACGCACCCGCCTCCCATCGTGGTCGTGCAACCCGTGACGGGTGCCAATAAGAAGCAGGAGTTCGGGGTTTCAAATCCGCTCACCGATCAGTTTCGAGCCCCCGCTGACACGTCAGCGGCTGTCTACGCGGGGTCCGTTCAGTGAGCTGAGCGCGAGCACAGGGTCTTGAAGGGGACCGGGGTTTTGGCTGTTTTACGGCGACACACAGAGCGACTGGTTTTTAGAGCTTTGGGTTTCGAGATGACGGGGGAGTCTCGTGCGGCCGTGACTAGTGAGTACAGAGCAAACGGATTCGCAGGCGTGGTCTGTCCCGGGCGGAGCGTTGCTCGGCCGTGGAGGAGCCGCTGGCGCGGTCCAGCCCCGGCCGCGTGTTCGGGGCTACGGTTCGCGGTTTCGTTTATCATTCTGTCCTGTTTATGTTTGTTTCTCTTCTCGCCTTCTAGTGAACGGCTTTAAAAATGTTCTTTGGCTGCATCTGTAGGTTTTTCTTTTTGAAATGACAGCTTGGGGCGCTGTCCGTGTCGTCCGTAGCGTGTGGTCCACTCGGCGCCGTGCAGCCATCCGCCCCGGTGTTAGGACATTTCACGGTTCCAGAGAGAACCCCCACGGCCCCTAGCGGTCACTCCCGTCCCTTCCACGCTTCGCGAGCGCCGCTGCCCCAGCGCCAGGCGGCCACTGGTCCGCTTCGCCTCTGGGATGGGCCGTGCTGGGCGCGTCGCGTGAAGGAAGCCACGTGACGCGTGGCCTTTCGCGTCGGGCGTGTCCCGCGTAGCCTCGTGTTGTCGAGGGTCGAGGGTCGTCCACGCCGCGGTGCGAACCGGCGCGTCGCCCTCCTGTGAAGGGGGGACCGATTTCGTCTCCGTCCTCCTGTGGTGACGCGGAGGCGCCTCTGCCTCGTGGCGGCCGTGGGCGCTGCCGCCGCGGACGCCCCTCCGGGTGCCGGGGGCCGTGTCTTCGTTTCTCTGGGGCCCACGCCCGGACGGACCCGCGGCCGCGCGCCGGCTCTCCGTTCCCCCGTTCCCCCGTCCCCCCGTCGAGGGCCCGCCGGCCGCGCCGTTCCGTTCCGTATCCGCCCCGACGTTCCGACCCGTCTCTCTCTCCCCCTGCTCCGGCAAGTGCGAGCTGCTGTCCCGCGTGGTTCCGCTCTGCTTTTCCTGGCGGCGGGTGCCGTGCTGTGCCTTCCCACGTGTGTGTCACGTGCGTGTCTCTCCTTTGGACGTCGCTCCTTCAGAGGCTTTGCCCGTATAAAAGAACGTTTGGTTTTTGTCTTCTCGTGGTTGAGCTGCCGGAGTTCTTCGTGGGTCTAGATGCGGTCTCGGTCTGCGTGGCGTGCACGCGTCCCTGCCCACCCGCGTCCCTCCAGCCTGACGGTGCCGTCGGAAGCACGCGCGTTTCTCATCTCCACGAAGTCCCGCTCACCTTTTTGAAGTTTCGTGTCTGGCGCGAGGCAGGGGTCCCGCTTCCGTCTTTGACACGTGCGCCCCAGTTAGCCCAGCGCCATGTTTTGAAAGGACCGTCCTCCTCCCGTCGAGAGGTCTGAGCGCCCTCGTCGGCCGCAGACCCTCGGGGTGATCACGCGACGGTCACTTCTCTCCCACAGATCTGTGTCCGTCCGCACAGCGGGTCCCTGGGCTCGGTTGCCGTAGCTTGGCGGTGTTTCACGGAATCGGGAGGTCCGAGGGCACCGACGTCATTGTCTGTCCGGGGTCCCTGGCTCTTCCACGTGATCTCAGGATTGGCTTCTCGGTTTCTGCAAAGATGTCAGCTGGGGCTTTGATTAAGGCTGCATTGAATCTGTAGATAAATTTGGGGAGTATTCCCATCTTAACGATAGGAGCTCTCGTAACTCACGAACACGGGCGTCTTTCCGTTTATTTAGATTATTTCGTTTCTTTCAACACAGTTTTGTGTTTTCCAAGTACGAATCTTTCACTACTTTTGTGAAATTCGTTCCAAAGTATTTTATGTTTTTTCGACGTCGTGGCAAGTAGGATCGTTCACAAACTTCCAGGTTGTTCATCGTAACCCATTTACACGTGTTTTCGTATAGAAATACGTTCGACTTTCGTATACTGACCTTAGATCCCGCAGACTTGCTGGATTAGTTCGTCAGTTCGAACGGCATTTGGTGGATTCCTTAGCGTCTCTGTACGCGAGTGCGGAGCATCTACGAGCAGAGACACCGTTCCTTTATATTTTTCCATCTGCGAGTCTTTTATTTCACTCACTCGTGCAGTCGCTCTCGCCCGCACCCCCGGCTCGGCGTGACCCCGCTGCCTTGTCCCCAGCCTTGGGGGGCAAGTGCCCAGCCACCCGCCGTCGCGTGCGGGTTTGTCACCTGTCCTCCGTCGGCTGGGACAGTGCTCCCTGCTCCTGGTTTGTGGGGTGTTTGTCGTTTTTGTGCTGCGTGTTCTTATGTGTGTTTTTTTTTTGGTGCGTTTCGCGTTTTTAGGTGACAGATGTTATAACTACCCGACGGGTTTTAAAGCAACGCCCCAGCGGAAGTCTAACACAATTAATTTTGACATTGGTGTGTCAGAATCGTTCGGTGGGGTCGACTCTGTAATTTAATGTTTTTTCATAATCTGGAGCATAATGGAAAAGTAACGCTAGCATCTCTGATCGGGGAAACAGGGTAGTTTGGGAAATTCAGGGAAATCCTACTCCTCACGAGAAAACACATCCAGCTCTCAAAATAAAACCTGTCCTGGATTTATAAATCAGGGGAAAGACACTAGTTGTTTTTTTTTTTCCTAACCCAAGGGACCAAAGCATCCTGACTTCTCCGGGGCTCCCCCGACTGCACGAATTTGGGGCATTGCGTGGCCGTGCTCCTCGGGAGCGAGTGGTTTCTCTGAGAAGGCCCCGCCCCCCGCGCCCCCCTTAAATGCCAGGTCATTACAAATATTAGAGGTTCCGTGTCTTTCCGTTCTGGGAATTCGAAACGCGTTTGATTTGTACAGTTGCTGACTGCGTCTTGGCTCCTGAGGGCACAGGTCCCTGAGAGACTCTGAGAGGCAGGAAACATCCCACCTCCGTGTGAGGAAGGGCTGCTCCCTGTCCAGATGCTCCGGCCACAGGCGGGAAGTAAACACGGGGGGCAGGGGGCTCACCGCCCCGTGTCTCCGAGTGTTGGTTTCCTTCGCAGGGGACTCGAGCTGTTTCCTTTGATGGAGGAAGAAACAGCTGATCACTCTGTCCACCCTACAGAGCCTCCCGCGGTCACAGCCATCGCCACCCTCACTCACTGGCTCTCGGGTCTCGGGTGCTCTGGACAGCATGGCCGAGCCCAGCCCGACGGTCCTGGCGACTGCCCCAACCTGGTCCTCGCCGTGAGAAAGGGACGTGGCCCAGACCATGAGTTAGACAGGATGCAGATGGACGGACAGGCTTGGCCGACGGCCAGAGACAAAGGCAGTCCCTGGGAGGAAAATAAACAACGTCAACGTAACGAGACGGTGGCCGAGGCAGAGGGCCGCCGCCGCCTGGGTCCGCCCCCTCGGCCTGCTTAGGGGGGTGGAGGCTCGCGGGGTGAGCTCGAGCCCGAGTTCCTTCTGCAAGTGAGTCCCCCTGGGCACCTGTCGAGTTCAGTTTGAGAAGTTACAAACAAGACCCCGCACAAACGGACCACGAGCGTGTCGGGCGTGTACCGCACTCAAGGTGGAGGGGCCGGCGGAGGCGGGGGGCGGACATCCCCGGCCAGGCTCGACCGGAGCCCGGCTGCTGGCTGCCGTCCTGCTGCGGGACTCACGGTCTTCGGGGCCGTCCGTTCTGCGCAGAGAAATTATGTTGTCTCCTGGACGAGACGGGTGTGTCTGCTCGGAGCTGGACAGAGCCCGGGAAGGCGAACCATGGCGGTCCTCGCGGCCGTGGTGGCCGGTGGTCCCGGGGGCGGTGGGTCACACCGTGCTGCCTGCAATGCCAAGCGATGAGCCATCAACAGTTTGCTTTAGTTCCAAGTTTTGGAAATTCCCTGAGCAGCCCCCGCCCGCCCGGGGTCAGCGTGTGCGCCTCCTGAGCTCGCTCCCTGCCCGGCCTGCTGCTTGTTTGTCCGGCGCCTGGTTGATTCTCTGTGTCGCCTTTGCCTCCCCTGGCGGTGCTGCGGCCAGCGGCTGTACCCCAGGGGTGGCTGGGCTCGCCCCCTGACCCCGCCGTGGCCCCACCTCCCCTGTCCTGCCTCTGCTGGTTCTTTCTTGCTCTGTTCCCTGTAGCCCGTCCTGCAGGCTGAATGCCCAGGTGACACTTGAAGGCCAGGGCCCCTGGTGAGCAGGCATCAGCCTCGTGCTCCATAGAGCGAGGAAGAGCCCCTGGCCGGAGCCAGTGCCCGGTGCTCGGAGCTGCCAGCCACAGTGCCCACTGTGGGTCGGAGTGGCTGGAGGCAGCACGTGACCCGCTCCGGTGTCACGAGCCTGGGTGTCACGAGCTCCCTCGGGCCATGGGGCCACCTGCCGCTGTGGCCCCCCTGACGTCCTCAGGCTGCCGGATGGTTGGGGACCAGGTCTGGGAGGGGCCGGCCCACCTGGCATTGCTCCTCACCCTCCAGCCACTGAGGGGAGGGTCCGTCCCATCCGAGGACATGGTCACGCCAGAGGCCTCGGCCCCACCCCGTGACAGTGCACGTCGAACAGTCTAACCTCAGGCCGGGGCGTCCTCCGGCGACACTCACACTCGTGTGCAGCCCCCAGCCCAGTCTCTGGGGGCCCAGTGCGTCTGGGGCTGCTGGTCTGGGGGGGCTTCCAGGATGCGGGGGGCAGGCTCTGGCGCAGGGGCCCCTGACAGGTGGGAACAAGCAGGGGGCTGCAGTCCCAGAGGCCTGTGGGCAGGTGAGGTCGCGCCCCAGGGCTCCAGGGGACGTGGCAGCCACTCAGTGGAGCGTCCAGTGCCTCTGCCCTGGGAGCATCCTGGCCGCTTGTCCTCGGTCCTGACTATACCTCTGAGGTGCGGCCAGCGGGAGCCTGCGGGATGGGCCCTTGTGCTCTGTGGCCCACGGAAGGGCCTTTCACCCCCTCTTCTCGGCCGACCAGCTTGTCCTTGGGGCCTGGCCCTTCCTAGTGTGAGCCCTGAGCCCCTTGTCCCGCCGGCCGCTGCCCAGGCCTCGGTTTCTGGAGAGTCTGGGTGTCCACAGCCCCCACCTCTGGGCTCGGCCCCCCTGCTGCCCGTGTAAACCAGCAAGTGAGGCCGGGAGCTGGAGCTGAGCCCGAGGGAGGGTCCCTGTCCCAGCCCGGTGCCCCCACCCCGCATAAGGAGGGGAGGGGGTCCCACCTGGAGCCAGGA
>NW_006441061.1:9112238-9113754 GCF_000325575.1 Pteropus alecto | reverse complement strand
CTCCGAGCGCACGGGCTTCGGGGAGATCTGGGTTTGTGGTTAAGATTCTCACGCCGGAGCGCGAGGGCAATTATGTGCAGCTTTTATTCGGCCCCCAGGATTCTTACTGCATTATTCGTATTTCCTTTAATTTGTGGGATTTCTAGTAAATGGGCTTAAAAATAGGTCTGGGCGCCATGCCAGGCAGATGCGGGCAGCAGGCAGGCATCTCTGCGTCTCTCTAAAGGCAGAGCAGGGTAACCCCCGTGTCACTCGGGCCTGCGCCTCCTGCGGGTCCCCTGAGGTGGCCCCGGAGGTGGAGTGGGGTGCGCCAGCCCCAGCTCCTGGGCCGGAAGTTGCGCTGGTCCTGGCTGCCTTTGGGGGTGAGGACCAGCGCCGGGTGTCTCGGGTCTGTTTGAGAGGGCAGAGGCGGTGCCCGCTGGCCTGCGGGGCTTGAGGCCAGGCTGAGCGCGGGGCCGGTCACCTGCTCTTGGTTGTGCCCTCTCAGGCTCACTGGGTGTCCCAGCTGTAGTCCAGCCCACAGGGGCCCTGAGATCTGAGCCAGTGCCACCCTCGGGTGCCCCTCTGGACAAGAAGATGGAGATAATCCCTGCCCGAGGGGTGACCCGCGTGTGGCCAGGGGGAGCCCAGGACCCGGGCACCTGTGTGGGGTGGTGGCGGGCTGTCCCGGGCAGGGAAGGGGCCCCTCGGGAGAAGGCGGGATGGGCTGGCCGGCCCCAGGGGAGGGGGTGGTGGGTCCCTGAGGTGCTGCCGGTGTCTTCCTTGCCCCACACTGACTCAGCTGAGGGCCAGCATGGGTGTGGCCTGGGATTCGCCGCCCAGCTCCAGGCCAGGGGGGCCTCGGCCCCGTCTCCATGTAATTGGATGCCCCCCCCCCGCCCCCAGTGGCTGATTTAGTGTTTCTGTGTCGGTCTGATTTACATCAGGTTTTTAAGCATAATTAGAAACGCAGGGAGCTTTGTGTCTTACCTCGACTATTTATGGCGCGGTATGCAGATGAGGGCAGCTCTGAATGTTAAGAGGAGTGTGTGGAGGCCTTGTCGCTGAGGAGCGGGTGACCGTGACCGGCACAGGCCCGGCACGCCCTCCCGCCGCCCGCCGCCCCCTCTGCCCACTGCCCTGGGACCCCGCAGGCCCAGGGAGGGGGAGAGTGAGGGGCCGCGTGGGGCTGAGGAGGGGTGTCCGGCCCCTGGGGGGCTCGGCCTGGGCCGCCCCTGTGCTCAGCGCTGCCCCTCCGAGCCACCGGCCCGCAGCGTGGGGTTGGGGGGGCCGCCTCAGCGGTGAGGGAGGAGGGCGCCTTCCGTGCGCACCGGAGAGGAGCTTGCTTTTTAAGTTATTAAACGGTGCCCCAGGGAGACGCTCCGCAAGCTCGCGTTATTTAAATTACAAATACGGGTGAGAGGTTGTCGGCTCTGTTCAAAACGCTGCCTAATTCTCTTAGAACCTCCTGGAACCCTTCCGTGGCCAGCGTGTGGACGTGGCGGGCCTCAGGGCTGGGGGGGGGCCTGGGGGGGCC
>NW_006441061.1:9106503-9112207 GCF_000325575.1 Pteropus alecto | reverse complement strand
GCGGGGCTCGTGCACGAGCCGTTCCTCGAACGCCAGCACCGTCTCAGAGGGGCCAGTGCTGTTTCTCCAGGTTTATGCTATTTGTCCCCCCCACCCCCGCCCCCCGCCATTTAAGTCAAATCAATGAGAGTGTGGGGCGGGGGGCTGGCGAGGGGGCGGCGGCCGTGCCCGGTGGGCAGCGTCACGTCAGAAGGGTCAGAGGCTGCACATTTCCCCCGATCACAGGCTCAGCCCGGCGCACAGACTCCCAGACCGGGCGCCCGTGAGAGCTCACTGCTCAGGCCACGTGCTGCGGGACGCGGGGCCCCCGTCCCAGCCGATGGAGCCTCTGCCCAGCTGTGCCCAGCCCCGTATCCTGCGGCCAGCAGGTCTGGCTCTTGGTGGCCTGGGTGCCCTGGGGGGCTGGAGGGGGTGCCAGACGGTGAAGCCCTGTCCCCAGGCTGAGGTGGCCGCCTCCTGGGGGTGCCGTGGGGAGAGCTGAGGAGCACACGTCTGAATTCGCCGATTCTGGCGCGCTGCCCTTCTGTGTTTGGGGAGAAAAGCTTCCAGGCAAACATTCGCTAGTGCAGTTGAAACCGGCGTTTACGCTGGGTGCCGCTCCAGGCAGCGGTCTGGGGCGGAGGCTGCCCAGGTGCCTGGCTGGACGCAGCAGGCCTCGCTGCATCTGCGTCCCAGGCTGGGACCCGGTGAGCTGGGGCGGGTCCGGAGCCGGGCCCCAGCCCAGGACCACCGTGAACAGTGGGGGGGGCGGCAGCCTACACAGACCCTCTCCTCTGCAGCGGGCCGGGCCGGGGCAGGCTTGGGCCGCAGGTGGTCCTCTGTCCGACGGGGTGCCTGTTTGCTCTGTCGATGACCGCAGCTTGACTGGGTGGTGGGTGTTGGAAGCGGGAAGCCAGGGCAGGGGCGGTGGGGTCAGATCCTGGCCCCCAGTCCCCCAGCAGGAAACTGGCCCTCAGCGCTCAGGCCTCCCCATCCACACCCGCGCAGAGGGGGCGGGCTTTGGGGTGTGGACACATGACAGTGCTCTGTGACCACGGGGAGGGGCTCCTGGCCAGGACCCTGCCCTGGTGTCTTGCTTCTTCTCGCCTGGCGCTTGCTGGCCAGCTAGTCTTTCCATTAGCGCCGCGGCCCCTGGGGGCCCGGCTTTGCTTTATGGCACATTAAAAGTTTAATGCACTCAGCCCCCGGGGGACCTCGCACGCCTGGGCTGGGCAGCTTTGATGCAGACGGGCACCTTGACCCCCAAAGGTCCAGCTCCGGCCACGCCCCCCTTGCTCTGTTCCCCTGCCAAGCCAGAGCATCGATGGGATGGGCGGGTGACAGGGTGTCAGTGAGGTAACCGGAGCCCGGGCAGGGCCACTCACTCTGCGGGCCGCTGGCCAGCGCGAGCCTCCCCTCCGACCTTCGGCAGCAGCCGCGTATTCCCGACGCCCCAGGGGCTCACGTGTGCTGACTCACAGGGACCGCCCGCCTGCCACACGCCGGCCTGGGGATGTGGCTGCTGGGGCCGTGCCCCAAACTCCGGAGCACCTTGACTTTTGGGAGGTGTTGCTGGCTTCTGCCGACGTGGCAGGGCTTGGCCGGGCAGTGACGGCCCCTGCCTGGGACCGGGGTGGGGCGGGGGGCGGCTCCCTTTCCTTTTGCCAGAATATTCCCTGGCGCACCTGCCTGTCTTCTTCCCCTGCTGTGATGTGTTTAATGGCTGTGCGTTCGCTGAGGTCCAGGTCTCTTATTAGATTGGTCAAATTAAATCCTGCAAAATAATTTAATTGAATTGAATTTATCTCGCCTCCCTACCCCGTGCTGGTAGTGATCCTGCAGAAATTAAACGCCGCGTTCCTCCGCCCGGCCGTGCCCTGGCCCCAGGGAGCTGGTGGGAGTCCAGGGTGGGCCCAGGAGGGTGGGGAGCGGTGGGCTGGTCCCGGCTGGGCTTCTGTGGGACTCTGGGCCCCGGTGGGCCCCTCGGTCCGTGTGTGCACGTGTCGTGCGTGTGTGTGCGTGCGTCTGTGTGTGCACGTCTGCAGCTCCTGGGCAGTACCCCTGCCCCTGTCCTGTAGAGGGGCACGGCTGCCTGCGGGGGGTGGACATCTGGGAGACACTCTGGCTGACAACCACAATCCCAGGGCCTGGACGCCGCCGTCCAGAGGGAGGGTCCAGGGAGGAGACCCCCACGCCCCTGCCGACCACACACTTTCTTGTTCTGGAGGAGGTCTCCGTCTGTGTGGGGTGTCCCCCTGAGGCTGGCATGGCTGAGGGGCTAGGCCCTTGCTTTGAGGCGCCAGCAGGGGCTTCCCAAGGGGGGTTCTGTTCTGCTGGGCACTCTGAGGGGAGGGACTCCTGTGGAGCAGTGGCTTCGAGGGTGGCCGGGTGAGCGAAGCTGGGGACCCTGGCACTCTGCCTGGCCCTTCCCAACCTTCTGCAAGCGAGGGGCACAGCGACTCCCCCTGTGCAGGGAGGCCGAAGGGAGGGTGCTGCCTGGGGGGCGGGCTGGGGAAACAGAGGCACAGAGGGACAAGTTGGCCACGCGGAGCTGGGCCCCCAGGCCAGACGGCGAGGAGGCGCCTCCCTTTCCACGGCCACCCCCGGCACCCCCGCCACCCCCGCCGTCCCGTGGCCCTGAGCGGCCCAGGCCCCTGGCCCTCTCCGCCGTGGCCCGGGGCTCGTAAGCGGAGCCTGCATTTCTTCCTTTCCTCCTGAGGTTCATCTTTGTTCCTGCCCCAGCGAGGCTTCTAAGAAAGCAACGTGAAACCAGCTGGCATGCGGCTCCCGTGGGCTGGGCCTCGGGGCGCCAGCCGCTGCCTGCACAGGTGGCGTGAGGACATGGTGGTGGCACCGTTTGTCCCCAGTCCCTGGGGACCCAGACAGCCTTGTCACCTTCCTGGGGAATAATGGTCCCTTCTCTGGGGCGGGGGGAGGCCCCTGAAATGCAGGCGCAGGCCGACGGAGACGCTGCCCTGGACCGCCGTCCCCCCGCCCCCAGCCCTGCCCGGGTCACCGCAGGTAACAGCCATCCGGTGCGGCTCACCTGGGCGCAGAGCGGGCCGGGCTCCAGCACATCTTCTCCCTCCACCTGCGGTAACTGCCCACGGCCGCGCCTGGCCCACTGACGGCCGAGCGGCTCGGGGGTGGTGTCATTCACTTGAGGCCACGGGACAGGGACGTGACGTTGCTGAGGCCAGGCCTGGCATGTCGGGTGGTGCCCAGCGGGACCGAGGACCTGCTGTTGGAGGGGACCGGCCCCAAGGGCTTCGAGCTGTGTCCCCTGCTCTGAGTTTGGGACCCAGCCCCTGGCCTGCACAGCACACCTCTGCTGGCCTCTGCCCACTCTGGCCAGGCTGGGTCACCCTCTCGTGACACGTGAGCCCCTGTCTGGCTCAGGTGGCCCCATTTAGTCTCTGGGAGGCTCCCGGTGGTGGGAGCCGTGGGCCTGTGGAGGGGGCCGGTCGGGGGGGCCCTCCGCAGTGCGCTGTGTGTTGTGGGCAGCCCAGCCCCCTCCCCTGGCTGTGTCCGGCATTAGGTTAGATGCCCACTAGGCACTGGGCAGACCCGCCCTCCCCATGCCTGGAGGGCTTCTCCGAGGAGGTGGCATTGAGGCAGGGCCTGACGGTGGTGGCAGCTCGGTACCAGGCCGGGGCACGGCACAGTGGGGGAGGGGCTCACACAGGGGCGGCGGGGGGCTGTGTCCCCGGGGCTGCTCCCGGGCCAGAGTCGCCCACCACCGTCCTGCCGTCCCTCGGCCGCTGCTGTCCTGTTTTCCCATGTAGGCTCAGACCATGTCCGCCTGGCCCGCTCTGCGGAGGGGTGCGCATGTGGGGCGGTGCCCCCAACCCTCGCCCGGAGGCCCCAGCCCCTCGTCTTGGGGCCATGGAGCTTCTCCTAGGCCCCAGGAAAGGGGGGCCCCCAGGGCAAAACAGCCAGTCTGGGGGGCCTGACGGGGCATCCGGCAGGAGCTTCCAAGAGCCCGGCCCGGGGCCGGGATAGAGCTGGCTGGCCGAGCCCCCTGGGGGCGGCGTGCAGACCCCTTTGTCCTGTCCACGCTGCAGCTGCCTAAGGGCGGCGAGGGCCAGAGCGGTCGGGGGTGCGACCCAGGGCGCTGTGCGCGGGGCCCTCGCTCCGAAGCCTGCCACACCGCGGGCCGGGCGGTGTGGGGGCTCCGCGGGGCCCTCGCTGCTTATCTCCCCCGGGTGCGGGTGAGGGGCCCGGCCTGGGCCTGCAGTCAGGGCCGAGATGGCGGCCGTGCGTGTTGGGGGCCAGCGGGGGCCTCGAGCCCCAGCTCCTCGCTGACAGCCCCCCGGGTCGTCAGAGCAGCCGAGTGGGGTCCCCTCCCGACAGCGCCCAGTCACGGCCCTGGTCTTCCGTCACCCGCCAGCGTCCATCGGCCGAGGCGCCTTGCGGCCGCCGCCCCGGCAGGGCCCTCACCTGCTGTCCTCCTGTCCCCGTCCAGCAGCGCCGCGTCCGGCCCCGGAGCCGCGGCCCACGGGCCTGGACGGGGAGGCGCCGACCTCGCGCCCGGGCGGCTCTTCCTGGTGCCGCCGCCCCCCCCGCCGCCGGGGTTAAGTTGCGGGCGATGGCGGTGACGCCGCCTTCGGCCACCTCCAGCCTCGCCCTGGTCCCTTCTTGTGGCTGCCCGTGCTCTCCCGGGGTCCGTGCGGACGGAGGACCGAGGCCGGGCGGCCGGCGCGTTGCCCTCGGGCCGCGAGTCCAGCAGGTGGCGGTTTGAGCCTAGACCGCGGTGCCCATCTCTCTGCTGGAGCAGGGCAGGCCACACACCCCCCCCATTCAGGAGAGGCCATGTGCATAGCCCCCGCCCCCCGGGAGAGGCTCAGTGGAGGTCAGACACTGCGGGCCTGCAAAGGCTGCCCAGCCCGGTCCATCCCCTGGGGGGGCGGTGTCTCTGCTGCCACCTGCCTGGGGCTGGGCCTTTGGGGGGTGGGCTGGTTGCGGCCACAAAGTTGTTCTTTTTAAAATGTGCTGAGCTGGGGGGTTGGGGAGCCGGCGTAGGTACCCCGAGCGAGTGGGGTGGGGGTTCGCGCTGGACTCCCTGGGCTTGCTGCTCGGGGTCCCCAGGGAGCAGCGGGAAGGCGGGCGCTGGGGGAAGGGGCGCCTGGCGCGTGCCCTCCGCACCGTTCTGGGGCTCTGCCCCTCGCTGCCTTTCTCCATCTCCCCACGGCTCCCCTCCTGGGCTCTCCTCCCTCACCCGGCTCCGGCCCTGTGGCCCCACCCCTGGCCCCCTCGCCTGGGCGCCTCTGCCAGCTCTGCAGACTGTTTGGAATAGTTGAAATGCTTTGACACCCCGGCCGTGCTGGATGGCAGGGCGGCCGGTTACTGGGCGATTCATATGCAAAACTGCACTATAAATTTCCAGTTGCCCGGCACCGCGGAGCGTCTCTCCACGCACAGTACAGTATTTCTGCCATCTTTGTTTGCATCGCAGTGAGTCATCAAAAGTCTGTCTTGTACCAACACCCGGAGCCGTGCATTCCTCTGGCACCGGCACGCCACTGTTTTTAAAGCCGGGGCTGGGAGCTGGCGTTTACTTGGGCTCCCGAATCAAAGGCAGCTATTCATCCCCGGGAGCCGCCTGGATGTCCGTCTGCATCCGGCCTCTTCATTTAGATGCTGTGCGCTGCCCGGGAGAACCGGGCTGGTGCGGCTGAGCTGCGGCCGCCCGGCCCGCGCCGACACTCCCGGCCCCCCCTCCTCC
>NW_006441061.1:9104441-9106177 GCF_000325575.1 Pteropus alecto | reverse complement strand
ACTTTCCCCCGGCGGGACAGAGTGGCCCTTTGTGCGGGCTCTGGCTTTGCGGAGTTGAGCCGGCGCCTTCTCCGGCCGGACCGTCCTGGCCCCCCTTCTTGGAATCGGGCGTCGGATCAACAGTGCCGGAGCCCAGTCCCCAGCCCCCCGGCGTCCAGCGCCCGCCCGGCAGCATCCCCAGCCCTGGCCGGTCCCTCCCCCGGGCTCCCCGTGACCCCCGTAGTCACCTGAGCTGGGACCGAGCCAACGGGGATTGGCCTTTTGGAAGCTGGGGAGGCTGGGGGTGTCTGTGCGATTGGAGCTGTGACAGGCGCCCAGCTGGTCCCACAGCGGGTCCTTGACAGCAGCTCAGGGACCTGGGCAGTGGGGGCCCCAAGCAGGGGTGGCCAGCGCGGCTCAGAGCCCCTCTGGCCCCGGAAGTCGCTCTGCGGGACAGGGAGGGAAGCAGAGGTGGCCGGGCCTTTCCGAGCAGCCCCGCGGAGTTATCCCCGCTGCAGCTCACTTCCCTGGGGGCCCCCAGCCCTGGCCCCCCTGCGGCCCTGTGCCGCTGCTTTGAGGAAGAAGAGAAAGCAAACCAGAAACCAGAAGCTTTGGAAAAGACCCCCCACCCCCGGCCCCCTGCAGTGCCCTGCAGGGAGGGGGAGCCGCTCCCCTCCCAGGGGAGAGCTTTGAGGGGCTCCTGGCTCCTTCGCTGCTAACTTTCCTGGGGAGAGAGTTGTGTGGAGCCGCCCGCCCTTGCCCCCCGCCGGCCTCCGCTGATGGTTGATGGCCGCGTCCGTCCTCCCGTGGAGTTCTCTGCACACCCCCCCCAGTGGCTCAGGCCTCTGTTCTTTCTTCTGCTGAGATGGGCGTCTGGGTCCCGAGGGCTCAGTCTGTCTCGGGGGGCTCTGGGGCAGTGCGGGGGGCACTCCCCCGGTGGGAACGCATCCTGTGCAGCTCTGACCCTCCGCTCAGCCAAAGCCCCACGCAGGCAAGGTCGCCCAGACCTTGGGACAGCTCTGGCTGGAGGGAGCATGGCGGTGACCTGCGGGGGTCACGGCGGGTCCCCTCAGCCTTTCGCAGCGGGCGGTTTGGGTCTCGGCCCTCGGCAGGTGGCCGTGGACGCCCGGGAGGCTGACGCGGGGCCCCGCGCCCTCTCTCCCGCAGATGCGCCCGCTGGGGCCGCTCCCGCGTTGAGCCTGAGGCGCGCCCGCGAGTGCCCGCTGCCATGTCGCAGATGCTGCACATCGAGATCCCCAACTTCGGGAACACCGTGCTGGGCTGCCTCAACGAGCAGCGCCTGCTGGGCCTCTACTGCGATGTGTCCATCGTGGTCAAGGGCCAGGCCTTCAAGGCGCACCGGGCCGTGCTGGCCGCCAGCAGCCTCTACTTCCGCGACCTCTTCAGCAGCAACAGCAAGAGCGCCTTCGAGCTGCCGGGCTCGGTGCCGCCCGCCTGCTTCCAGCAGATCCTGTCCTTCTGCTACACGGGCCGGCTGAGCATGGCGGCCAGCGAGCAGCTCGTGGTCATGTACACGGCCGGCTTCCTGCAGATCCAGCACATTGTGGAGCGGGGCGCCGACCCCATGTTCAAGGTGAGCCCGCCCCACTGCGACTCGCAGACCGCCGTGACGGAGGACGCCGGCTCCGCCCCGCAGAGCCCGTGCACCCAGCTGCAGCCGGCCGCCGCCCCCGCGCCCCCCTACGCCATGTCCCCCTCCGTGCCCATCCCGCTGCTGACCCGCGTGAAGCACGAAG
>NW_006441061.1:9093869-9104194 GCF_000325575.1 Pteropus alecto | reverse complement strand
GGCGGCCGGCGCGGCGGTGGCCGCCAGTACAGCCCCTCTCAAGCTGCCCCGCGTCTCCTACTATGGGGTGCCCAGCCTGGCCACCCTCATCCCCAGCATCCAGCAGGTGCCCTACTCCCAGGGGGAGCGGACAAGCCCGGGGGCCAGCAGCCTGCCCACCACCGACAGCCCCACCTCCTACCACAACGAGGAGGACGAGGAGGACGACGAGGCCTACGACACCATGGCGGAGGAGCAGTACGGCCAGATGTACATCAAGGCCACCGGCAGCTACGCAGGTAACGCGCCGAGGCCCGCCCGCCCCCTGCCCCGTGCCCCTCAGCCTGCCGGGCGGCCGGGACAGCCCGGGGAGGCCCCGGCCCAGACCGCGTGAGCTTAGCAGGAGCCGAGACCTGAGGCGGGACCGTCCTGGGTCAGCTTTGCAGGGCCTCAGCCGAGGACTTCGAACTCGGTCCCGGGTGAGTGGAGAGGCTGTGGGAACGTGTGCAGCCGCGTGGACCTGCCGGAGGCTGCAGTGTCCGCCTCCCGCCCGCGGGACGCATTGAGGGCCTCAGTGGGCCAGGGACCACCCGAGGGCCCACAGGGTGCCGCGTGACCCAGGCCGGTCGGTCGCCCGCTCGAGGCCTCAGGGTCCCGCTCCGAGAAGCGCCTGCCCCGCGAGCGCCCAGCCGGCCCATTTCCGCCACCTTCGCCCTCTGCCCCTTCTCCTCCTGCGCGGTCTTGCCTCTCCGTGCGGCCGAAGAGTCCCCTGGACCCGTCCTATTTGCCGCCACCTCCCTGGGCCCAGGGCCAAGGGGCAGGCCCAGAAACTGCCTGCTGAAGCGAAGAGCTGCTCCCCCAGGCTAAGGGGGCCTCCCCTGTTTGAGACCTACAAACCCGAGAGGCCCTCATTCCAAAGGCCTGGCGTTGCAGACTGCGTCACAGGGTCACTGTCCCCGGGGACGCTTTCGAATTGCCCAGCAGGGGGTCCCATAGCTGGGGCCCCAGATCAGGTGTCCCCCTGCCTTCTGTGTTCCCCGAAAACTGGCTGTGAGCCGGGCTCACTGCCTGCCCTGATTTGCATGCGGGGCCCGTGTCCAGTGGACTGGATCCGGGCACGTGGTACCCGCGGGAGTGACATCCAGAGCTGGGGCCCTGGGGACAGGGCGGGGACTCTTCTTCGCTGCCTCCCACGCTCTCGTGCCAGGTGGGGCAGACCCTGCTGCCCTTCCTCCCTCGTCTGCTTCTGGACCTGCAGGCACACGCTCTTCATCAGTGCTGGGGCGCAGGGCAGAGGGACCCGGCACCTTGGGACAGCTGCGTCCCCAGGAGTGGTCGAGGACTGGACAGCTGGGACTTGGCCTCTGGGCTGGCCCGCGTGGTCCCTCTCAGAGCTGCGGGGAAGGCACTGCCCTGGGCGCCCCCAGCGGGGCTCGAGGGGGCGTCCCCTAGAAGTCGTTGCTTTCAATGCGTGTCGTCACACTCGCCTGGGTTCCACAGGGTGCCAGCACGCAGGCCGCCTCTGCTGGACTCGATGCTCCCTTCTAGTGGCAGAGGGAAGGTCCGAGAGCCTGCGAGCGGTGACGGCCACCAGGGAGGCGGGGAAGAGCCGCGTGGGGCCCCCTCCCCCGAGTGCGGGCCACGCGGGCCCAGGGCGGCAGACCCCCACGGAGTCGGGCAATCCCCGCCCTCCCGGGCCGGGGCTCGGGTCAGGGCCTGCACCCCTCTCTCCTGGGGCTGCTCCCTTCATGGCGCCCCCTCCAGCAGCGCGGCCTCGGGCCGTGGCGAGTCTGGGACAGTGACGCTGTCCGGTGCTGGGGTTGCGGGGGCCGGTGCAGCAGCCGGTCTCTGAGCACCTGCTTCTCCGGCCGGATGGGCCTCGAGCCCGCTCCTCACCTGGACACTTGGGGCCCACCTGCGTCCTTGGCTTTCCCGAGGAGCCAGTGGGGTGGGGACCATGGAGAGGCCAGGTTGGGGGGCGGGAGGCTGAGCTGCCCCCCTGCCTTGGCCGGGTCTTCTCAGCAGCCCACACCCCCAGTCCGCAGACCAGGCGCTGAGTCCCGCGGAGGCCAGGGGTGCGGCCCGGCCCAGAGCCGTGTGCCTGCAGGGGCTCACCCAACCTCGGGGGAAGAGAGGGAGTCCCTCGGCCTTCAGAACCCCTGGCCTCCACCTCCCGGGGGTGTTGGAGGCCGGCCGGGGCGGCAGGCGGGGGGGCCGGGGCAGCGCTGGCCCTGCCCCCAACGGCCCAGGATGCTGCCGAGTGGGTTCTCCCCCCCGCGAGCCTGTAAGTGGGGCAGGCGGGAGGCTGGGGCGTGAGTTCTTGGTTAAAATCTGGGTTATTGGCAGTGACGTTGCTGGCATCACTGGGCGTCGAGCATGCTGGGAAGACGGTCATAGCGGAGGGGGGGCCGCGGGCCGAGGGGGTCTGTCCCCAAAGTCTGACTGCCTCTCGGGCGCTGGCCCCGTACCCTAGGCTCCCTGCGTTGGCCTGGCCGGGCTGGCCCGGGGCCCTCTCACACCCTTGGGCGTCCGAGCGGTGACGAGGGTCGGCAGGGCCGTCCGTGTGGTGGAGCCCGGGCCACGTGAGGCGCAGCCTGTGACATGGCCTCAGTTTCCCCACCGGCCAGGGGAGCGGTCGGCCGGGGTGACCTCCGAGAGTCTTGACCAGCAGGCCCTGAGCGGGACCCCGCCTCCGCCCACCCGGTGGAGAAGCGCGGGCGGCTCGCGCGGCGGCCACTCGTCCCAGGAGTCGAGGGATTAAACGTGGCACGTGGAGCTGACCGCTGTGTTTCCCGCCCGTTTCCGCCCAGTGTCTCCCGCGGTGACGCGTCCGGGGCCCCACTGAAGGGCGGTGGCTCATGTGTCATTTGTTGCTGTCAGGAGCGATGCCACCGCAAAGGCCCCAACTGGGGGTGTTGATGGGCCGCGTTGGACGCCCCCAGTGGGGCTGTCTGCGCCTCCTCCGCGGGTGCACGTGTGGCCCGGCCGCCTCCGGGGCTCAGGGCAGCCCCTGCGCCAGCTCCCGAGGGCTCACGAGCTGGTGCGTATCTGTCTGCGGGTCGAGGCAGTGGGGTCACGGGGGTCGGTGTCGGCTCAAGGTGCGGGGAGGGGTCTGCCCCATCGCGTCCATGCTCCTGGGGTGCTCTCCTGTACCCACAGGCTGAGAGCAGTGAAGGCCAACGTGGGTGCTCTCACACTGGGGGAGACAGGCGGTGAGGACTCCGAGCACGTTCTCCATCATGGCCGGGTGGCCGCTGTCACCCCAGCCACGGGAGCGCGGCTGCAGGCGGGAGGATGAGCCAGGGGGCCTGTGGGGCAGGGTGCTGGCGCCAGCCAGGCCCCCTTCGTGGTTCTGTGCGGGGGGGGCCCTCGCGGCCTGACCGCCTCTGTGCCTCCCCTGTGCCACCGCCGCGGGCCTGCATTCGTGCGGGGACCTGACTTCAGGCTCGGCGCCCCCCGGCTCAGGCAGACGTCTGATGTCAGTGGCAGATGTCGCTCCCTGTGGGTGCCTGCGACAAGGCGGGCCTGCCTGTTTGACACCAGCCACCGGCGGCCACGTTAACCCTTTCCGGGGCTGTGACCCCTGGGTGTACCGTGCCGGCGCACCAGGACACCAGCCCTGTGTGGCCTGGCCTCCCCTGCCCCTCGGGGGGGCGGCCAGCTCCCCGGTCAGCCCACTGTCCCTCGGGAACTGTTCTGTGGTGGGGGATTCGGGTGTCCGTCGCTGAGCTCCGGGCCCGGCTCCGTGGGACAGGCCCGTGGCTGCGGCGGTGCCAGACCGTCTGGAAGGTTCGTGCCTCCGCCCAGCTGTGCCAGCTCCCGGACACGGGACAGACGCCACAGTGCCTCCTGGCACACGGCAGCACACCTGTCCCCGGCTCGGCCTGGGCTCCCGTGTGCTGGGCTGGAGGGTGGGCAGCGTGTGCGAGCCAGCCCGGTCCAGGCCCCGTGCCACCTCTGAGGGCAGCGCTGCTGCCGTCCCTTCTTACAGGTGGGGGCCAAGGTGCGGGAAAGACCTGGCTGGCAGCTGTGGGACCCCCAGCAGGGCCTCCGCCTGCTCAGCTGACGGGGTGCCTGTCGGAGGTCACTCCTGCCTGCAGCCCAGGGCTCAAAGGCTGTCGCTTGGGGGCCCCCCATGGAAGTGGGGAGAAGGCCGGGTTTCTTCTGCAAACCCTAGTCCCCGCCACCCCGCGTGGGCTCCTGGCCTGGGTCCCAGGTGTCCTCACTGCTGGAGGCCGGCCCAGGCCCTGGTGGGGCCCCGGGACCCAGGGCATGTTTGTCCCTGGCCTGGCTGGGGTGGGACCCAGGTGGAGGTGGGGGGCCTTGAGCCGGGGTGTGTTCTCCCTTCTAAGGCCACCCCGCGGCCCCAGTGGGCCATCCCGGTGTGTCTGCCCCACCAAGGACCCAGGAGCCTGGCCCCAGCCGCCCTGAGGGCCCTCCAGGCTAGGGCTGGTTCCCGCGGGCCTCTGGGGCCGGCCCTCTGTCTCTCCTGTGTCCTGGTCCTCAGCTTCCGCTAGTGCGGCGCCGGTGCCAGGCGGACTCCCGTGCGGCGTCACGTCTCCCTCTAGAGCCCCTGACCGCCCCGAGGGCTCGCACACCAGTTTTATTGGGGTGCAGCTGTGTGCGGTAGTGGAGTGGGCGTGAAGGGCACCCATCTGAGCCACGGGCACCGTCAGATGCGGGGCAGCGCGCGCCCCACCCGTCCGCCCTCCTGGGCCTGCTTCCCGTCGCCCTGGATCCTTCGGCTGTTCTGGAAGGTCCCAGAAACGGAGTCTGGCTTCTCTCATCGCAGGACGCCTCTGAGACTTGCAGGGACCAGACCTGCCTTTTCTCTCCCGCTGTTGCTTATGAAAGTGTCACATGCAATAAAATGTCCCGCTAGGAAGCACGCAGGCGACGGGCGTGTTGACTGCCATCGAGACCAGTCGGTCAGGACACAGAACACCTCGCTCCCCTGGCAAGTGTCCTGGGTGCCCCCCACCTCGCCCCGCCTGCCACCCGCGTGCTCTGTGCCACTGCCGTTTGCCTTTTCCAGAGTCTCCGTGCGTGGGGTCGTCGCAAGAGTCCCCGATTTCCCCTTTTACAGTCAGGCGGTGTCGAGATTCATCCACGTGGTCGAGCGTGGGTCCTCGGTCCCGCTGGTTGCTCGGTGGACATGCCGCCGTCCCCCACGTGCCCCTGGCGCGGGGCTGCTGTGAGCACCGTGCCCAGGTGCCGCTGCCGGCTCACGCGACAGGCGCCCGTGTCCCTCCCAGCTGCCCAGCAGGCGCCGGCGTTCGGAGCTTTTTTCCCTTTTTCTTTCGAATCGTGAACGAGGTCTGAAATTCATCCGCTGTTTTTTTGTTGTTTATTTTTCGGACCATCTATCGAAACGATGACGCGGGTTTCTCCTTAATTTTGCTAAGGCGGCGTGTCGCATCGGTTCATTTTCACCCGTCGGACCGTCCTTGCCTCCCTGGGTCCTGACGCATCACGGTGCTTTCGTACTGCTGGGTTCGGCTTGCCGTGATCTTCAGGGGTTTTGCGTCTCCGTCGTGACGGCGAGGCACCCGCGGGTCCCCCCCGTTGCGTCCGTCTGGCGTTGGTGTCGGGACGTCGCCCGCCTGGCGACCCCTCCTCCTTTATTTCTGCAGGCCGTCGTCGGCGTGGCGTCCTTTCCCGCGTGTCTCATAGGATTTGTTCGCCGGCCCAGCCGCCGGGCGCACAGTCCTGTCGGTGATGATCGTGGGCAGGTTTTTAAGGGCAAAGTCGATGACTTTAGGGGCAGCGCTATTCGGGATTCTGTCCCGTTTCGCCGCGGACGTGGCGACTTGTGTCTCGCATGGAACGTCCCCGTGTCCGAGCCACTCGGAGACCGATGCAGCCTTTCCAGCTTCCTCGTGTGTAGGGTTCCATGGCGTCAGCGCGCCCCCTCTTTTCACTTTAATCTCCCTGGGCCTTAGAGCGCATTTCTTACGGACGCGCGCGAGAGAGATTTGCGTGTTTATCCGGACTGGCCGTCTGTCTGCCTTTCAGTTGGGTCTTTAGACCACGTCCATTCGATGTGATTTTCGATGGGGTGAGGGTCAAGCCTATCCTCTCGCCATTCGCTTTGTACCCTGCCCCCCGCAACCCCGTTTTCCCGGCAGCTTTTTTGATTGACTTTTTCTCTGGTCCCCACGGCTCACGCGACGGCCGCGTCTCCTGTGCCTGAGCCGAGGGCGCGTGTTTGTCGCTGAGCTCGTCGGGCTACTTTCTCAGTCCCGTCTCATCCTCACGTGTCACTTGAGTCTTCGCCTGGGCGCGTCCACCCCCCGCCTCTTGTCCTTTGCGCGATCGCTGTCGCGTGCTTTACTTCTTCACGTGCTGTAAGATTTACAACGTGATGCCGTGTTTGCTTGAGCCACCAAGTGACCTTTTTTCACCCATGTTTGGTCGCTTTTGACAAGTACAGGAAAAGTCGCTCTTCGGGGTCCGAGTTCTCTGCGTTTAAATAAACGCCACGTCACGCGGTCGCTTCCACGGTCGAGACACAGAACCGCATCCTCGCCCTGAGAACTCCCTCGTCGGACGCTTCGCGGTCACTGCTTCCCCTTCCCGCCAGCGCCCGGCGACCGCTGTCACTCAGACGTGGTCCCACAGCACGTGGCCTCCGGGGCCGCGGAGCGTGGAGGTGCGCCCGGGTGGCGTGAGTTCGCGGCCGCCGTTTTCACGGCTGCGTGGTGTCGCGTCGTGCGGCGGTGCCCGCGTTTGCGAGTTCGTTCCCCCGTTACGGGTCCCCGAGGTCGTGCCGTTCCGAGCTTCTCACGGCCGCGGATTACGCCGTCGCAGGCGGCGCGTACCGGCCTCGCCCGCCCCCGGCCGTTCAGCTCCACGGGATACATCGACTCAGGAGTGAGGCGGTGGGGCCCGTGGGAAGCGGGTGTGTAACTTTGTGAGAAATCGCCCAGACTCTGTCTGAAGTGGCTGCGTCACTTTGCATGGCGACCGGGGTGCACGAGCGTCCTCGGCCCTGCCCCGTCCCCGTCCGCGCCCGGCTTCGTCTTGTCCTGCAGCGGCGCGCACGGGTCTGAGGGGAGGGGGTGTCTCACTGTGGTTTCTGTTCGTCTCTCTCGTGTCTGGTGACAGCGAACAGCGTTGACTTCCTGGTTCGCCGTCGCGCAGCTGCTCTGGTCGAGGGCCCCTGAGTCCTTTCTGATCGGGCCGTTTAAGAATCCAGTGGAGTTGAATTTCACGCGTTCGTTATACAGTCTGGGTCGCAGTCCTTGGTTGGGTGTGCGATGAATAAACATTTTTTCCCAGACCGGAGCTCTTTTTATTCTCTTAATAGTGCTTTTTATGATTTTTAAAATTTTGGCAAAGTTAAATGATGAGTGATTTCTCTTAATAGATTACGCTTTGCTGTGGTGTTTAGGTTTTTACCTAACAAGATTACAGGATTTTTTTTTCTTGTTTTCTTCTAGATTTTTCTTTTCTTTTTAGGCGAGGCAACCCTTGGTTGACCTCACAGATTGCAAGGACCTTGTCAGCTTACAATCCCTTATTTTTTATTTTTTTATTTTTTACAACTATAGCACTTGGTCTTGGTAGGTGGTCTCCCATCCAAGTACTAACTAGGCCTGACCCTGCTTAGCTTCTGAGATCAGACAGGATCGGGCTTGTTCAGGGTGGCGTGGCCGTGGACTTCTAGATTTTTATGGCTTAGTTTATGGCTCATTTCGAATTAATTTTTGTATAAAGCGTAAGGTATGGGCCAAGAGTCTATTTTTTTTAACATGGAGGTCCAGTTTTCTTTCAAA
The DNA here is from genome assembly GCF_000325575.1 of Pteropus alecto. Classification (NCBI taxonomy): domain Eukaryota; kingdom Metazoa; phylum Chordata; class Mammalia; order Chiroptera; family Pteropodidae; genus Pteropus; species Pteropus alecto. Next base: position 9,096,437 of record NW_006441061.1, on the reverse strand, counting down.
GACATTTAAAATAGGGGGAAAAAAAACCCTTTTATATTTACTCACGTGTTTACGTTGTCTTCATAGATCTGGTATCACTCTCCTGCTGGGAGAATTGCTTTTATTATTTCTACGGTCCCAGTGATGGACTAGTAAAGAATTCTGAAAAATTATAGAAAGGTCTTTCTATAATTCTATAATTATAGAAAGATCTTCCTCTGAAGAATCTGGCTTACCGAAGTATAACTCATGTTTAATAACGTTAATGGGTTTTCACCGGACCACTGTCACCCCCACGTCCGAAGGTACTTTTGCTGGACGCAGACCGCTAGGCTGGCAGTGTTTTGCTTTCTCTAGCTGTCATTCCCTCGTCTCGGGGCTGCATCTTCTCTCGCGGGAAGCTGGTCGCTCCCATCTGTCCCTCCGTGGGCCCCGTGTCTTTGTCTTTCCGGCCGTGTTCCCCTCGGCTCATGACGGGCTTTGTGTAGTTTGTGTTTCTTCCGCTTAGGGTTTGCTGAGTTTCGGGACCTGTGTGTTCACGCCGTCATTTCTTCACATATTTTTATGTCCCTCCCCGAGAACTTCAGCTCGGTCTGTTTTTGTCCCTGAGGTCACCGGGGCTCTGTTTACTTGTTAACGCTTCTCCTTTTTCCCGCCCAGGCTTTGGGTTGAGTAGTTTCTATTACTCCCCCTTCACGTTCACTGATCTTTTCTGCAGCTCCGTTTTGTTTGTGTTTATACTTTCCATGTCCCCCCTCGTCGGGTCCCCCCCCATCGGGTCCCCCCTCGTCGGGTCCCCCCCATCGGGTCCCCACTCTGACATTTTTTCTTTTTTGAAGTTCTGACCCTGTTCGACGGCTGCTTCAAAGCTTTGCCTGCTACTGCTGCTCCCTTTGTCACTTCTTCTGACGGGGATGTTGTCATCGTCAGCACGGCCCTTTGGCGGGGCTCCGCGCGCCCACTCGTTTCGGGGGGAAAGCGGGACGTTGCGTCCTGAGGGTCCCCTCCCACTCTGCCACTTGCCACTTCATCTTCTCGGTTTAATCGTGATGTGACGACGTTTATTAATGTTTTCTCCTTATCGATGGCAGTTTTCACATTTTGTTTAAAGAAATCTTTTCTTTGCCTCAGAAATCATCGTGATGTTCCTCTGTGTAGTCTTAAAAAATTAATTTAATCATTTTAGATGTATAGAGATGTTTCGGGGTAAGTACAGAGAATCCTGTATCTCCTCCGCTCACCCACCGGTAGGAATTTGCCACATTCGCTTTCTCGCTGCTTTTTCTTTGCATATGTATGTATTTCTTTTCCTGAACCAGGCGACAGCAAGTTGCAGAGATTACGCCCTTTTACCCTCACATACTGGGTGTGTGTTACGCACGAGGACATTCTCTCCCAAACACACGACAGTGTTCAAAACTCAGGACGTTCGATCTCAGCTCAGTGCCCTTACGTGACCCACGGTGCACGTCTGACTCTCTCCGGGGTCACGGCATTGTCCTGTACGGCAGGGTTTGTGCTGGTTTGGTCCAGCGTGGGGTCCAGTCACGCTCGGCACTCGTGGCTGCTGTCCGCGGTCGCGCCTTCCCAGGGCGGGCTCCTCCGTGCGTGACGCTCTCCTGGAGCGCGGTCCGGTTAATTTGCAGAATGTCCCTCCGTCTGGGCCTGTCCGGTTTTCCAGTCGGCTGCGGGGCGTGCGTTTCGGCTGGAATCAAACAGACGTGAGGCTGTGTCCCTGTCCGTACACCAGCGCAGCTCGATGCTGGGGACGTTACCTGTGATCACGCGCTTATGGGGGCCCCTGCTGGGTAGGGGTCCCGTTTTCCCTTTGCGGGTGGAGAGCGTGCACGTCGCCGGCCAGTGTTTACTCGCGACCCCTCTGCGTTTCTTGGCTGGCCGTCTTCCGTGGGGGACAGTGCCATCGAGTCCCTTCGTGTATCGCTGTTATTTATTTAGTATTCGCGTAGAGGTTGTCACCCTAAAGCATGTTTCAGGTTGTCTGGTTCGGCAAAACAGCTGATCTCACAGCCTCTGCTCCGCGGCCTGGCAGGGGGCTCTGCTTCTGGCGGGGGGCGGCGCGTGGAGGCCAGGACCGCGGCGTGAGGCTCATTCGCTGCAGCTGGGGACCCTGCGCTCAGACCCGCTCACAGTCGGCGCTGAGAGTTTACACGTATGTGAGCATCGAGAGCCTCACGCGGCACCCACGGGTGCTACCTCGCCTCCTCTCTCCCTCTCGTCTGCTTTTGCCCTTCGGCAGTCGAGATCCTGACTGTCCTGGTTTCTCAGTAAAGGCTTGACTTCTGTGTCCATGTGGCATCGCTCTCAACGAGCCGGGACGTGGGGCTCGGGGTTCTGCGCCGTGCGCCGTGCACTCTCCCGAGGCTCCACCGCGGCGATGACCCGCACACCTTCGCTCCCGCCGTGCTGTGACGTCTGTCCACTCTGTCGCCGGCCGGAGCTGTGCCTTCTGCCGGCCTCTGCTCCTCTTCCTCGGCCCCTCTGCTCAGGCGGCACTGCCACCCCTCGTATCTGCGTGTCGTCGATCTTTCGGGATTTGCCCCTTGTAGTCACCGCGCCTCGGCTGCTGTC
>NW_006441061.1:9090154-9093271 GCF_000325575.1 Pteropus alecto | reverse complement strand
GGCTGGGATTTCACTGACGTCGTAGATGAGTCCGGGGCGAACCCAATATCTTTGTGATGTGGGCGTATCCGTCCGTTTACATCTCGTTCAGTTTTCCATGGGGATATTTTGTAGTTGTCTGCACATCTCTTGTTAGGTTTATTTCTAGAAATTCGTTTTTTGTTCTCATCTATATGTAATTTAAATTCTTTTTTTTTTTAATTTAATTTTGCTAGTATAGAGGGACAAACTGGATTATTTTTAAAAACCTGGCCTCCTAGATAACTCATTTATTGTAATAGTCTACCTGCAGATTCTTTTGGATTTCCTCGCGTACAATCGTGTCATTTGGTAAAAATGACAGTTTTTATTTCTTTATTCCTATCCTTAAGCTTTTTATTCCCTTTCTTGCCTGATGGTACCAGCTACAACTCCCGTCCGCCCGGCCGCATTGCCGGACTCAGGAAACGCTTTCTCCGTTTCATCTTTAAGTAAGATATTTGCTGTCAGCTTTTTCTGTGATTCACTTTATCAGATTAAGGAAATTCCTTTCATTTCCTAGGCTAGGAGTTTTTTCTCCCCATAAATACATAAGTGTCGAATTTTCACGAAAGCCTTTTCTCTGCACATCGAAAAGGTCACGGTCTTCTTCTTCTACTCTTAACGTTCTAAATGACATGGATCGTTTTTTGAATATTACAGAAACAAACGACCTTCCTTCCCGGCACCGGGTCGGCCGAGCTGCTGGGGTGCCCTTTTCACAGACCTCTGGGTTCAACTTCCTAGTTATGTGGTTTTTGTTCTTTTGGGGGGCACTGTCCTGAGATGAGAAGCCCTTCTTGGTGTTTTGGTGATCACCTCCCAACAGGGACTCAGGCAGGAGAGGCAGGCGCAGTGCCCGGGGTCCAGCAGTAGCCAGGTGAGGGGGACCCATCCCCTCTGGCCAGACCCTCAGCGCCGAGCATGGGAGCTGCGCAGAGGGTGCCCCCTTGTTGCCCTGAGCTCCAGCCTCACCGGTAGGGGACCTGTCACATGCCCCCACAGACAGCACGCACTGTGTAGACACCCACACCCTCAGCCGTGGGGGCGGGCCTTCCGGCCAGGGCCTGGGGCGGCAGCAGAGTGAGCGGCGGCCACCACGTGGGGTGAGCCCATGCTTTTCTCGTTTGCCGATACCTTCCGTAGGACTCCTGCCACCGTGTCGACGAGAGCGTGTGCCCTATAGTTTTCCTTTACGGTGACGTCTCACAGTTTGCCGTCCAGGCTTCCTGGCTTTATGAAATGAACGGAGAATGCGTTTCCTCTTTTTCTTTAAATGACCTGGAAGAGTTAGCGTAAGATCGTGCTGTTTCCTTCTTAAACGTTTGGTGGAGGTCGCAGGGGAAGCCTGCGAGGTCTGCGTCCTTCACGGGCGGGACGCTTTCGGATCTGTCCTTGCATCCGCTTCGTTCAGTGGTTCCTCCCGGAGCTCGTCGGCGTCCGCGAACGTTCAGATTTATCGACGTGGGTTTGTTCGTGAGTTTGTTCTTGACACCCTCGTCAGGGCGTCTTTGTTTAAATTCACGGTTCAGCTACAGTGGACGCACGGCATCGTGTTAGTTTCGGGTGTGTGACACAGTGATGTGACATGTACGTACCTTCCTCACCGGTTCCGTGACGTCCGTGGCCGGGAGCTGCATACTGTGACCTGGGCGGACCCATCCCATGGCCTGATCTTGTCCAGCCCACGGACGAAGGGAGCTGTTTGTACATTTAAAGGGCTGGTCCGTTCGTTTGTTTTAAAGCAAACACAAAGACGGGAGTGCACCGAAGCCAGACGTGGCCCAGCCAGCCCGAAAGCCTCCCTGTCCGGCCTGCCCTCTGCAAGGGCCGACCCTGTTTCGGAATCGGCTGTGTTGTGTCCTTCATGCTATAAATTTGTGCCTTTTTTATTTTTCATTTTTTCCCCTTCGTTGAGACTTGGTATGATTTTCCATCAACCTCGTCTTCTCAGAGAACCAAGCCACGGATTTTTCTCTCCAGTACGCACCCCCAAATCCACTTCTACGTGTTTAAATCTCACTTTCCGTCTGGTTTCCTCGAGCTCGATTTGCCGTCTCCTGGTTTCTAAGCTCCTTCGGATCATCGACTTCGGAGCCTTCGAGAAGCTCCGGGAAGCTCCGCACGCGGCGCCATCGTGCCCTGGTCGGCCCGGCCGTGCCCTGCCCGGCGCGTCTGGATACGCCGCGCTTTCGTAATCATCGTGTTGAGTGTTTTCTAACGCGTTGGTTTTTCGGTTTGGTTTTTCGTTTTGTTTTTCTGCATCCTCGGGTCATGCGGCGGTGTGTCGCTTCGTTCCCAAACATGTTCTGGGGTTTCCGGCCACCTTTCGGTTCTGATTTCTAACTTAGATCCTCGCGGCGGTTGGGTCCACTCAGGCCACTTCGCTCGTTGCTCGGCAGTTGGCCGGTCGCACGGCCCAGCCCGGCGAGCCTCACCGGAGACTGCGTCTCACGCACCGTCGCTCGGATCCACTGGGAGCTTCGGGGGTGTCCGAGGAGAGGGCGGGTCGCGGCGGCCCGTGCGCCCTCTGAGGTTTGGGTTCGGGCGTGCGCCGACTGCGGGCTTGATTTGTCTCCCGCGGAATCAGCCCCCTGACCGGCATGAAACGCCCTCCGGGACCAGCAGGCGCGTTTCTCGCCGCGGAGCCCGTGCGCCCCGCCGTCCGCAGCCCCGGTGCCTTCGGCGTGGACGGGGCGCAGCGTTCCCCGCCCGTGGCCTTGCAGCCCTCCTCACCCTGCGTTTAAGGCCGGCTCCTGGGTTGTGACTTTAAATCCTGTCTTAAGAGACTTTCATTATTTTGCTGGCATGTTTGGCCCGGCGACGTTTCATTGGTGACGTTTTGGGTTTCGTCTCCCGGCTCACTCGGCGTTTGCCATTTGTCCCTCTGCTCTGTCGTCTCTCGGCCCTTCTCGTCCTTCTGGGTTTAATCGAGTGTTTTCTTGGTTTCTCTCCCCCCGTGTCCGTGGCTCTTGTAAGATCGTGTACTGTTCTCTTCAGGGCTGGAGATGGCAACACGCATCCTGCCCCTTCCAGGAAGGCGCCCCCCCCCCCCCCCCCCCACCCCCGCCCCCCCACCCCCCCCGCCATGGCGGCCCC
>NW_006441061.1:9080129-9089175 GCF_000325575.1 Pteropus alecto | reverse complement strand
CAGGCAGCTTTTTAAAACTGCGGCTTCCGAAGTGTTTCTCAGTGGGGGTCAGGCCGGTGCTGGCGGCTGCGTCCTACCGCGGTGGGTGACCCCGGGCCTTCTATGCGTTAAGTGCATTTGGTTTGGCGCAGCTGGCGTGTGCTCATTAGGGTATGAGAGATCGTGCAGCAGCAAGACGTTCTCCTGCGGGGTCCCTCCGCCCCTGGCCCCCGCGGGTGCCCCCAGTCCGCCGCGCGTCCCACGTGTTGGGTCTGCGAGCAGAGCGTGCGTCTCGCGTAAGCACATTCCCGGGCACGCGGAGCCCTGCCGGGAATTTAGTGACTGGTGTCACTTGGTTGGTGCACAGGGAGCTGGATGTGTCTCGGACAGCCCTGGGCGAGCCCGGGGAGCCCACAGAGGGCCGGAGAGCAGAAGGAGGGGTCCGATGGGCACTGGAAGCCGCTGCTGGGACCGCGGCGGGAGGCGGGGCCCGTAAGCGAGCCGGGGACAGGAGCGGCAGAACCCGCTGGGTCTGGAGGGCCGTGGCCGGAGAGTGGGCTTGGCGGCCGTGCCACAGTTGGATGGGCAGGTGCCCAGAGGGAGTGTCGAGTGTTCTGAGCCGTGACCCAGAGGCCCGGACAGCAGGACTGGTGGCCCGCAGTCCAGGATCGCACTGGCCACGGGCCTCTCTGGGTGCGGTCCAGGTTGCTCTCTCTCCGCCTGGCCCTGGCGCGGTCCCCGGCAGCGGTGCCTGTACCTTCCTGAGGTGGGGGCCGGAGACACCTGGCGAGTCCCTTTCGGTCTTAGCTCCAGGGGCTCGGGCAGCAGTGGCCACACTCCGGCTCCCGCCCTCCGCTCCTGTCTCTGGCCATTCTCCGCCCTCCCTGGCACTCGTCTGCGATTTCCGCCCGACAGGCCGTGTTTCACGGCTTCTAAATGTGTCTTGTCCCCATATTTTTGGGTCCACGAAATGGGGCACATCTTACCTTCGGTGGCGTGTCATGGTTCCACTGGTGGCAGTTCTCTCTGTGGGCACACAAAGGACGGAACGGTGACTGTGACGACCCCCACCCTGCACCTCCCACCCGCCCGCGTGCGCCTGCGGGAACCGCCACCTGCAGCGTTCCGGGATGCTGACGGTTGTGTTCGGGTGGAGGGACGTCCTTCACGGGTGTGGCCTTTCAGAACTGCCAGTGGACTTGGCGCTGAGCTGGCAGCTGCAGAGATGGCTGAGATCGTCCACCCGTGTGGCCTGGGCATTCGCAGTACAGAGCAATTCCGTCACCCCAAGACTCCTCCGTGCTGTCCCGTCACCCCCCACACCCCGCCCCTGGAAGCCCCAATCTGTCCTCTGCAGGCTGGGCCGTGATCCACCGAGAGGATGGTTCCCGGTTGGTCCCTTGCTGCAGGACCCTGGGGCTGTTTCCAGTTTGGGGCATTTGTAGACAGAGCTCGTTTCTGTCCCGCGTAAGTTCCCGGCCGTGGGGTCGCTGGGCCCTGTGCTCAGTGTGTGTTTAATCTCCTAAGACGTGGACAGGCCAGCCGCCCTCACCTGCCAGGGCAGGGGGCTGGCCGCCGCACGTGGCCACCAGCGCTGGGCGCCTGCAGGTTTTCAGGGTCAGCCTTTCCCATGCATGCGACAGGGAACCTCTGCGTGGCTGGAGCTGGCATTTTTCTAGCGGCCGATGCTGTGGAGCAGCTTCGCGCCTGCTAACTTGCCATCTGGACCGTCCCCGGTAAAGTGTCTGTCCAGACCTTTGCCCGTTTTCACATCGGGGCTGTTCGTCGGCTTCCGTCGCGTCTGGAGAGGGTGGCGCGTGTTTTCAATGCGCGTCCTGTACCGCACACACGACCCGCAGACCTGCCCTCCCGTCTGAGGCCCGTCCGCCTTTCCATCTTCTGCAGATGGGCGTTTTTCATTTCAATGACGTCTCGTTTATCAACTAATCGTTTTATGGGTTGTGCTTTTGGGGTCATGTCTACACTTTTAGCCAAACGCGAGATGACACAGATGTTTATTCTGTTTTCCTCTTAAACTTTTACAGTTTTGAGTCTTACATTCGGGTCGACGACCCATTTTTGTCCGTTTTCACGTAAGGCGCGAGCTTTAGATCGAGGCCGTTTTTGTTTGTCTTTTGCCCGTGTGTGACCAGTTACTCGGCACCATTTGTCGAACAGGCGGTCGCCCCTCCATTGCATGACGTGTGCTCCTTTGTCACAGATCAGCTGAGCGTACTCGTGTGGGTCTATTCCTGGGCCACACGCTCTCCGTGCGCCCGGGCACACGGGCTTGGTTACTAACGCAGATAGTGGGTCTTAAAATTAGACAGTGTGATTCAGCGTTTTTCTTTCTACTTGGTTTGAGTTGTGTTTTTCTATATAATTAACGACTAGGGGTTCATTTTCTTCTGCCATTTTAACAAACGCCATATACTTTCGCGGAATGGCTGTCCCCTCCTCTGTCCCCCGTGCCCTGTCCCCACCCAACCTTAGTAGGGCTCCCCGGCGGCCTGAGCAGCGCGGCTCGGTCACCTGCTGGCGGCCACTCGTGTTGATGGGGGCTCCCGAGGGTAGGGCTGCCTGTGCCGTCTCGAGGGTGCCACCTGCGTGATTCCCTGGGGACACGCCAGGCACCTGGGGTCGGGGACGCGCTCCCCGTTGGGGCCCCTGCACGGCGATGCCCTCTAGGCCGGGGCCCTGCTGTGTTGCGTGGGGACGGAGTCCGTGCCTTTCTTCAGATTCGGAGTCAGTGACTCTTAGGAGGCTGAGAAGGTGCCCGGACGGAGGCCGGCGTGACCCTCCCGGGTCCCCTCCACACCTCAGCACCCGTCGCTCCTTCTGTTCGTTCCTTAAAAAATGTTTTAATTGTGGTAAAATGCACATAACGTTGACCGTCTCCACCAGGGTGAGCACACAGCTCGGTGGCATCGGGCACAGTCACACTGTGCGTGGCCATCGCCACCATCCTCCCTCTCCAGGACTTTCTCATCTTCCCAACTGGAAACTTTGTCCCCATTAAACTCTCACCCCCAGCCCCTCCCCCCGCCCTGGCCCCACCGTCTACTTCCTGTCTGTGGATCTGACTCCTTGGGGACCTCCCGTGAGTGGGGGTCCCATGGGATGCGTCCTTCCGTGACTGGTCCCTCTCTCGGCGTGACGTCCTCAGCCCCGGTCCTCCTGTGCTGGTTGGACTCGTGCAGGGTCCCCAAGGCGAGAGCAGCGGGGCCTGAAGGCGCACGGGAACCCCTTCGGGACCCCAGTCCGGGACCCCAGTCCGAGCCCCCGGAGGGCCCGCCCACGTGGCCCACGACCACACTTCTGTTTTCTTCGGCCAGCGTGACCTCCTTGCCTGCCTGTGACGCTGCCGCCCTTTGCCCAGATGAGCCGTCGTTCCGGATTCTTCCACTGGGACCTTTGTGGCCGTGACGCACGGTTCCCACGCGGGGAGCGAGATCCCACCTGTGGCCCCCTCGCACGTTCCTCTGCACACTTCACGGCGCCAAACGGGGGAGCCCACGTGCCTGGAACCAGGCTGGGCCAGTTGAGAACGGGGTCGTTGATGGCGAAGGTGGCGGCTCTGCCACGGTGGCTGGGCCTGGGGCGGCAGGAGGCCACCGAGTGCCCCGCACCTGGGGGACCTCTGCGTGATGTGCGGAGTCTGCAGATGGCCCCCCAGCCCACCAAGGGGCCCCCACCACCCTGCGATCTGGCTGGAATGACCCGTCCGAAGCCCACCGGGGACCTGAGGATGGCCCTGTCACTGTGCCCAGCAAGAGCTCTGTGGTTTCCAGAGCTTGTTGTCACCCCTACACCCGGGGCTGGGCAAGGGGCAGCTCCAAGCGCAGTCCAGATGGGATGCCCCCTCGGGCTCAGGAGTGTTTGGCTGGTGACCGTCCACACTGCGAAGCAGGAATAGGAGGCTCTGGGCTTGTTCTCACGGCTCTGGCTCTAGGGGGGGTCAGACGGCCAGGCTGGGGGGCCTGTGGGGTGCACACACCTTGTGCTGTTTACGGAAAGTGCGGGACGAGGGGTGGCGGGTCCAGCGAGCGCTCTGTAGATGCCAGGCTGCCCGTCGTGACTGTGACCACCGCGGGCGGGGGTGGGGCGGGGTGGGGGATGGGCGGTCGCTTTTAAAATGCCATCGGGCGACTTCCCTCTGCTCCCTCCAGAGCCCGGGGCCCCGCGTTCGGGAGAGTGCTCCGTTGCTCTGTGTGACTCCCCCACCTGCTGCGTCCCCCCAACGTGCCTGGTGGGAAACGCTGCCCCCCCGGTGGCCCCCTCTGACCGGATCTGTGCCGCGGGCTCTGCTAACTGGAGTGAGCGCCCTCCTTTGGCCTGGAGTTGGGCTGCAGCCAGGCCGGAGCCACAGCGTGCCAGCCCCTGTCCCTTGTCCCTGCACAGACAAGCGGGTACCTCCCTGTGAAGGGGCTAAGCCCAGGGCACAGGGCGCAGGGGTGGCCTGGGGGTCCCAGGAGTGGGGGCTAGAGCAGCGGGTTGGTCCGAGGGACTCCCCTAGGATTTTTGGGGTGTTGGCTTCCAGAGGCTGGGCGGTCCTCCTCCTCTCCTGCAAGAACTTGGTACGAAGATAATTTGGGGCTAATTCGCACCCAGGCTGCCCCAGGTTCTGGAAGTCTTGGGGGGCAGGGGACGGGAGAGCGTCTGCCCAGGACCGATCCTCGCCACCCTCCCTCCTGAGGCCCCCACTCGGTTCCCCGGGTCCCTCTCCCACCCGGCCTCCCCCACCCTCGGGCTCAGGTGCCTCTGCTGGACCCCCTAAGGAGGGCGTCCCGGAGCAGAGGGGACAGGGGCCCTGGCCAGGCCGAGGGGCCGGGCGTACCTGCCCTATCGTGCTTGGCGAGCAGGTCCCACCCCGGCCCTGCTCTCCGGGCACCCGAGTCCTGGAAGGTTCTGCAGGCCATCTCCTGCCCAGGGGCCTTTCCCCCACGCAGACCCTGCCTGTGGCGCCGTGGGTGAGGGAGGGGCGGCCTCGCTGCTCAGCCAGGTGTGTGGCAGAGCCTGCCCCGTGTCCTCGGTGGTGACAGCTGGCCAGGAGCAGGTGGCCCTCCCGGGAGGTGACCCAGAGTCACCCGCGTGGTGGGGACGCAGGGATGAGGGAGGCGGCGCCCCTGCTTCTGTCCGGGCGGGCGGAGAGTGGCAGACTGATGCCGTGCGCAGTGTGCGGGGGGCCTGTGCCCCGGACCCCTGCTCCGTGCAGGCCTCTCCACGCCTGCAGAGGGCGGGCTGGCTGTGGGAGGCGGGGGGCGTGGGGCAGGACTGGGGCGCCTGCTTGAGGAGCCTCGGGGCGCGGAGCCTGGTGGGAGCATTGGCCCCCAGCACCCGGTCCAGCAGCAGGTGTGGTGGGTGCCCAGCAGGTGCCCGACAGACTCGGGGCCTCTGTGAGCAGCAGAGGGGAGCCCCCACCCGGCCACAGGAGGGACACCCGAGGGTCCATGGGCAGGGCAGGCTGAGGTGGGCGGTCAGATGGGCAGTGGGCAGGCCAGGCCGAGGTCAGGCGGGCAGGGCAGGGATGGGGCGGTTCTCTGCTTGATGTCCGGCCTGCCACTTGTGGCCAGCATGGCTCGGGGAAGCCAGGGGGCCCTCGCCGTCCCTTCCCACACCGGAGCTGCAGGCCCGGCTGCCCCAGGGGTCCCTGGCTGTCCCCAGCAGTAGTTCGTCAGGGACAACGCCCATCGTGCCCACCCGGCTGTGCGGCCGCCTGCTTGAGTGTTAGCAGATATCCTCAGAGCCGCCCCTCGGCCTGGTGCGGCCTCTGGGGAAGCGTCCACTCACGGGGGGCTGCACCCCCACCTGTACACCTGCTCCACCCACTCCCCAAGCCCTCACGCCCGCCTGGCCCGCAGGCCTCTGCCTGCTGGATGCCTCCCAGGTGCCTCTGGGGCCCTCAGCGACTTGTTCCCGGGCCTGGGCGGGCGTCCCTCGCCTGGCTTCCTCTGCTCGCCGGTTCACTGGGCCTCCCCGCAGAGGGCAGGGCCAGCGGGCCGGGTGTGGGTGTGGCCGGGGCGCCTGACCGGGTCGGTTCTATGTCCACAGTGCAAGAGAAGCCCGAGCCGGTGCCGCTGGAGAGCCGCTCCTGCGTCCTCATCCGTCGCGACCTCGTGGCCCTGCCCGCCAGCCTCATCAGCCAGATCGGGTACCGCTGCCACCCCAAGCTCTACTCGGAGGGCGACCCCGGTGAGAAGCTGGAGCTGGTGGCAGGTGAGGCCTCGCCCCGCCCTCTGGCCGATTTGCTCCCCGGGGCTGTGAGCAGCGCAGTTGTCACCAGCCAGTCAGAGAGGAAGCCTGGCCATCTCATATCTCCTCTAATTTCCTTCTAGAAGGACGTGTCGTTAAGAGGAGTTATTCCATCGAATTAATTTAGCATTTTAATTGAATCCCCTGGGCTGATCTCGCTTCTGATTGGCAGAGGCGGCCGTCACGGTTGTGTTTTAATTTAGACCGACAATAAAACCAAGTCGGATACAGCTTACGAGCCCCCACGGCTCCCCCCAAGTGTCCGATGGCCACGTCTGCGGGGCGACGACCTGCAGTTCCGCACCGCGGCTCGCGGTCCGAGGCGGCTCTTCCGTAAAAGCAACGGGACTGAGTCGGCTGCGTCAGGGCCGGCGCCTTTGGCGGAGTGTTTATCTGGGCGGCGTTGGGACCGTTTTTAGATTTTTGAGGCTGTTTGAGGGGAAGCTGGAACTCAGTGGCACTGTCACCCAAGCTGGTGGACAGGGAGCGTTTTCCAGGGGCCTCTCGCTCGCCCGCGGGGCCCCTCACACAGGCTGGCCAGGCCCGTGGGCGCCTCCCTCCTCCCGCTCCTCAGGGGTTCTGTGCCAGCCGCCGGGGCCCCCACTCCTGTCTCGCACCCCCAACCACTGCAGCCCCAGCAGCATCATGGGGTTCTGCCCACCCTGCCGCCTCAGCTGGGAAGCTCCGGTGCCGAGGGCAGCTCCCGGCTGGCTGAGGAGGGCGACCTCGCCGTCCAGCGCACGGGGCAGCAGCTGGGCTCCTCCCGCTCCTCAGGGGTTCTGTGCCAGCCGCCGGGGCCCCCACTCCTGTCTCGCACCCCCAACCACTGCAGCCCCAGCAGCATCATGGGGTTCTGCCCGCCCTGCCGCCTCAGCTGGGAAGCTCCGGTGCCGAGGGCAGCTCCCTGCCGGCTGAGGAGGGCGAGCTCGCCATCCAGCGCACGGGGCAGCAGCTGGGCCGTGAGGCTGGTCCGGCCAGGCCGGGGTGGGGCAGGGGCGCACCAGGCTATGCCCTGGACCCCCACCCCTGCCGCCACCGCTGTCCTGGGCGGGACCTGGGGCCCGCGTTCGGGAGGGGCCCGTGTGGGGCATGATGGACTATGATTGGCCCTGGCGGTGGGTTCCAGCTGAGGGCTTTCGGGGGGCAGGGCCCCAGGGGACGCCGTGGAGGAGGACCCTGCCTTCCCGCAGCCTTCTACTGATGTTTGGGGTCGGAGCAGGCGAGGGCTCGCCACCTGCCCTGTCCCCACCCGGTCCCCAGCTGGATGTTGGGTTGCCAGGCCCTGCCAGGCCCCAGGCCCCCTTTATAGAGCTCCCCACAGTGAGGGGGTGTCCTGCCCGGTGGCCCAGGGCGACCTGCTCTGCTGTCGAGTTTAGGCTTTGCAGGTATGACCTGGGTGGACAGGAGGCCGGAAACCGTTTGATGCCGCTGACCAGACGCCCCGCTGGGTCCCCTCCAGTCAGCCATGAGCCTCTCGAAGCCCTGGCTGCCGCTCCCCCTGGGGCCTTGGCTCATGGGGCTCATCGCTGAGCTAGGAAAGGCTCCCTGCGGCCAGGGCCAGGTGTCCCGGAGGAGCAGGGCCCTGTGTGGCCCTTCTGCCCTGCCCGTCCCCTCCTGATGGGGAGGTGCGAACGTGCTGGGACACTCGGTCACAGGGAAAGGCCAGGCGAGATGGGGCCGCCCCGAGACCCCCGAGGCCGGCAGTGCCCACGTGGCCTTCGACGTCCGGTGTGGGCACAGGCATCCCCCAGCTCCCGGGGTCCCCCCTGCTGGTATCTCAACCCTTTGCTGGCGGCCTGGTGGGGCGCCCGGGCCTGCCAGGCTTCTCGGAGTAAATGGCACCACGTGGGCTCGGTGGTCACCCCACGGCCCTCAGCCGGCGGTTCCCCCAGCGCAGCCCAAGGAGAAGCCAGGGGGAGCCCCCGCCCGGCTCCCCGTCACTGCCTGTGGCTCTTCGGTGTTTGGGAGGGGACCTTGAGGAAGGACAGAGTGTCCCCTGACCCCCAGAGGAACCAGGGAGCTCTCTCGAAGCTGGAAGGGTAGTTGGGGACAGCCTTCGAGCATGCCACCAAGCCTGCCTCCTGTGGTGACAGGGCCTCCGCGCAGCAAGGCCAGCCTGGAGCGACAGTCCTCGCTCTGCGGGGCCCAGGCCTGGGCGGCGCCTGCTGGGTGGCGGGTCCTGGGACCCTGCTCTCACCAGCCAGGAGGGTCCCCGCTGCCCTGTCTGGCCCAGCAGCCCCCGGGAAGGCCGGGGCCTCACTGTGTTCTGTCTGGCGGCCGCAGGCTCCGGCGTCTACATCACGCGCGGCCAGCTGATGAACTGCCACCTCTGTGCCGGGGTGAAGCACAAGGTGCTGCTGAGGAGGCTGCTCGCCACCTTCTTTGACAGGTGGGTTTCTCCGCTCGCCAGACCCCTGGCTGCGCCCCTCAGGGTCAGGGCCGCCAGGCCCCGGCAAGGGGGCGCATCTGCCCGGACGGGACCTGGGTCTGGGGAGGGCCAGGCTCTCAGGCGTTTCCGGGAGGGCTGGGGGGTCCCCCCAACGAAGTGAAGAGCCGCCTCGCTCCATCGCAGGTGGGTCAGGCAGCCCGTCCCCTAGGGGGCTTTACTCCCTCCCGGCCCTCAGCGGTGTGAGCCCCGCTCCCCACCCTCCACCTCGACCCCCGGGACGGGCACCAGCCCAGGGGGAGCCAGGTGTCCCCTGCCGCAGGCTCTCGGCTCCTCCGCTCAGCACTGGGCAGCGGCGATGCCCATTCCCGCGGTCACCTGCGGCCAGAGCCTCACTCGGACCCCCCGCCCTCCCCACACCAGGAACAC
>NW_006441061.1:9078920-9079958 GCF_000325575.1 Pteropus alecto | reverse complement strand
GCCGGGCTGCGGGTCGCGGGAGAGGAAAGAGCCAGGTCTCGAGGTGCGAACATCCTTGGTAGGTTTCCAAGTGCGATGGATTCAGCTGCGAAACTATTTTAATACGTGAAATAGATCTAATTTTCCTTTTTGAACAAAACCCCTTATTTACATTTGGAGGTTATTCTGAGCCTGTGCCATCTGCTCGGCGTCTCTGCCTCCCGCTTCTGGGCGTGGGGGTGGAGCCCAGCCGTCTCCGTGGCAGACGCCGCCCCGTCCCACACGCTGTCCTGGGAGAGGCCACCCAGAGCCCGGCGGAGGCCACGCCGGCCAAGTGCACGTCCTCCAGGGGCTGCGGGCACACGAAACACGCTCTTAGTTTCTTGCTTAAAAGACGTCTCTCGTTTCAGAGCTCACAGGGGCCTTTGCAGTCGGTAATTACGGCCCAGGGTGTGGGGTGCTGGCCGGGCTCCAGGGAGATGCGCACAGGGGTGCAGCTCACGCTGCCCTCTGCAGGGCTCACACGGGGTCGGGCACTTGCCCAGGGACCTGCCTCCGGGCTCCAAGCTCTTGGACAGCTGGGTCTTGTGGTCCCCGGTGGAGAAAGCAAGGGAGGGGTTGTTTTTATTGTGAATGGTGGCGCAGGTGATGCCGCCGCTGCTTGCTTCCTCCGGGCTGATGACCAGCTCCCTCCTTACTCCTTATCCCGCCTGTGGGCGGACATGCAGGTTTTGCCTTGAGCCCCGCTCTGGCCAGGCTTGTCTGACCCGGCCCCTGGAGCCAAGGCGGGTGGGGCAGAGGAGGAGCCTGCCCAAGGCCACACAGCCGGCCAGCGGTCGGAGCGGGCGCAGGGTCCCTGGCGCGCTGCCCTCGTGCCAGATCCACAGCCTTAGGCCCTGATGCCCTGACCGTCTGCCGCCCTGGACGTGTGGCCAGGGACCGTCCCCAGGTGCGGCGTGGCCCGCAGGGCCGAACAGCGAGGCGGGCGACCGTGGGTCTTCGGGCTGAGGCCAAGAGAGCCCTGAGCGCCACGTGGTGTCTGTGCCCGTGGGAAGCGGG
>NW_006441061.1:9078434-9078641 GCF_000325575.1 Pteropus alecto | reverse complement strand
CATGTGCACCAACGCCCGCCGTGTCCGGAAGCGCTGGCTGCCCAAGATCAAGTCCATGCTGCCCGAGGGCGTGGAGATGTACCGCACGGTCATGGGCGCCTCGGCCGCCGGCATGGCCCTCGACCCCGAGCTCCCGCCCGCCGCGGCGCAGGTGCTGGAGCAGCGTCTGTACGCCGAGCGCCGGGGCGACCCCGCCAATCGTGGCTC
>NW_006441061.1:9073559-9078352 GCF_000325575.1 Pteropus alecto | reverse complement strand
CCTTTGAGCAGAGCAGCGCCAGCTCCAGCCGGCCCCAGACGCCGGCCGCCAGGAGGCAGGAGGGCGCCTACGCGGGGACCTTGTAGACGGCCGCCGGGGGCCGCCGGGGACCGCCGGGGACCGCCGGGGACCGGTACTAGCTGCTTGCATGCGTTACTAATACAAACAAATGTGATCAAGCCACTTACCTACTGAACTGCTGTTGCCTGAAAAAAATGTGATTTTTATTCTGCTTGTACTTAAAGTTTATGAAGGAAACAAAGCATTCGTGACACTGTAAACAACTAGGCCGCTGGAGGCCTGGCTGCGAGGAAGGGCCCGGGGTCCCTCCCGATAACTCGAGGTCAGTCTCCAAGTCGTAGCTCCCCCTCCCCGCTCTTGGGGGGGGGCGAGAGGCCGCCAGGCCCCCCTGGAGCCCAGCCCCGCCCCAGCCTCCTGCCCTTCCTGCTCCCTCTGCTGGGACGAGGCCAGGGGCCTGTGGCGTGGGCGACTCCTGTCCTTCCCTGTGAGGGTCCCACCTGCCCGTCAGGGGCCACGGCCGGGGCTGGGCCCCCAGGGGCCAAACTCCTTGTTTTCCCTTCCTGAGAGTCGGGCGTGTGCGAGTGTGTGAGCGTGTGCATTTGCGTGTGTGCGGGGCACAGTGAGGGGCCTCGCTGTCGCTGTGGGAGGAGACAGGGTTGCTGGCTCATCCGTTCCCCTGCCTGGCAGCTCCAGGGCCCCTCGGTCACCGGGGCCCGGCCAGCCTCCCGCCGGGCCGCCCGCAGTCCAGCGGGGTGCGGCCGCCACCCCGTGTGCCTCAGCCTCGTCGGGATTGTGTGTGTTTGTTCATTTGTTCTCATCCCAATTCAGGTCTAGGTCACACCTGGTTTGGAGACTTTCAGACCCAGAAGAGCAAAAAATTAGGGTTGGCGTCCCCGTTGTGACTTGGGGTCAGGCCTTCTGTATACCATGTCCCCCCACCCCGGGCCAGGTCCCCCAACCCTGGGCCAGGTTCCTCTGACCTCCCATTGGGAGCCGAGGCCCCAGGAGGTGTGGCTAGCATGTGTGACCAGGTGGAGGCTGCTGGGCCAGCGGAGGTCGGAGGGGCTGCTTGGTGGAGGGCAGGGTCCGGGCCGGGCTGGAGTGGGGGCTCCCCACGTGTGCTCTGAGCCGCAGGCGGGCAGTGGGCACAAGCCTGAGCTGGGCAGTGTGCGGGGTGCCCAGGGGCAGCAGGTGCAAGGCCCTGGAGCGTAACGGAGGCGCAGTCAGGGAAGCCCATCCCAGCTGTGAGTGGGTCTGAGGCTGGAATGTTCCCTCGAGTTTTATTGCTGGTTTTGGGGTGGGGGCGGCCACAGGCTGCCCAAAGTGCTCGTAGAGCCTCTCGCCCAATGGCTGTGTTCTCGTCCAGGGGCTGTGGCCCTCCCACGTCACAGGAAGCCCCCAGGCGTGGCTGGGACACCCCTCCTCTCCCAGACCTGAGGGGATCTCTTGCGTGGTGCCTCTGTCCCCAGCGCTCTGCCTGTTATGTGCCCACAGGCTGGACAGGTGGGGTTCAGCCCCGCCCAGGACCCACAGAGCTGAGCCTCCCCAGCTGCAGGGCCTTTGTGGGGTCCAGCGAGGCACAGACTGGGGGAGCAGTTAGGCTCCTTCCCACTGGGTTCCTCTTTCCTGCCACCCGCCGCCCTTCCTGTGGGACAGGCTGGGGCCGCGTCCCCGCCTGCACACAGCCTCCTGGGCCCCCTCCAGCTGGGCCAGACGTGTGCCCGCCCTGCAGACAGATCTGACAGCTGGAAAGGGGGCTGTGGGTGGGCAGGTGCCGGCGGGCCTGGGGAGCCCCTCTCAGCCCCTGGACCGCCCACGCCTGCACGCGGGCCGGGCACCATGGTCCTGGGCACCAAGGGCCACAGCTCCCGTGGGGGCTTCAGACGGACCCCCTGGTCCAAGGCGGATCTCTCCCTGTCCTCCCTCCCCTGTCGCAGGCCCGGGGCCCACCGCTCACTAGGGACCGGGACCAAGTCCCTCCAGCATCCGGAGGAGGCCACTCCCCTAGCGCCCCCGGATGGCCACAGGGCAGTGGCGGTGTTGGCAGGTGAGGCTGACCCCTGCTCATCTCCCCTCTAGAGTGTCCCTTTATCTGCTCCCCCCACCCAAATTTGCACTTTAATTTGACCATTTCTGGGGACCTTCCGGAGACGGGCCCACCTGTCCTGGCTGTTGACAGAAGGACAGGTAATAGGACTGGAAGATGTGGAGATTGAATGAGATAACATGAAAACATAGGACAAAATGCTTGGCACATGGCAGGTCCTCTCTGCCCACGTGCCTCCTTCCTGTCCTGTCTCAGCTAGGACTCGCAGTGGGGATGCTGAGTTAACCCGTTGAGGGAATGAGTACCTAAGCGTTTGTCAGGCCTGAACAAACAAGCCAACTAACTGGCATGCTCTCTCTCTCTTTCTCTCTGTCTCTCTGTCTCTCTGTCTCTCTGTCTCTCTGTCTCTCTGTCTCTCTCTCTCTCGTCCCCTCCAAAGTGGGCATGGCCCTCTACCAGGGTCTGGGACAGAGCGGGGTGCCGCTGGCCCGGCGGAGGCGGCGGTGGCCGCACAGAGGCCTGACCGCGGCTCAGGCCAGCACAACGTCCCGTGACCTCTGCCCGATGGTTCCCGATGGCTGTCTGTGTCGTTGCTGGATGGGGAAAGCGAGCTGTGAGTGAGACTTGAACCGTTACATGTGAATGGTCCTGAGCTCGCCCTGTGCTCACGGCGGGCCGGGCCGAGCGTTTTGCACTAATGTGTCCCGCGGTGGACGTGGGTCCGGAGTGTTTGCAGGCGGGCATGGCTGACGATTGTATCTGCCGGGGCGTCTCTCCGCGTCCTGGATGCCCGGCCCCTGGGGCGGGTGGGCAGGCGGGCGGCGCCCTGGGCTCGGAGGGACCTTCCAGAGTGCCTTAGCATCTTTTGATCATTTTTCCCAAGGAAAACCAATTAAGAAAAGCGGACCCTCCCCCTCCTCTGTTTACAAGACGACTAATTCCCGCCCCGCCAGCACGATCCCGACACCCAGACCCCGTAGAAGGAGAGACGAGCCACTCAGTATTTATGAGATGTCTGCACCTTTATTCCTAAGCTTGACCGTTAGCAATACACATATACTCCATAGAGACTATTAGAGCTAAGTCGTAGCAGCCTTTTCAAGGAGGAGAGGAGGGACTGGACCGCGTGGGGCTGACGTGGCGCCGGCCCCGATCCAGCCGCCGCCCCCACGCTCTGCCCTCCCTGTGGCGTGGGAGGTGCTGCAGGAGGCGGCTGGGACGGAGGGCAAACGGTCCTCGGAAGGGGCCAGAGAGGTGACATACTGTGAGCTCGGGTGGGGCCCGCCACCCGGCCGGCCGGCGGGCCTCGGCACTTGAATCCTGTCCTGTTTCCTGCACTGTGTCTGGCCTCGCCCAGAGTTCTCTGTGGTCGCCTCACTTTGCAGTGGACTCGGTCGTCTCGCCTTGCCCCCCGAAGGGGGACGCAGCTGTGGACGAGCGGCGAGGGGCAGAGACTGCGGGGCGGGCGTGCAGCCCGCAGCCCCTTCCGGCCTCCCGGATGCTGGGCGGCCGCAGGCAGGGGCTCCGGGAACACTCATTGCGAGCGGGGGTTGGGGGGCCGACGGAGGGGCGGCCTGTGCTCTGCAGGGACTCCGGTGCGCCCGGCCCTCGCCAGCAGGAACGTCCTAGCCCCCGGCCCAGTGCCACCCCCAACGTTTACTGCTCAGATTGCCCCCAGACAGGTTATTTTTACGGAAATATCTTGCCGCAATAGAAAAAGGCCAGTTGCCCATTAACCAGCTCAGAGCTCCGAGAAGCCTGCTCGCCTCTGCCCGGCAGTAAACCCCGCCCGCAGAACCCAGAGTTCGTAGCTGTCTTGAGCTTTAACTACTGTTTCAGAATGTTGCTGCTGCCTAAATCCATTGTCGTGTCGCCCGCCGGAGACGCGGGACCGTTAGGGCTTGGTACAAGATGTTTCTCACGTGGCAAAGGTTTGGGGTTTTTGTTTGTTTGCTTGTTGTGTTTCTTTGGGGAGAAAAAAAGCGAAAAGGAAAATTATGCAGAATCTAAAGCATTCGGATTGGACAACCTGCTCGAATTCTGATCAGTTGCTTCGTTGTTAGCATTTTGCACATGATTGTAATTTTTCTGTCAACAGAAGCCAAAACTTGCAATACTATTTTTAGCAGACAAAAAAAAAACAAACAAAAAAAGAACTACGTATAAAACGTATAAATATTTTTGACTTGAACATTTGGATGGCACTGGGCACAAATAGACCATTTGTCCTCTGGACGGAATGTTTGGAGACTCGAGACTTTTCGGAGGAGACGGTTGTGGAGTCGGGTGAGGGGTTAGGTAGTACTGTAACTCACGACTGTTAAAACTCAAATAAAGTAAAGAAGCTGTTCCTGTGCTGTATAAAGGTTGGTCTCACACCACTGAGTTCGATTTCAGCCGCAGAAGCTTTTGTTTTGTTTTGTTTTGTGTTTCGGAGAAGGAGGAAACCTTTGTCCTTCCGGCGTCCTCACTCTGTGCTGCTACTCGGCAGAGTCCAGACTGTCGCTTCTTAGCTGCGGCTGACGCTGTAGCAGTAACTCGACCCGCAGGAGCGTTTCCAGCAACCAGGAAACAGGGCTCCTGGCACTTAGAGCCGCTGCTTCGTAAGGTGGAAATTCGTTGCAAAGAGACAAAAGGGTGTGATCAGTTCGTTGTAAAGCGCTTTGTAAAATTCACATTTACAGAATAATAAAGTCAGTTCAAACTCAAGGTGCCTACACTTTTG
>NW_006441061.1:9045683-9073307 GCF_000325575.1 Pteropus alecto | reverse complement strand
TACCTCACTTGGCTCACCTGCTTGCCCTCCACCAGGTGTGCAGATACCTTGCTCCATGCCCCTGCACCTGCTGGGCCAGGCCTGCCCCCAGGTGGACGTAGGGGAAATTGCATGTAGGTGGAGCAGGGCCCGTCCACCCCATTTCCCAATTGTCTCTTGAAGTGTCCCCCCAGGCCATCCAGGGGCTGGGGCCTCGGACTCAGGCCTGGCACCCAGGCCCCCTCTCCTGTGCGGGTTCCACAGGGACCCCCTCGAGCTCGCCCTGGGCCCCAGGCAGGAGTGGCTTCGCATCAGTGTTTGGTGGACGTGGGTCAGGTCAGGGCTCCAGCCCTCGCACTGGCTTCCCAGACCTGGACACCTACGTGACGGGGCCTGGCTTCCTTCTGGTCTGTGAGGGTCTCGTCCGGAGCGGCCACCTCTGACCTTCTGATAGCACCCCCGGTTGCTCCCCATTTCCCAGGCCTCATAGCACCTTCCCCGCCTGAGCCAGGATTCGTTCGCTCTCTTGTTGATCAGGCAGGGGTCTGTAGGGCTGTCTCACGGCGATGTCCCCAGCACGGACCAGGTACAAAGTCTAAAGTGGGTGCACGTGGTTTCCGAAACGGCCCCTGCCTCGGGGACCCTTGCAGCAATGGGTGTGCTGGTCTGGGGTCACCCTGAGCATCCCGTCGTGCCGAAATGCCGCAGGAGCCTGCCCCAGGCAGGGCTGGGGAGCACTGGGTGTGCCTGTCCCCGTCCACCGCCCAGCGCATCTCCATCCACCAGGGCGAGTGGCTCTCAGCTTCCTGCTTCTGTTCCTGTTTGCAGGGCTGTCCCTGCCGTCCCCAGCCCAGCTCGCCAGCATCAGCTGCCCATGGTGCATGTGTGTGGGGGGGGTGGTCAGTCTCGGCTAGAACCCAGGTCGCCGGCCGTTGCTCCGGGATGGCTGCCCAGCCCCGCCCTCTCCTGGGGCAGGTCTAGGAGGGGAGCGGGGCACCTGCCGGCCTGTGCCCTGTCCCTTCGGCCGGCCTCCCTGCCCTTGCAGCCTCCCACAGAACCGGCTGCGGCATCCGAACGTTAGCATCAGCCCCTTTGCTCGGAGCCCTCGGCCTCCCCCTCCTCTCATCCCTTTGTCCTGTTCTGGGAGGAGGGTGCAGAGTCAGCAGGACCCAGAGGCTCTGCCCAGAGCCCTTTGTCCTTCTGCACAAAGGGTTGGAGCCCCGGGGGGCGGGGCGGGTCCGGAGCCTGGGGCAGGGCCTGCTGATGCGAGCTGGGGGAGGCAGAGGCCTGCGAGGGCCTGGCCAGCACAGGGGATCGGCCGGGGAGGTGGGCAGGACAGGGGCTGGGGGGCCATGTTGACCACCTTCACGCCCGCTCCCGCCGTGACTGGCAAGCTCTGAGCGGTGTGTTTTCACGACCTCCACTGGTTAGGCATCGCATTCCCTAGAGGACAGCCAGGGCCTGCAGGCGGGGGAGTCCCAGCTGCCCCCCACGCCCCATGCCTTGCTGGCAGCAGCCCAGCTAGAAGGGGTCCCAGGCCGCCTGCCGCTGCCAGGAGGCTTGAGGCGGGATAGTCACAGCTCTGCGTGGTCCATTCTGTCAGTGGCCCCAGGGTCTGCTCAGAAGCCATGCAGGGACCACTCTGGGGTCCCCCTCGGCCAAGGGAAGGAGAGCGGTGGGCAGGTGGCCAGCAGGTTAGGGCCCTGGGCAGGGAGGGGCCGCCAGGGTCCAAGAGGATTGGCGCCCATTTGCACTGCCCAGACAGGTCTGAGCACTCGGGGACAAGCGGGGGGACAGCGTGTCAGCAGGACTCCCGCTGTGACGGTGGGGTGACAGGCCCCCAGGGGGGTACACGCGGCCATCTCCCACCTTGGGCCCTGCTCCTGGGGTTCCCCTCAGGTGCGCGTGGCCAGTGATGAGGGCCGGAGCTGGGAGGGGACCGAGGGCCCAGTCGGGGAGCTGCTTCAGCCACGTGGGAATTACACGGATGACAGCACCCACAGACACCGGGACGCAGGGACAGCCAGGGTCCCACATCGGAGCCCCCAGGGGGCTGGAGAGGGCGGGGTGGGAGAGCACCCAAGGACAGCCTGGCCTTTGACCCCATCCATGCGCCCTCCGGTCCTCGTGCTGGAGGCAGCATCACCTCGGGCATCACTGGGGTGAGCTTGAACCCCGACTGACCGCTGCCAGGCCCCGTCTGTGTGGGGCCTCACCGAAGCCCCACCACAGCGACCCCGCGAGGCGGGCCGACCGTAGCCCTGTGTTCCAGACAGGGAGGCTGAGGCTCAGGAGTTTGGGTGTCGTCCGGTCACCGCCAGAAGGTGGCAAAGCCAGGATCTGAGCTGGGTCCCCGCACAGCACTGGCCTCTGTGACCTGCCCCAGCCCTGGGCCCTCTCCCCCCAGGGAGCGAGCATCCCCAGGTTGGCAGGTTGGACGGGCTCAGCCGGGGCCAGCGCACGGTGACGCAGCTCCCCCTGCCGCCAGGTGCTGCCCGCCTGTCCGGCCCATGGCACAAGGGGCGTCCTCGGCCCCCGCTCTGAGGAGGGGGCCGACCTGTCCTGCAGGTGACCCAGGAGGCTCTTTGAGGAGCGGAGAGCGCCCAGGGAGCGAGCATCCCCAGGTTGGCAGGTTGGACGGGCTCAGCCGGGGCCAGCGCACGGTGACGCAGCTCCCCCTGCCGCCAGGTGCTGCCCGCCTGTCCGGCCCATGGCACAAGGGGCGTCCTCGGCCCCCGCTCTGAGGAGGGGGCCGACCTGTCCTGCGGGTGACCCAGGAGGCTCTTTGAGGAGCGGAGAGTGGCAGGGACAAGAGGTGGCTCGCGGCCCCGCTCCTCGGGGCCACCTGGGAGAGGATCAGGGGCCTGCCCTGGGCGCCCGCCTGGGCCCTGGTGGAGGTGCAAAGGGGGCCCTGCCACTTACATGCGCCAAGTGGCCTTGGCCCGTGCTTAGCTGTCCTTGTCCTCTGTTTCCTCCTGCATGAACTGGGCCATGCCGATGCCACCTCTCGGGTTTTGGGGACATCTCGGGGTTTGGGGGCCTCTTGGGGCCGTGTTTACAAAGACGCAGTGGTGCCTGGCGCATGCAGTCGGCGAATGCCGGCCGATGCCAGCTACCGGGTTCTGCTCGGGCAGGGCCGACACTTAGCCGGTGACTCTGCACCAAGAGCCCAGGGAGAATGGGGCCCGGCCACCAGGTCCCCGGGAGGTGACAGGAGATGAGGAGGTCGAGCGGAGAGGAGCTCTGCGGAGGGGCGGGCCCTGGGCTCACGTCGGTCCTGGCCGCCTGGCCACTGGGAGCCTCGGTCTCCTCCTCTGTAAAGGGAGCACTGCCCCCTCGCAGCTGTGGAGGGAGGGGTGCCACGGCCTGCGGCTCGTGCAAGAGCGTGGCCCCGGAGGCCTCCCCTCGACCCGCTCCGCTGAGAGCAGGAGGTAGTGAGCCCGGAACCTCGGCCCTCACCCCACGTGGAGGAGGGCCTCACTCCTGCCGCCTTCCCCGATGATCTCCCCGGCAGAGGCTGGGCCCTGCTCCTGCGACACAGGCCATCTGTTAGCGGTGTGCAGGGGTGGGGTGCGCCTGGCACCAGGCGGAGTAGCCAAGATGCTGACCCAGGGCTCTGCGTCCAGGGTCCTGGGTGGGAGTGTGGTGGAGCCCACAGGCACCCATGCTGAGTGTGCAGGACGCCCTGGCTGTGTCGAATGAGGGGGGCGGCAGAGGCTCCGTGGGCGCCCTGGGCCATGGCCAGGGGTCAAGGAGGGGCTCCATGCCGGAGGTGCCCAGAGCGGGCTCCGCAGGGCGCTCGGCAGAGGCACAGCCTGCAGAGATGGCGGGCCAGGGTCAGCGCCGTGCACCGGCCAGAGCGAGCCTCGGCCCTGGCGAGACATCCGGCCTGGGATGTCCCCCGCTCCTGCCGGACGCCCCGAGCGCCTGGTCCCTGCACCTGCAGGCGGGCCAGCTCCCGCAGCGACAGCCGTGCCGTCACCCGGTGCCTGGGTCCCCTGCCGCTGCTCTGAGTCATGTGTGCCCTGCGTTTGTATTTAGAGAGCGGAGCAGATGGTGGGTGCAGTAACACTTTAAATTAAGGATTCCAAAAGCACATTAAATTTAGATTTAATAAGACAGTTACTGTATGGAAATTAGAGACCCATCGACTGCTCTCCAAGCGCTGAGGTCCAATCCCGCATCCTCTTGATGGCGCGAGTTCACCTGAGTGTGTTGGGGGCGTGTGGGGAGCGGGCTGGCTCCCCCGCCCTGGCCCATGGCCACCGGCCTTGCTGGACCTTCAGTTTCTGAAGCCCTGTCCCTCGGTCCTCCCTCCAGAGCTCACAGAAGCCCTGGTGGTTGAGCCCCACGCAGGCCAGGTGCATCCTGGGGCTGGCCTGGCGGGCGTCATGGAATCTTCCAGAAGCCGGTCTTACTTTGTCCACTTTGCAGGAAAGGAAGCTGAGGCTCAGAGAGGGAAGGGACTGGTCCGATCGGGTGGTGCCTGGTGCGGATGGTGGTGCTGGTCTTGAGGGGCTGGGGGAGGGAAGGGGGGAGGGAAGTTTTTTTTGCCTGGTGAGAAAAACCCCTGAAAGGGGCAGTAGCTTCCTCTCCTAGGCCCCCCCCCCACAGACCCGCCCACCTGGTGGGGGTTGGGAAAGGGTGATTCCAGGAGCAGGCTCACCCCCCACAGCCCTGCCAATCAACCCGTCTCAGCCCCCAGCACCCCCAAACCAGGGGCCGGAAGATGCTAAGTGCATGATGATCTCTTGTGGCCGCAATAAATCTAGTCACTTTGTCCCTCCCGAGACAGAAGCGGGAGCCCCAGGTCCCCAGACTGGCGGAAAGCGGCCCCCACAGACCAATGCCCTTGCTCCGTCCCGTAACGGGCAGGCGTACTATTGATAATCAATCCATGTGGCCCTAAGTGTGGACATCATCACCTGCTTCTTGAGGAGCTGAGCGGCCTCAGTGGGCGGCCTGGACAATGGAGTCTGAGCTCCAGCCACCACCCTATAGGCACCTGGCCAGGCTGGGCAGGGTCTGTGGGTACTCGACCTACCTGGGGCCTGCAGCCAGGCCTCCCAGGACAGAGGTTGGTTTTCCTCCATTAAAGGCACCGGTTTGCGTGGGGCCTGGCTAAGCACCGCCCTCTCCCCCGTTTACCTCCTCCGGGAAAGGAGCCGGGGAGCGAGGAGTGGAGGGAGGGGGGTCCCCTGGGCCAGGCTCAGGACCCTCCCCCAGAGGGCGGTGGCCACATCCCCAGGTGATGACACCTCCCTTCTCCTCTCGATGGCTCTCCGTGGGTTTCCCGTGAACTTGAACTGGGACCCATGGCTCCCACTCGCCTGAGCTAAGCATCGGTCTGCCTGTCCAGCTCCGGGTCGGAGGGCGCCCTGCCTGCTGCGGCCTACGGCCTGGGCCTGTTTCCTCCTTGGTAAAACGGGGGGATGGTGTCGCCCAGGAAGTCCGATTCCTGGTGACGGCGGTGGAAGTCACCTCGCCTGCTTTGCTTGGCGGACGGCGAGGACCCATAGAGGCACAGAAGAGACTAGAGTTGAGGCCCAGGAGAGCCCAGTGGGAACGGAGGGACCACATGGGCACCAGTCCCCTCCCCCACCCTGCCCCACGCCCCACCCCCGAGGGCAAGTGCAGGGTCGAGGCCATGCTCAGGGCTGCTGGGAGCCCGGGAAAGCGGGCGGGGCCTCTGAGGCCTCAGGGCGGGGGAGGGGCACCCCGAAACTGGGAGGCGGAAGGAGAAGCACAGGGGTCAGCACCTCCATCTCAGGTCATTGGGTGTCCAGCAGGACGGGGCATCTGCAGGCCCGACACTGAGGGTGGGGTGGGGGCTGCCTGCCTGCTCCTGAGGAGGCCACAGCCCCAGGCCTTTTGGACCCCACTCTGCGCCCCCCAAGGCCAAGGCCAGTTCTCTCTACAAAGCAACTCCTCGCATCTAGGACGTCACCGTTTCTCCTAAATTAAAAAAAGAATAATGACAACAAATAATAAAGCGCTCCTGTGCCTGGGGTGGGGGCCGTGACTCAGTGAGTCCTCCCAGCAACCCACAGGGCTTCTCTCTGCAGGGCTCTCCCCCAGGTTCCCCCAACCCCTCCCAGAGGGCTGCACTTCCTCCCATGGTAGCAGCTGCCTGCTGCCTCTAAGCCGTGGGCTCTGTAGGCCCCCGGGGCAGGGGCTGAGCGAGGCTGGGGGCAGGGGATGCAGCCCTTTTAAGAGCTGAGAGCCGGCAGGCTGGGAACGAGGATGGGCCCGTGGTCACTGCTGAGCCTGCTTGTGGCCCGGGAAACAGGCCATGATGAAGCCAGCCCTGCCCCGTCCTTCCCTCCCCCACCCTGCCCACGCCATCCCCCACCCCACGCTGGAGTCACCCCACCCTCCAGGCTGCCCACCGAGCTCCATGGGTTTGAGGTGCCCCCCACCCGTGCTGAGGTCCCCTCTGTACACTGAGGCTTGTGCCCATGTGGCTCCTGCATCCTGGCTGGGCTGGACACACACACCCCCGTCGGCTCAAACACTCGGAGAGCACCCAGGCCCGCCCTCCGTGGGAGACAGGTGGGCAGCGGGCGCCCACCGCCTACGCAGGGTGATGGGGGCTGCCACAGAGTGGGGGCCAGGTGGGCACGGAGGCCCAGAGGGCTGGCGCTGGCCCACCCCAGCGAGGCTGGCCCGCCGGGGCAGCCTGCAGTCCCCTGGGGGCGTGGCTAGAGCAGGAACCCCACCTCGGGGCTCCAGCCCGTCCCCCAGATCGCCCCTGGGGCCCTCTGCTCATCTCTGCTCAGCATCCCCAGACGAGGACGGGGGAGCCAGAGGGGGCCCCGGGCCAGGCCCAGAGCCGGGGGCCGGGCAGGCGCCCGCCGCTCCCTCTCCCCGCCGGGCCGGCCGTGGCTGCTCACTTGTTGTGTTTAACCTGCGCGGTCTCGGCTGGGAAGCTGTCGCCCGCAGTCTGCAAACATCCCTTCCCGCTCCGCTGCTTGCTGCCAAGTGCCTCCGCCAGCTTGGCTCGAAGGCGTCGCACAAGCTGCCCGGCCTGGCACAGGGCTCCGTGCGGCCTCCCTCGGAGCCGGCCCGCGAGGGCTGTCCCTGAGCGCCCCGAGGCCTGCGGCCTGGCCACCGGCCTCCCGCCTGCTCCCCCCAGCAGCCTCTGCGGCCCCCAAGGCCCTCGGGACCCAGGGGGGATCCAGAACCCCGCAGAGCACAGGCACCCTAGGAGCCACCACGGGACTTCGGGGATAGTTAAGGGGCTTCGGGAGGGAGCAGTGTCACTGGGCCCTGGGGACGGGCCACCTCTTGAGGTCGGCCCTGAGCCAATGCCCAAGCTGCTTCACTTAGCCCAGGTCTGCCCTCCACGGTCCCCACCCCCCAGCCCCGGTGGCTATTCGGGAGCACAAGTCCCTTTGGGAAGGGTGTCAGCACCACTAGGTTGGGCCCCTGTCAGTGTAAGGCGCTGGCTCGAGCCCCTGGGGCACGTGGGCAGGGTAGCCTCTGGACGGACCAGAGCGGCTCCACCAGCTCCCCTGCAGCTCAGACCATCCTGGGTGGGAGGGAGGAGTTTAGGGCACCGGGCCCCGCCCCCGTGCTGGTGACTGGAGCCCCCAGCCTCCAGGCAGCTCCCAGGCTCAGCCTTCAAGTCGGGGCTGCCACTGTAACTCAAACGATCGCACCGTGTCTCACGGCCTCGTAATTAAGTGTCTCTTCATCCCAATTATTGTCAGAGGGTGATTTGTTTATTGTTCTCAGGCAGGATAAAACCAACCTGTTTCAGGAGGGGCCTGGGAGCAGCTCCGACCCTCCACACCGTGGGGGTTTGGGGGTGGCCCTAGCACCACTGCATTTGGGGGCTGCCGGGCAGAGTGGGGGCTGGGAGAGCTGCAGGCAGCCTGGCCACTGGGCTGGCCTGGGGCTCAGGGGCTGAGAGCGTGTGGACAGTCCCCGGGGTGCTGTGCCCCCAGCCCGTGTGCAAGGGCTGCTCCTGGGCCTGGCGGATTTAGGGCTCTAACATTAGAAGCCCTGCTGGGGGCTCACTTTCTCCACCATCAGATGCCCCCTGCCCCTGTCTCCTGGGGCTGAGGGACAGAGCGAGGTTCTGCCCAGTGGTGGGTGGAACGGAGGACGAGCTGTGGTGGCCTGCAGCGGTCTGAGCCCGCGGCGGCCCGCGCCGGGCAGGAGCTGTTCAGGGCTGTGGGTCGTGTCCCTGTGGCCCGCCCTCCGCCTGCAGACGCAGCCCCGGGCGGAAGATGAGCCCATGGTCCTTTGAGCCTTTAAAACCTTAGGGCCAGAACACACATAAAGGAGATCTCTGTGAGAGAGGAGGGTGTAAAATCGTGAGAGAAGAAGAGAAGTTTGGCCTGACACAGTCCAACAAGCATGGGCTTTACCACGATGCTGACGGCCACACTTCCTCCCAGGGGAAGCGCAGACGCTGCGGAAGGCGAGGTGATCCATTAAGTTTGTATTGCACGTCATAGCACGTTGAGCCATTAACGAGGGGGTGACTGACCTTTATGCCGTTGGCCAACGCAGCCGCAGACACGCACTGGACGCTTGCCAGATGGACGGCCCTAGCCCAGGACTCCACCTGGCGTCCAGTCCCACAGGGACAGGTGCCTGAGCCCCGGGTGGTGGACGGTGTCCGGTGAGGGTCAGAGGTGGGCACAGCTCCACAGACCCTCCAGTGACAGCATGTCCGGCAGCTCGGCAAAGGTGAGGGATGGTCCAGTGGAGTGTGAGGCTCAGTCTGGTGTGGGGTCAGAGGTCATGGCTGTTGGAGCCAGAGTCAGAGGTCAGAGATGTGGCTGGGGCCTCCGTCAAGGCCGGGCCAATGACCCGGAGCTCTGGGGGCCCTGCTGTCCCACAGGGCATGCGGGGTAGCTGCAGGCTGGTGGCCACCCCGGGTGGCGCCTCTGCCCGTCTCCAGGCCCCGAGGTCCTGCTTGGCCACCACGTGGCACGTGCTCCCCGGCGGCCACCAGCACAGCAGCGAGTTCTCCCTGCAGCTCTGCTTTGCAGGGCCGGACTCAGAAGCCAAGGTGCTGTGCTGGGCTCAAGGTCGTGGCGGGCAAGGCCTGCCTTTGCTCTAGTGTGGCCTGACCCCGAAGCCAGGCTCCACCCCTGCCTGGGCCTTAGTCCCCCAACCTGGCG
This sequence comes from Pteropus alecto, assembly GCF_000325575.1. Classification (NCBI taxonomy): domain Eukaryota; kingdom Metazoa; phylum Chordata; class Mammalia; order Chiroptera; family Pteropodidae; genus Pteropus; species Pteropus alecto. Next base: position 9,064,191 of record NW_006441061.1, on the reverse strand, counting down.
TCTCTCTCAGAGTCTTCTCCCTCTTACCAGCTGCTGGCAGCGGCTAGGACAGGGGACACTGCTCCAACCACAGCTCAGAGGGCCCTAGAGGCTGGAGATGGGGCTACGTGGGACTTCGGACTTCCCGGGCCCTGGCCACTCCTCCCCATCCCCCAGTGTCTCTCTGCAGGGACCCGGGGTGGCAGGAGGAAGGGGCATGAGCGAGCGTCTGCTGGCCCGCTTTAAAAGCAGCATCCAGCCCGCTGCACGATTGCAGAAGACAGACACACTCGTGGAGTCTCCGCCCCGGCTGCCTGAGTGGGGAGAAGCTTCGAGTCGAGGAGTCAGGTGCAGGCCCAAAGGCTGGCCTGAGGGACGCAGGATGAAGAGGACAGCCCTGGGCCGTGGGGTGTGGGGAATGCCTGCTCCTGGCCAGGCTTTTGACACGTTCTCCAGGCCTGGGAGCGGGTGAGGGACGCGCCCACCCGAGGCGAGTTCCAGTCACCCTCTCGCGGCTTCTCCGGCGTGGTCCAGGGTTGGACACCAGGGTTACGGAGTCCAGCCTCTCCTGACACCTGACCCCTTTGAATGCTAAACCCTGTCGAACTGTTCTTGCGGGGAACTTCGACGCCCTGCCTTCTCAGAAGGGCTGGCCGAGCACCGCAGAGGCCACTACGGACGGGCCATCGTGTGCGTCAGGCCATCATCACGCGGCAGGCCCGAGTTCCAGCTCCTCCATCCCTCTGTCTGTCTCCTCCAGCCCCCACCTGCTTCCCAGCCACCACCTGAGCCTGGAGACACCGACGGAGGGGAGGAAGTCACGCAGGCTTGGGTGGGCTCTTTGCGCTCACATCTCTGCACCTCCCGCCTGGAGGCGAGCCCGCAGCCCCTGTGCCAGGGTGCCTCCCCCAGGCCATGCCGCCGCCCCTGCCCGGCAGGGCGGGCTTACGGCTCGGGCAGGCCCACTCAGCTCCCCCTCAGCCCCTCCTCCCCGCGGAAGCAGGTGGCGGGGGGCGGGGGGGAGAAAGGGGGTGCCAGGGCAGCGGTCCCTGCATCTTGCCGTGGGTTCCGCCAACGAGAGTCAGATGGATCTGAGACGGGGCTGCAGCGTCTCACACCTATAACTTTAAATTAAAAAGCCATGTGCTGTTTATGGGTTCCCTCGGCAGCTCTGTGCGGCAGCCCCATAAAGATGATGTTATAGTAGCAGCATTATGCACCGAGCTGACTATATACACGTTTCTAAATGGCTCAGCAAACAGCGGCCTACTTACGGGCAGGGAAGGGGAGCTGGTTCATTTGGGGTAAGAAATGGTCCTTGATTTGGTTTTAAATGCAATGACAGCCGAATTTATTTCTTATTTAATCACTTGCCTGCGCTGCTGAGAGCAGAGTGATGTGAAACTCCACAGTGCAGAGCAGACTCCGGAGCGGGCCGGAAGAGACGCGCGGATAGATTATGTTTATGGGGCTGAGTGGGATCGCAGCGGGGAGCACGTACCCGGAATGGGCATTTCTGTCATTTATACAGTGGCTCGGATCATTATTTCTTCCCGCTTCCAATTTCTCGGTAATAAAAATATGGGCAATGTGATTCTCTTTGCATTACAGATAAACCATCTTGATCCTTTATTAAATATGTTTATTAATCCGAAGTACTGCGGACGTTCGCGCAGATAAATCAGCCGGGCGGCCGCTCCGCCCGCTCACCGCGGAGAAGGAGGCTCTGCGTCCGCTGCCGGCGCCCTCCGTCCCGTTTTGGGGCCGTGTGTCCCCGGCGGAAGTGGTGCTGACGGGTCGTTTGTTTTTCCAAACCCGAGCGGTTTAAGAACTCGCTCCGCAGCCCCGTTTCGCTCTCTGTTTAATGAGAAATTACTATCCGGAGTCCCGCTCGAGGCCCCACTTGGCCCGTGCTCGGAGCTGAAGGGGAGCAGGGGATCTTGGGGGCTCAGGCAGCACCCCATAAGTGTTTGGGGCCCAAGAGACCATGGAGGCCCCTGGGCGTGAAGCGAGGGACGACCAGAGGGTCCGCTGCAGCAGGCATCCTGGTCCCGGGCAGGGCCGGCCAAGCTGGGGTCCCGTGGGGCTCAGGGGGCCAAGGGGGCCACCTCCAGCAGCTCCTCCTTCCTACGTGGGCTGAGGTGAGCCCGAACGTCCCCTCGCCGTGGCTGAGGGGGACAGGCTAGGTCACCAGCGGGGCAGTTTTCTGACAGAAAGTTCTCTTTCCGGCCACCGCTGTGGACTCGCCTCTGTGCCCAGAGGGTCACCTCCCGGGGGGGCTGCAGGAGTGGGCGGCCCCTTGGTGCCCAGCTGCACCACACGCTGTGTTCTCTCTCCACCCCTCCCCGACTCTCTTGCTTTCGTTGGGTGATTATGTAATGACACCCCCTTATCCTCCAGGACAACAGCCCAGATGCAGCCATTCTCCCCAGCGCCCTGTCCCGGTGACCACCACCCTTTGCCTCCCAGCTGGCCCTGTGAGTGACAAAGGCCTCTCCCCCTGGGGCCCCTTGGCAGGTTCCAGCTGGGACTCTCCAATCTCCCGTGAGCCTTCCGCACAGAGGTGGGGCCCGCTGACCCATGTGAGCCTTGGGCCAGGTCCCGACTCTGCCGTCCAGGTCTAGTGGCCCCACCCCATGCCCTCCACGTCCACCTCTGGCCTGGCAGAGCCGCTGAGGTCCTGGTGAGCCCCGACTCCCGGGCCCTGGAAGGACAGCTGAAGCCCACCTTGGCCAGGAGAGGCCAGGGGAGTGGTCTGGGAGCCTTCACGGACGAGGGCGCTGGGAAGGCCGGTCCCTAGTGCGAGCTTGGGCCCAGGAGGCTCCGCGTTCGCTGCCAGGAGGACAGCGGGAGGGCGGATGGAGGAGGCCCGTGCCGGGCCGCGGAGCCAGCGAGACCGCCCGGGGAGGGTGCTGCCCGTCTCCCTGAGTTGGGGAGGGACCACAGCTGCCTGGGGACAGCCACACGCTGGCGCTCAGTGTCAGACATTCAGTGTCCCCTGCAAGGTAGGGAAGGGGGCAGAGCCGCATCAGACTGGGTCAGGCCTGAGACCGGGCCCCGGCCAGACCCAGAGGAAGGCAGGTGACCTGGAACCACTGCCCCGTCCAGCCCAGGTGGGTCAGCGGGGGCCAGGCGCTCACCGTACAGAGCTCTGGCCCCCACCTTCCAGACAGGCGGCCTGCCTCCATCCCCTCCGTCACTGGCAGGCCGGCAGGACTGGCCCAGGGACCCGGGGGGCGGGCAGTGTGTGTCTTGGGATGAGCAGAGCCCGAGAACTCAGCTGCTGCTGCTGAAAGCGTCCATGGGGGAGGGAGGGTGGACAGCCGCCTGGCTGGGCACCAGGGGAACGCCATGTCCCCAGCACCTCCTTGGCAGGGACCTGAGCTGAATGTGGGGCTTGTGCTAGGCCCAGGCCCGGGCCAGCAATGCCAGGCGGGAGGCAGGACAGGCAGGGGCCCCCAGCAGCTGCCCCGCCTGAGCCCTGCGACCTTCCCCAGGGGTAGGGGTCGGCTGAGTGAGGAGGGGCCCCTCGGAACCCTGCTCCTGCCAGAGCTTGGTCTTTCTGGAGGACTGGGGAGGGGGAGGGGGCAGCCGTTTAATTTCAGGGAGCCGCCCAGTGCAGGCGCCACCCGCCTCTGCCCCCGTACCCCTTCTCTCAGTCAGCCCTGTCCCCAAGGCGGAAGTGGTGGACACGTGAGTGACAGGGACCGGCACAGCCAGGCGAGCGCCTACATTCTGCTCCCCGCTGTGCCCTGGGTTGCCCCGTAGATGGCTACCCCAGGTGCAGGCAGGCTGAGGGGCCTGGGCACATGTCCTGCCTCCACTACCCAGTGGTCATGTGACCAGGAGGGACGCTCCATCTTCATCCACAAAACAAGGATGAAAGGCCTGGCTCCGGGCTGACAGGGGCCTCTGTGAGCCAGCCCCAAACGCTCTCAGTGCAGGGAGAGGTGAAGGCAGGTGAGGCTGTGTGTGTCTCGAGAGGGGCTCCAGGCAGCCTGGATGCCTATAGTGAGCCAGGTGTCGGGGGGCCTGAGGTGACGGCAGAGGCCTGAGGCCTTGGGGACGCACAGGGGGCAGGGAGGGCAGCACCCGTGCTGAGCTGATGACAGCTGTGTGTGGAGAAGCATTAGCCACGGAACACCTTGGCCGGGGGTCCGAGGGTGGGATGGCCCCCTCTGCCGGTGTCCGGGGATTGCCCACCTCCTCTTGGGGGCTGACAGGTTCTGTGGCGGTCAACGGAAGTGCGACCAAAAATTCTCAGGGTTCCTCCTCCTGGAAAAGGAAGGAAGTCCTGACACCAGCCACGGCGTGGATGGACCTGGAGGGCACGGTGCTCAGGAAACGAGCCGGTCACAGAAGGACACGTCCCGTGGGACCCCACTCACGGGAGGTCCCCAGAGGGGTCAGATCCACAGAGACAGGAAGTAGGCGGTGGGGCCGGGGCTGGGGGAGGGGCTGAGGGTGAGAGTTTAATGGGGACAGAGTTCCCGTCTGGGAAGATGAGAAAGTCCTGGAGGTGACAGTGGTGACGGCCACACACACAGTGTGACTGTGCCCAATGCCACTGAGCTGTGCACTCACCTTGGTGAAGATGGTCAACGTTATGTGTATTTTACTATAATTAAAAAATTTACGTATGTTGTTTACAACGTGGAGGCAGGACGGACCCACACAGATGTACAAGGGACACGTGCAAGGGACACGTGCAAGGGACACGTGCCTACTGGGTGTGCCCCCTCCGGGTCAGAGCTGAACAGGTCAAGCAAGCCCATGTAGCACAGGGTTCTAACCCAGAGAGTAAGATAAACCCCCGCGAGCCCCCCTGATGTAAACGAATGATTAAATAAATAAAACACAGGCGGACACCCCCAGGGCAGCGCGACCCCGGCTTTCGGTGTGGGCTGCACACGGCTCTGTCCTTCCAGAGAGTGAAATGTGGAAAGCGGGGAAGGTGGCTTCACAGGGCAGAACCTGACAGACATACCGCAGCCAGTGACCAAGGTCGACACCAGCAGTGACGAGTCGGGTGACAGCACGCACCCCCGACAGGATGTGACGAGAGGGGCTTCCCCCCCACGTCCACTCCCGTCTAACCACAAGAAACACACCAGACAAGCCCCAACGGAAGGACACTCTACGAAATCCCTGACCGGTCCTCAAAACCGTCAAAATAATAACGCACGTCTGAGGAACTGTCACAGAGGAGCCTAAAGAGATAACTGACTGTCACGTGGGGTCCTGAATCCTGGGATGGAGAAGGACATTAGGTAAAAACTAAGGAAATCTGCATAAAGTATGGACTTTAATTAAAAAATACATTAAAAAAATATGTTCCAGGGTGGGGGGCGCCAGGCAGTTCTTGAGTAAGACGTGACCTTGGGCAAGTCGCGGCTTCATGACTGGACGTCGGGACTAGAGCCAGCGCAGGTCCTCCAGCCCCTGCCCCCACCCTCGCTGTGGCCCGGAGCCATCACACAGGCTTCCGGCTGCATGGCTGAGCCCCTGCTGCGTGAAAGGCCATCGGGGTGAGCAGGTGAGTGACACCTGTCCCAGAGGACGGGAGCCTTGTTGAGAACGCAGGGACCTTGAAGGTCCTGTGGGCCTTCGGGCAGGTTGACAGAGGGACGAGTGGGCCTGGCGCTCGGGGACGGCGGGCATTCGGGGCGAGAGTGGCCGGAATAACCACATTTTAACCCATCAGAATGTGGATAGTTTTGTTATGAAAAACACCAGAAAGCCATTAATGTAAATCATGAAATATTCAGCAAAGAAGTCACTTAACTGTCTCGTGTTCCCAGAAACGGCGCCGAATGCTTCCTGCGCCGGGGGCCCCAGCACCGGCTCTTGTGTGCGTCGTCAGAGGCCATTATCACAGAACTGAGAAGCATTAGATCATCGCTGTGTCCGCGGCGTGGGGGCCAGCGGCAGGGTGAGGGGCAGCGGCCACCGCCGCCTGTCACGTGCACCCTCGGGGCTCTGTGGGGCGCCCACCGGCCGCCCCCCATGGTTTCAGCTCCCACAGATGGCCCAGCCCCTGGGTCCCAGGTGCCATCCTCAGAGACAGTGGAGGAGGGGGAGCCGCTGCCCCCGCCCATCTCTGCAGCCCTTCCAGCCCCTCCATGGCCTCCCGGCTCTTCGGTCACCCGTGTGACAGTGGGCTCGGCCCCCCGCAGGGCCACCCCTCACTTGCCCTGACACCGTCTGCGGTCCCGTGGCTGGTGAGCCTCAGGGTGAGCGGCTGGATCCACATCTGTTCGATCTCGGCCGCCAGCCCACCTGCCTCTGAACACACGGGAGACGGAGCACAAAATGCCAGGGAGAGACGATGAGGACGCGCCCACGGGGACGGCTGCTCCGGAGCAGACCAAAAACGAGCGGGATGTGGAGATCGGGGTCTCGAGCGGCACCCAGGGGACGGACACAGTGGGAAGCAGTCCGGCCATGCCCGAAAAATGGGACGCAGGATGGCCGAGGGACCCGGCGAGCCCACTTCCGGTACACGCCACGAGGACCTGCCAGCGGGGAGCGGGGTCTCACCAGAGGTCGGCACCCGCTGTCCACAGCCGCATCATTCACGGAGCCCAGAGCGGAAACCGCCCGAGTCCGGAGACCGAGGATCGCACGGACCGGACAGAGTCCCTCCACGCAGTGGGCACGATTCAGCCTTGAGAGGGAAGGAAATTCTGACGCCTGCTATAACCTGGATGAGGCTCGAGGACATTGCGGTGCGTGAAGCGAGCCAGTGACAGGACACATCCTGTGCGACCCCAGTCCTACGAGGTCCCTAGAAGAGTCACATTCACAGAGACAGGAAGTAGGCGGTGGGGCCCGGACTGGAAGAGGGGATTGGAGCCAGTGCCACTGAACTGTGCCCTTAAGCATGAGTAAGGCGGTCGATTTTTTATTGTGTCTAACATGCCGCGATTTTAAACATAAAAATAAAAAGATGAGAATGGTGAAGAGGGTGGGCGAAGAGGCCTTGTGCGTCCAGGGGGTGATGGCAGGACAGGAATCCACAGATGGCCTGTGGTTGAAGGGACGCCGCCCGCCCCCAGGCTGGCCAGGTGCAGGGGGAGCGTTTCAGCACCTCGGAGAGAGACACTGCCGCGCCCGATTGAGGGGCGGAGCGGGAATCTGGACCAGGCGCTGCAGTGGGTGGTGCTGGGCCTTTCTGAGGTCGCCCGCACCTTGCTCTGGCGGCAGCAGGCAGGTGCCTGGCAAGATTCGCCAGGACTTTGCACGTCTGGCTTTGCAGGGCTCCCCTGTCGTTCCTCCCCGAGGCCGTGCACATAAAGGCTGCCCCACCCCGTGGGGGGGAAGGAGATGGCGAAAGCCCTTAGAGCCCGCGGCTCACTCCTTGCACTGACCTTCCCCCTTCCATGACCTTGGGAAGGCTCTGCCCCTCTCTGGGTCTCCTGACTCCACCTGTGGCCACTGGGGCTTCCTAAAACAGGGTGCCCATCGGTGCAAGGGCCAGAGGGGCGCAGGTGAGGCCAGCTCAGGGAGGAGGGACATTCTGTGCTCCCGTCTGAGACGTCCGTACACCTCGTTCTCACCCGGTGGCCCCAGTCCCCGGGGGAGCTCACCATTCTTACTGCAGAGAAGCAAGGGGATGTGCTACTGCCATTTAGTGGGAGGGCAGGGGGCGAGGACTCGTGCACGAGCCAGCTCTGCCCCCTGAGGTCCCCCTGACAGGGCTGACGGCGTTCCTGAGACAAAGCTTCGAGTTCCACAAATGCCGTTTCAGCAGAGAGCACACAGCCTTCCAGAAACTGAGCCTCGGGAGCATTCTTACTGCAGAGAAGCAAGGGGATGTGCTACTGCCATTTAGTGGGAGGGCAGGGGGCGAGGACTCGTGCACGAGCCAGCTCTGCCCCCTGAGGTCCCCCTGACAGGGCTGACGGCGTTCCTGAGACAAAGCTTCGAGTTCCACAAATGCCGTTTCAGCAGAGAGCACACAGCCTTTCAGAAACTGAGCCCGGCCACTCATTCTCGGCCACGAGACTCCCAGGGAAGGTTAGAGGCGTCTGATGACAGCACGCCTTCCCTGGCCTCAGGACAGCCGTCTGTCCCCTGGGTCATCGAAGCCTTATGTGAGCACCACACTGTCCACCCACAGGCACCCGCTTCCCCAGCGCTGGCCCGTGCTTCCAACGGCGACTGTCGCAGGAGGACCCTACCCCCCCGATGTAGCGACTGCTCAGCCCCACCCCGGGCCTGCACGCCACACTGCAGTCGCCGCAGAGTGCCCTGTGGGACCCTGGAGGTCCGAATCCCACGCCCTCACCGTGGTCCGTGTCATTGTGGTGGGAAATGGAGAGTGAGGGTGTACCCGGGGAGGAACTCTGCCAGCGGACCAGCTTGTAAATGCTTGTCGTCCTCAGGGCGGACCTGTGTCACGGCCCCTCCAGGATGAGTTCATTCATTTATCTATTCATTCATTCAAAATGACGGAAAGCTTGGCGGACTGCCTGCTCTTGTGCGAGCCCTGAATTAGGGGCTGGGGTCCCCAAAACAATCAGATCTGTGGTTGAGGAGGGAGGGGCAGAGTAAACACCGGGGAGATGAGAAGTCCTGGGCTCTGACCCCAGGGGTCCTAAGTCTGAGGGGCACCAGGAGGGCCCCGAACTCAAGCCTGGCGGAGGGGTGGCCAGGTGGGCTCTGCCACGCAGGAGCACTTGTGCTGAGAGATGTGGTTGTGGTTCAATCCACAGGGCCACAGGGATGTGGGACCCAGGGGCAGGCTGGCTCACAAACTGTGAAGTGCCAAGGCTGGCTCACAAACTGCGAAGTGCCAAGGGCAGAGGCGGGGCATAGCACACCAAGAGCTCGCTCGGCCTTATCCCGTGGCCTGACCGCGTGTCTGGAGCCAAGGACAGAAGGCCTGGCATCCCACCCTGTCCCCCACGGGGCAGGGACCGGCTCCCGGGAACTGGCTGACCAGAACAGTGAGCACCATTTCATCATTCGGGGGGCCTGCAACATTACTATTCATGACAGCAAACTTAAAAATGAAATAATAAGTCCGTCCTTTTAAAAAGCAAATTGCGACGCCGGAATATTCATGAGCTGTGACTTCGGGGATGGCAGCAGCCTGGAGATTATCATTCGGTTAAGTCAGCAGCGGAGGAGTTTAGGGAAATGGACTTGTCACTCTGAGGAGGAAATGGGTGATTAATACTTTCCTGTTTTCAGGCCCCTTCGAGGGCGCATTTTTAATGTAATAATTAATTAACCTTGGGACCACTTGCATTTCCTGGGCTCCCGGGGACTGGGGCCTCGGCTCCTCCTCGCGGGTGGGTGCAGGCAGCTGTACCCAGCACCCCCCACACACACATGGGGGGGACACTGGCACTGACCTCCGCTCGGAGCCCAGAGGATGAGGCCAGAGGCGGCGGGAGGCTCCCCTCGTGCAGGCACAAACACACCCCACAGTGGTAAGTGTCCGTGACCTCTCAGGGGCAGACTGAGTAGGGGTCCCCCAAAACTCGTGTCTACCCGGAAGCTCAGAACAACTTTATTTGGAGATCAGGTCTTTGCAGATGTAATCAGTTAAGGATCTCGAGATGAGGTCGTCTTGGATTAGGGCAGCCCTCGATCCAGTGACAGGTGTCTCCAAGTCAAGGGACCCCGAGGGTTTCTGGCGACACCAGGAGCTGGGAGAGTCCTGGGACACACCCTCCCTCGCAGCCCTGGGGACCCAACCTTGCTGACGCCTGGATCTCACACTCGTGGACTCTAGCACTGGGGGAGAGCGAATTCCTGTTGGTTGAAGACCCTGGTTTGTGAGCCTTCATTCCACCCTACAGGACACCCTTTCATCTGGTGGCCTTTGGGAGGTGGTGCTGGAGGCCAGATTGGGGGGCGGGGCGGGATGAAGCAGCAGCAGGGCCTGGTGCTGGCTTTGCTGAGAACAGGTGAGTGATCAGACACTGACCCTCCTCTTTCTGGGCTGGGGTCTCCCACTGCAGGACGGGTGGCCAGAGCGGTGCTTTTCAGACTGGGTTCCCCAGCGCACCCACAGGGGTGGTGGGGGCTGCTCCCTCCTGTTGGAGTGCCTCGGTGCCCCCACCCCCAACCCCTGCTTGCTACCTAGTGGTCTCCTAGTCATCCTACACTGCTTCTTCCCATTACCTTCCCTGGGGGACGTAATTACCTTCCCACAGGACAAGCCGCTGTGTCCTCAGAGTCGGGCACACCCTCTGCCCCCCAGGCTTCCAGCAGTGACTCTGAGGGAGATGTCTGGAACCAGCTCTCCTGTCACCCGCGCATTCTCAGGCAGGACCACGGCTCGCCCTTGCCCTCTCGTGGCCGCTTTGAGGCACCGCTGTTGAAAGGTTTGGGACCTCGCAGGGGTGGGCCACTCTGTGGGCAAGGAGGGCCAGGGCGGGTCCCCCTCTGGGCCAGACCTGGTGCACTCTAGCCTTCCCAGCCTGGCTGATGGCTGCTCGGGGTCCAGGGGCTGAGTCAGGTGTGAGTCAGGGGCTGTGGGGAGACCACAGGAAGGGAGGTCATCCCCTTGGCTGCCACCAGCCAGGGCAGCTCAAGCTCCTCCCAAAGTCTCCTGGACTTCAGCCCTGCACATTCGAGCGCCTCCCGCAACGTCCATTTGGATATGCCCTTGCACATCCAAGTGTGCCCTGTGCCCCGTCCCTCGAGCTGGGAGCATTCATGTCTTTCTTGATTTTGTTCTTCTTTACCCTGCCTCCCGCAGGCCTGCTGGCCCCAGGTCTCCTCTGTCCTGTGAGATGGATAATAGTCTGCACTTCTGTCTCCTGCATGGGACGCCCCTCCCCAGGACGGTCTCCAGCCTCAGACATTACTGTATTTCCAGTGAGTGGTGGGTCTGGCTCATGGCGGCACTCAGCAAACACTAGACCGGACCGACTGAATTCAGAATTGGCTGGAAAGGTCACGAAGGAGGAATGAGGATGTGCATGCAAACCGGTGTGGAGACGAGACGCGAAGGCAGCGGCTGCTAGGACTGTCTCCCCACGTCGCCCCGAGAGCAGGACCCGCGCTGTGCTCATCTCTGCTCAGCTGAGGTTTTCCGAATGAACGAAACGCGCGAGAGGGTGCAGGTCTGTCACCTGTCTGCAGCACCGATGTTTGTCACCCCACAGGAAATGAGAGGCGGTTTCCTTTCCTACAGGTGCCGACAAGCGCGCCTGAGTGTAGCCGGCGGCTCTGCGGTCCCCGGGGAGGCCTTGGGAGGGAAGGTTGGGACCGGCAGGAAACCCCAGTTGCTAACAAGTGCCCAGGCGCTGCCGCCACTGCTGGCCTGGGGACTACACCTTAAGGAAACGCAGCTCAAGAGCAATGCAGTTCAAAGAAACACAACAGCAGTTACACATACAATTAAAGTTTTTCTAGCAGCCACCTCTTTAAAAAGCGATAACAGGCGAAATTAACGTCAATATATTTTACTTAACGCAATACATCCAAACTAGTATTTCAACACGTAATCGATATTAAAACATTATGCTGTATTTTACATTCTGTTTTTCTTGGTAACTCTCGGAGATCCGATGTGTATTTTACACTTGGAGCCCATCTCCAAACGGGCCAGCAGGCTCAACAGTCCAGCGTGGTTAGCGGCTCGGAGTTGCAAAGCGCAGGCAGGTGCGGTACCAAGGGAGCGGCAAGAGAACTACGTCTCCCGGCATGCTCCGGGCGCGCCCTGTGACGCACTTCCGGCGCGGCGGCGAGAGCGAGGCGGCGCGGGAGAACCACATCTCCCGGCGTGCCCCGGGCGCGCCCTGTGACGCACTTCCCGGCGGCGCGGCGGCGGCGGAGCCCCATTGAAAGTTTAAAAGTCTAAAAAAAAAAAAAAACAATGTTATTAAATGTACAACATTTAAAATTGTATTTGAACACCATTCCCATGAGTCTTTATACTTCCTTGAATTTAGTTACAATAAATTTGACACCAAAAAACATTGTGTGTACCCCCCGGGTGGCGGTGGCGGCGGCGGCGGCGCGATGTTCGTGCAGGAGGAGAAGATCTTCGCGGGCAAGGTGTTGCGGCTGCACATCTGCGCGTCCGACGGCGCCGAGTGGCTGGAGGAGGCGACCGAGGACACCTCGGTGGAGCAACTCAAGGAGCGCTGCCTCAAGCACGTAAGGCCGGCGCCGCCCCAGGCCTCCGTGCCTCCCTCTCCCTCCGCGGGGCTGGGGACGGCGCCTCCGGCCCCTCTTCTCAGCCACCCGCCCTCCCGACCCCCAGCACCTCCTAGACGCTCCTCCCCGAGCCGGGCACCGGGCTGAGCGCTTTAAACTCCGCCCTCTCGTTTAACTTCTGCAACTCGGGAGGTAGGGACAGGTTCGGAAACAGGCTCGGGGGCGCGAAGTCGCGGCGGGGAGCAGGGCCTCCTGGTTGGCCAGCATTTGTGCTGGGAGTTAGTGCCCCGGGAGAAAGTGACCGACAGTGGGGAGGCCCCTTGCCCTTCCCTGCACAGCCTGCCCCTTGGAGCTGTTTCCCACTGGCTGGCATGCCTGCCAGGACCTGGCTCTGGCCACTTGTGCCTCTTAGCTGAGGTCACCTAAAATAGTGCCGCTGCTTTCTCCGTGGCCTTTGAATTGATTAAGTGGGTAGGTCCAAGGAGAAGTGTCTCCTCGCCGAGAGATAACTTTTTAAGGTTTGTTTTTTATGTGAAATACTCCTTGTATATATAGTCAATCCCTTGGGTTGCTCATTTTTGGAACTAGTTTGTGATGGTCCTATCTCAGTAAACTCCATTCCGAAAGGCGGGCCGACATCTGTGACTCTGGCTGCCTAAGGAAACTATACTTAGCTCGTTGTCTTGTTTCCTTGTCAGAATTTAGGTTAAAGAAGGCCTCAGGCTTTCAGAGTGGATTCCATGTGATAAGGGCCATATCTATACTTGTGACAAGGTGTTTTGTCCAAATAAAGCGAAGTGTACTCTCCAAGGATAAACTCCCGGTTACGGTAACTACCCACAGAGATACTTTTGCATCACCTTTGTGAGTTAGTTCTGTGGAGGTGTTCTGTCCTAGGCAGGCCAAAGAGCCAGCCCCTCTGGGACACGCTGGGTATGAGTGACGCCGAGGAGTGGGCTCTGCGCACACGCTGGAGGGAGGTGTGTTTGGGCCGCCTTCTCGGTCTCCTGCCCTAGCGGTGTGGCTTCGCCCTGTAGTAACCGCCAGGACCTCAGTAGCGGGAAGGCTGGGGCTCTGTGGGCGCCCGGCCTGAGACCAGGCGCCAAGATGCGCTGTCCTTCCCGGCCTGGAAGGGGCTCCCGGGGGACCAGGCCCGTAGTGGGCGCACAACAAATGTGTGGGCTGTTGGAGGAAGTGGGGACGGGTTGCCAGAACCGCACCAGCGTGGCGTGTCGCCTGGAGGGGTCTGGGGCCAGATGGTGTGGCGTTTAGGGGAGCTCACTCATGGTACAGAACTACGTAACTATTATAAAATTATTTTACAAGGGGAACAGGAAATGAAAACTGTTGGATTGATTCGCTTGCTAGTGAATTTTAGGAGCACGAGGGGTTAATTAGGCAGCCAGTTTCAGTAGGATGCTAATTATTTTCTTCCCGTAGTTATTACTCCAGCCAGTATTGAGATGGGGCATTACCCTACTTTAAATGGAGATTTTGTTCTGCAGTCCCTCCAGGTGTGGAGGTCCCGCCCACAGGGTTTCACACCTGAGGAGAGCGAGCCCGCCGCCCAGTGTCCGGTCTGTGGGCTCACTGCCTCGATTTTGTTCTGCAGTCCCTCCAGGTGTGGAGGTCCTGCCCACAGGGTTTCACACCCCGAGAGCCGTGGAGAGGAGAGCGAGCCCGCCGCCCAGTGTCCGGTCTGTGGGCTCACTGCCTCTCCAGCTGGTCGGAGGCGGGAGGTGGAAAGAGAATTCTCAACTCGTGTGCTTGACTGTCACCCCGGAATCCAGCCCCCGAATGTCATGCTGGTGCGGCAGTGAGGCGGGTGTGTGTCTGAGCTCCTGTCCCTCCTAGGTCCCCCTTGGTGCCTGCTAAGCCGGTGTCACTTCCTCTTTTCCTCCCCATGAGGGGACAGTGTGGGTATCCCTGTCCCACAGTGCTCCTGGGAGTGCGTGGCTTTACTGAAGGGGTTTAGGAGCGGAGTGCCGTGTTGCTGGAGAGGGTTTTGTGCGATTGGGGTCGCCGTGTGGTCCCCAGCGTCCTCCGCCCCTCAGGAGTGGAGGGGGGACAATGCGAGCTGTCCCCCCTGTGTGGAGTCAGTAGGTGGTGAACGAGCCTAAAAAATGACACCCGTGACATGGTGGAGTGTGCCCTGTGTCTGGTCAGCTCTCCCGGTGTTACCAGTACATAACGTGGTACTTGCTAGTATGGCTTCAAATGACAGACCACGTCAGGTGTCGGAAGCCCCGACTGCGTTCTGGGTGGGTGTCCGAGCCCCCCCGCCTGGCCAGAGGCCGCGTGGGGCGTTTTGCTGCCGCACCGGCCTCGCTCAGGCTTCTGAGAACAGAGAGCGCACCGAGTGAAGTCGCCGGCGTCCCGTGGGTGACTCACGTGCGGTTTTCTCCTGGCGTGCTGGTGACGTGCTTGCTGCAGAGTAGTTGTGTCGGGAACCAGTGTCAGGGTTGTTTAGGGAAATCGTGCTTCCTAAACTGCATTCTGAACTCGTCAAATCAACTAGCCTGCAGATTTTGGAATTAGAAGCAGCACAGCCAGTATTTCTGGGAGCAGAGCCTTTGTCGAATTCAGGGGAAGAGGCGGGGTGGCTCTCTGCCCTGTCGTAAATGGTGGAAGTGACCCTTGCTGCCGGCCGAGTGCCCCCTTTCCCGCCGCTTGGCCAGTTTTGTGGGCATCTGCGATGGCCCCGAAGCCTCCGCCAGCCTCTTTTCCTGTTTCAGTGTTGGATTACTGAAAATCCAGTTACTCTTAGAATGCCAGGGCTGAGAGCCGAAGCACACGCCGAGGCTTTTCTTCCTGGTGGCGGTGTGTGTGCTGCTGTCTCTGAGCCTCCCTGCTAGCCGTGGGTGTCAGCCGAGGGTGTCAGCCGAGGGTGTCAGCCGGGCTGCAGAAGCCTCTGCTGGTCTTATCTAAATTGTTCCGCGTGCCCCGCTCCGCCCACTCTGCTCAGCTTTGCTGGCTCCTGGCTCCCGGGAGGGGCACAGCTGGTCAGGTGCTGAAGCCGACAGCGGTGAGCGAGCAGGTTGGGGCATGAACCCCCACTGCCCCGGCCGTGGCATTGGCTGCCCGTCACGAAGTGCTGAGCTGCTTGGTGATCAGAAGGCCGAGGGGAACAGCACTTCGTCGTCTGGTGACTGTGACTGTGACATAACCATGGGCAGCATGCCAGCGCGTTCAGAGGGCTGGGTGGGGTGATGAGCAGGGCCTGCCAGGCCCCGCCCATGGGGGGCGGAGGGTGCCCCGTGCGTTGGGTCCTGCCCCTCACGCCTCCCACGTGGAGGGGAGGCCGTCAGTGTTCCCGTCCCCTGCCATGTTCCAGGGTTTCCAGGGCCCTGGTCAGTGAGGCACAGCTGCGTGTGCCCGTCGGTCCCCTTTGAGCTCCCTGCGGCATCTGTAGCTTGCTTTGGGATCGCTGGGGCTGTCATCTGGTGAGCCAGGAGCTGAGCCGACTCCGGGCTGGTCTCTTCGGGGTTTTGCGAGCATTGAAGTGCTCAGGCCCCCGTTCCGTTCGCTGCCGTCCGCTGTCTCTCAGCTCCCTTCTGTGGAACAAAGGAAAACAAATTGTTCTTAGATCTTTAAAGTTTCAGGACCTCACAGACCTATTTTCATTTTACAATTACCGTCTGGATCTTTCCAGCCTGAGGAAGCAGTTTGGGCTGCCACTGATTAACTGCAGTGTTTTCACGTCAAGCTGTGACCCTCTTTCCGGAGTCCCAGTGGGTCGGTGGACAGACGGCAGGCCTAGGGGGTCGGGTTGTGGCATTTCGTTTAGCTTCTGCCGTGGGCGACACTGCCTCGCTCTTGTTGACACTTTCATTTCTTAGCTCATGAGGAAAACTGGTCAATTCCTGGTGTGGCTTGGGGTGCCAGGTCTTATGAACTTTCAAATAGGTATTAGGGTCTATTTACTTTCTATCTGGAATTATTTGATTTTTTTCCCCCCAGTGTGCTCATGGGAGCTTAGAAGACCCCAAAAGTGTAACGCACCACAAATTAATACACGCTGCTTCAGAGAGGGTGCTGAGTGACACCAGAACCATCTCGGAGGAGAACATCCAAGACCAAGGTCAGTGCTCACGGGGGCGGGAGCCGGGGTGCGCAGGGGAGGGCCTGTCCGCGCCGAGCTGGGGCTTGTGTTGGAGCTGAGCAGAACACCGGTCTGGAGTTTGACTTTCCGCTCAGTAAAACAGTGCGCCTGACGCAGTGTCGCTGAAAACCGGCCCAAACGGGCACCCATCCGAGATACCAGATGTTTCAAAGCAAAACCAAGGCCTCCAGGGCTGCTGCAGGGGTTGTTTTGGGCTGGAAAGTACAGTTTTGGCAGGAGTCTCACGTCCGAGGAAGCGTTCTTGTTACGCTCACGTCCAGCCAGTCGCTCAGTTTGTGTCCAGAGGCGTTAGGGTGAAAACCTTGCTTTCTCTGTGGCATTCAGAGGATGATTTCGATTCTGGATTCCCTTAACCTGTTTTGAAACTACTGGGAGTGTTGCTTATAGACCTCCATCGAGTGCGGTGGTCGAGCTCAGAGCTGGGGGCGGGGGGCTGACCCCTGGGAGTTGGTGGCTGGCCACACTTCCAGCCCCGCGGACGGCAGAGCGGGCCGGCGGGAGTGATAAGTCGCTGCGTGGTGTCGGCCGGTTCTCCGTGTGGCCGTCAGGCTGGGCCGTGCATGCCTCCTGGGCACCGGTCACCTCTGGGGACTCCGCCGTGTCCTTGCTGGGCCCGGAGCCTGTACCTGAGCCGGGGGCGTGCAGACGTGAATGCTGAGGGAAGGGCAGGCTCGTGTAGACGCTCGGTCTAGGAGGCACCGGGGAGCCCCCGCTTTACTCTCCTCGGGGCATCTCGCCGTTTTATGGGTGTAAAGCGATAACCAGCTTGACGGACGTATTTTTTCCCTAGATGTCTTGCTGTTAATAAAGAAGCGTGCGCCATCTCCACTTCCCAAGATGGCCGACGTCTCCACAGAAGAAAAGGTAGATCCGCATTAGGGGGAGGCCGCTAGACGTGCTGTGCAAGCCCGTAGTTAAAGGAGGCGCGGTCACGGGTTGTCTGTCGTGGCCGAGGTGGCTGGCCGATGCCCTGCTGGCTTGCTGCTCATGTGACTGGCACGGGGAAACCTGGCTCTGCTCTCGGGGCTGGAGAGGGAGGGAGCGTGGCGGTCCCACTCAGGTGGGGCTTATGTGTCACGCTGCCATCAGACGCACCTGCGTGCGTGCCCGGCATCCTCTCCTCGGGCACCCGCACCAGCCCTGCCGGAAAGCTCAGAGGTTGCTGAAGACGCCCCACAAAACGGAGTTCCGGTGCAGAGGGGCGCCTGTCTGCTCAGCGTCTTGCGGGACAGAGTTGGATGTCCCGGGGAGTGCGCGTTCCTCCGTGCCGTCCCTCCGGTGCGGGGAGGGCCCGGGGGAGCCGGGGTTCGGCATTCATTGGGGGCTGTCCCAGCGGCTGGCCCCGGGACGCCGTGTGGGGAGCTCACCTACGTGGCGGAGGGCGCGTCCTGTCCTCAGGCCTTCTGCTGAGTGTGCTCTTTCCATGGACAGCCACGTAAAGTTCAAGTTCCAGTTCCAGTTTGCCATTTTTTCCTTCCTTAGTTCCAGGAGATTAAATTTTTTCTTCTTGCTCTGAAAGGCTAGGGAGGTCATTCCCCCAGAAGATGCAGGCCAGACTCGGCTAGGCCTCCAGCTGAGAGTGGGAAGAGCTGCCTCAGAGTCTTCTGGGGCAGATGGCGAGGGAGGGGTGCCCTTGGGCTTCAGTCACCCTCCTTATCTGCGGCCACACCTGGTCCCAGGAAGAAAGCCGCTGGCCCCATCTCCAGAAGACAGACGCAGGCCTGCCTCCGCCTGCCGTGTCTGAGGGCCGCCGGGTGGGATCGCCGTTCTTAAGTGGTAGTTTTGGTCACTGTAGCTAACAGAGACGGCGAGGTCCCCACCGCCACCGTGGCTCTGCCCGGCAGGGCGCCGCAGACCTCGCTGGCAGCCCTTTCCCTGCGCATCTTCACAGAGCAGACGCCACGGTTGTCAGTGCCTGTTTCTATGAGCTACTAATTTCTAGGTGAAAGTAACAGGTATTTAAAAAGTCAAGTCATACTGTAAATACTTTAATGTAAGCACATAACCACCCCTCCCCCGACTTGCGCTCCTGGAGGCCCCCCCACGTAGCACTGTCACCGGTTCCTTCGCTGACCCTCGTCCCGATGTCTGAATGGCACGCATGTCAGCGCTTCTTGGAGGGTCACTTGGGCACTTCTTGGTTGTCTGGGTACCGCCCTCCCCCCAGCCTCCCCTCCCCCTCTGTGTCCGTGTTGGGTCATGATATTGGCCGAAGAAAATTTCAGTTTCCACTGGTATCGTATGTTAAGTTTTTCCTGCTCTGAGCGAAGGGTACGAAGAGCG
>NW_006441061.1:9038454-9045584 GCF_000325575.1 Pteropus alecto | reverse complement strand
AAGAGCGTCCTTTTTCTGCAACTTCTCTTCCCTAGAGTCGGTAATTGTCTCGTCTCATTAGTTTTCTGTAGGCTTATCACTCATTTTTTCAGATTCTTCACCAGAATTGATAAATTTCCCTGAAAACAGGGCTGCAGGTGTGAGGCCCCCTGCCAGTTCCTGTTCCCGGGGAGGCACCCCTGCCCCTTCGCCACGTCCGCTGGTGTCGGTCACCTCCAGGCCCGCCGTGCAGCTTGGGCTTTGCCGCCCGCCCCCATGTCAGCGCCTCCGAGTCCTGAGGGTCTGTGTGCGTCTCCCACTGCCACCAAGCACCTTGCCACAGGGTCACCGGCTTCACAGGGTGCTCGGTGGCCAGGCTGCAGCGGGGCCATTGTGGCCCCGGGTCCCGGGTTGGGGTCCAGGCGTGGGCAGGGCTGCGGTCCTCCCTGGGGGCTCTGCGGATGGGTCCGCTCGGGCGGAGCCCAGGCCTGCAGTTGAAGGGCTGAGGGCCCGGGTTCCTTGTCATGTGTCCTGTGTCCCGTGTCTTCAGAGCCAGCAGCAGACTTTCTCGTGTTGAAAGAGAGAGCCTTGTTTTTTTCAAGGGCTTCCCGAGCAGGTCTGGCCCACCAGGGGTCACGTCCTTTCCTTAACGTGGGCTGTGTGTACGAATGGCCTGACTCCTCAGTGTGTCCATCCTGCTCGCCGGCCCTGGGATTGTGCCGGGCAGACCGCCAGGTGGGACGTGGGGCTGTCGCGAGTTCTGCCGACCGCAGAACTGAGGGTCTTACTCCCGGCTTGTCCCCTCGCGTGGCAGAGCCCGACCTCTGGCATCTGGGAGGGGAAGGCGGAGTTGAGGCCCTGCATCCACGTCGGGGCCGCCGAGTGTGTGCGGGTCCCTGTCTGCAGGGTGCCGCGTGGCTGCCCCATCCTCCACCCTCGTCCCCGCCCCCTCGCCACTGGGGGCCGGCCAGGTCCTCCTGTCGCTCCGAAGCGAGGTTTGCCCCGACGCGGTCTGTCCGTGTCACGGCCTGGCCCGTCGCGGCCGGAGCTTCCCGTGCCCGCGTCCTGGAGGATTTCTGGGTCGTCGCTGTCCTCCCGCGTTCCCATCCTCTTTCGGAGCCCCGCTTCTGAGCGAGTCCCTCGACGGCACCATGTTGAAGTTTCCCCGCCGGGGCCTCGTTCTCGGCTCGCCAGTCTCGGCTCTCTGTCGTCTCGGGTGCATAGCCGCTCCGCTCTGCCCCGCGTTCCCTCTCTTGTGCGCCTTCGTCTTGCCGTTTCTGTTTTGGCATCTGTGTTCACGTCGGAGGCTTTCCTCACGTCCCTGGTGCTCCTCGGCTGCCCACCCCCATGAGGAGCCCTGGAAGGCTCGCGGGCTGCTCCCCATGCCTGGCGTGTAGTGCTGGCTTCACCGTGGGGCAGAGACCCAGCCGCCGTGCCCCTCCCGCCCCGCAGCTGCCTCCCCTGCCCAGTGGCTCAGCGGCTGGGTCTCGCCGTCGAGCATGAGGATGGCGCCGCGCCCCAGCTCTGCAGAGCCTGGGCTCCCTGGCTCGGGGGCTTCTCAGGTTCCTTCCTCCATGATATGGCGGGCTGAGTGGGGCAGTAGAGAGGTGTCCTCCCCTACACCCCTGGTCTGGGCCGGGCCTCTGGTCGGACTGCATCTCCACGCGCTCCGGGTCCCCGTGTCCTAGCTCTGCGGACAGCGTTGGCATCACTCGCAGTTTGCTTTCCTGCCCCATCCTCTTTGTTCTGCGAGTTTTCGCCATCTCGTTTCCTTTACTGCTGCTCGGTGAGGGGGTTCCAGAGGGAGCAAACACTGGGGGCGTGCCTCTGGCCTGCCGGACTGAACCGTGGGTCTGTGTGGTTCCTGTGAAGTCAGCCTCGCCCCAGCCTAGCTGCAGCTCCTGTGTGATGGTCATTCTGTGACCGAAAGAGACAGGGTCTGTCCTCTCCGCTGTCCCACGTGGCCAGTCTAGTGATGGAGGTGGGGGTGCGTCCCGAGCATTGTGTTCCGTGGCGGAGGGCGTGTGCAGAGCCCTTGGGAACCCTCCCGGCATGTCCGGCTCCCCAGGGGACCGCGTCTCCCTTGGTTGGAGCTGGCTCAGCTACGGTCTTGCCTTTCGGTGCTCTGACCTCCATTTCTGGTCCTCTCACGACTTTCCTGTGCAGAAAAAGCAGGAACAGAAGGCCCCGGACAGAGACGCCATAGCCCGAGCCACCGCCAGCCTGCCGCCCTGCAACATGGACCGGGCCGTGGTCCAGACCGGCATGAGAGACGTGAGTGCTGCGGGGGGCCCGCCACGGGCCTCGCACGGCCTGGGGGCCGCAGCCGTCTGAGTGCTGGGCACGCGGGGCGAGGGGATACAGGATCCCTGTGTGCTTTTGGCAACTTTTCTTTAAAGCTACAGTTATTTCAAAGTAAAAGGTTTAACCAAACTTCTGAAGGCAGGACCTGAAGGATGGCAGCTTTGGGGAAAACGTTCGAGTTTCGTCCTGAGTTTGGCAACAGCTTTTAGGTAGACGTCTGTTAGGGCTCTTAGATACTTCGGGTTGGAGAACTCCGAGTCACAGGGCCGAGTGCTTCCGGTGCCTCGTGGACCAGCTGGGAGGTGTGGCAGTGATGACCCCTGTCCCGCACTGATGCCTGTGACTCTGAGTGTGCTCCTGCGGGCCCCAGGGCAGTTTGCCAGCAGACTGCTCTCGGGGGCTCTTCCAGAGAGTTCCGTCGCGTTGACCAGGGCATTGAACTCTGGCCCCATGTGTCTCTCCCCGGCCCCTGTGTTGGTCCCAATGTGGTGTCTCATGCGATGGCTGAGGCTTGTTGAGGAACGAGGGGGCTGCTGACCCCCAGGCCCGTCCGCGGTGCTGGGGGCCGGCAGATAGGGCGTCTGAGATCCCGTCCCCAGCACCCTGCCTTCCTCGTCGAGAGGGTGGATGGGCTGCCACAGACGCTGTCTGTGCCCGTCCTTCCTTCAGCCAGCTGAGCGTGAGAGGCCCGTGTCTCAGCCTATGGGACCGGCCTGTCTCCGAGGAGCCACAGAGGGGCTCTTAGCCTCCTCAGCGAAAAGGGGGCCGACACCTTCCTTGTTGGCTTGAGGGCGCTTGACGTCACCAGATGTCTTGTGCCCACAGAGCCTGTCCCCTGCCCTGTGCTCAGGCCCCCACAACGTCGCCCCCACTCAGCCCTCACGTCCCCCCAGACCCTGATGTTCTTGCGTGGAAAGCAGCGTGGGCCGAGCCCGGGCCTGGCGCTCAGGGCGGCCGTGTGGCCCCGAGTCCGGGCGGGTGTGCTGGGCATGTGGTGGACAAGCCCGTTTTCTCTCTCTGCAGTTCCAGACGGAGCTCCGGAAGATCCTGCTGTCGCTCATCGAGGTGGCGCAGAAGCTGCTCGCGCTGAGCCCGGGCGCTGTCGAGCTCTTCACGAAGGCAAACGGTACGTGTCAGGCTGGGGGGGGTGACCTCGCGTCCGGACCCCGGTTCCCCCGGCCCCGGTGTCCTCCCGCAGCTCCCAGACTGGGAACACCCAGAGTACTCAACCTGCTTTCCGCGCCCGGGCGGCGTGGGCGCGTGCGCGGCTGTGCCCTCGTCCCTGTCCGTGCGGGCTGGAGCTGGCGGCCGTCTCAGGTTCTCTGAGCTCAGGGTCGCCGCCAGCGTGTGGTGTCCGGACGAGGCGCTGCGCCCCAGGGGCCCTGGCAAGCAGCCCTTGCGCCCGGGCCCTGCTGGGCCTCAGCAGTGCCGTGTCTTGCCCGCAGCAATGCTGGACGAGGACGAGGACGAGCGGGTGGACGAGGCGGCCCTGCGGCAGCTCACGGAGATGGGCTTTCCCGAGGGCAGGGCCGCGAAGGCCCTCCGGCTGAACCAGTACGTCGGGCCGTCCCCGCCTGGGCGTGGGGCTTGGTCCCCTGGGGCTCCCCGCAGGTGACGTTCTCCTGTCCCCAACTCCGGTGGTCTGTGGGTCTGCGTGAGTGGTTCAGAGGGGCACCATCGACGCGTGTCCCGGCCGTAACCGGATGGGCGTCTCAGTGTCCAGCACGGTTTGGAGTGGCCCCTCCCTCCGGGAACGGGACATAGGAGGGGGCGTCACGTTCTCGCTGGGCCTCGTTTTATGAGGACGCGCACAAGGCCCGGTCCCCGCAGGGGCTTCGGCAGCCTTCCGCAGCGCCATGTCTCCGCTCAGACCTGACAAGTGACCCGTAGACCAAGGGATGGGCGTGGCCCGCGTCCTCCTTTGCTGTGGTCCTGGGCGCTCACGTGTACCTCGCGTGCTCGATCTCCTTTGCTCATAAGGTGGGCTTCTGGGTCCTGGCCACGGCCGTGGGGTGGCCCGAGCACCGGACACACCAGTGTTAAGTCGTCATGAGGTCAGCTGCCCATGCTAGAGAGGCCATTTAAGTTGGAGTGGCTCTTCTTGGGAATGTGGAGGACTTAAAGGCCCTCGGTGACGGCTGGGGGTGCTGGAAGGCGTCTGTCGTTGCCTTTCAGCATGTCGGTGCCCCAAGCCATGGAGTGGCTGATCGAGCACGCGGAAGACCCCACCATAGACACGCCTCTTCCAGGCCAGGCCTCGCCGGGAGCTGCGGGGGCCGAGGCGGCACCCGAGGTGGTAGCGGGGCCTAGCGACGGGGACGAGGAGGCCGGAGATGAGCTGACGGAAATCTTCAAGAAGATCCGGAGGAAAAGGGAGTTTCGGGCTGACGCTCGGGTACGTGTGTCAGGCCTGGAGCAGCCAGGCAGCGCTGCTGCGTCCCCACCTGAGGCACGCGCTGCTGGACTGGCTGTGGCCAGCCCTGGGGACGGAGCAGGGATGCGGCTGAGGCCCGGGGGCAGACGCAGGTCGCACGCTCAGGGTTAGGCTCTCCACTTGACGCCAATGGCTGTGTTTTCCCCTGAATAGTTAGTTGACATGTGTCATCTGCTGAAAAACTCACAAGGGGTTCCTGCCCGCGTTCGGAGTGTTCGTGAGCCGTGGGCGGGGTGCACGTGCTGTGTGGGGCGCCGTGTGTAGCCGCAGGCGGAGGGCGATGGCCGGGCGCCTCTGGCGGTGCTTGGCCAGCTGACGCTAGTGCAGTCTTCCGTGGCCGCCCTCCTGATCTGTCACCTCGTCCCTGCTACGCGTGCATCTCCCTCTTTGTTCGTGCCGGGACCTTCGTTTTCCTGCGATGCTCTTCCTCACCTGGCACGCTCCCTTGCTCTCGCGTCAGAGCCGTGTAGCTCTGGTGCCACGTGTCCCCACTGCGGGCGGCGGCTCTCAGCGCGTGCAGTGCCCACCGTGCGTGACTCAGCTGCCCTCACGGGCTGAGCGGGACCTGCCCCCGAGGGCCTGCTCCCATGCTCATCGGGCCGTGACGCCATCTGAGCCTGCTCTGTGGTGGCCTCCCCCTCTTCAGGGCCCTGGTTTTAGCTCCAACTCCCCACCTAGCATGGACCCAGGGTCCACGTCGTGTCTCTGTGGAGACATTGTACCCCCACCCCCAGGCCCTGACACCCCTCATTGGCTAGTTTCCTGTTTCTTCTTGTGCCTCGGGGTATTCCTTTCTCGTGAGTTCAGCTGTGCACTTAGAAGTGCCCTGTTTTATTCTAGCCCAGTGCGTCCTGGTCTGGAAGGAAGTGTCTTCAGAGGTCACATCCGTGTCTGGCCCTGGCACCTGTTTGGTCTGGTGGCCGTGCTCTGGGGCCCCTTCGCGGTCAGCGGGCGGGCCCCGTGCCCCCTTCATGTGCGCTGCCGGTCAGCTCCTCGCCTTTGTTCTGTGTAATGCTCTCGTGCAGGTGTTGTTCTTAGTCACCGTTTACGCTGCTCCTTGCCCAGATCGGCGTCTGCCACCACTCCTCCTTCGCCTCTGGTGGGAACATCCCGTAGACGTGGCGGCCGGACAGGCCAGGGCGTCCACCCTTCTGCCCTGCGACCCTGCGCCTGCCTGGGGAGGAGCTGGCGAGGGGCGAGCTGTTAGCTTAGTTACTGGGGCGACCGGGTTAGCGAGCAGGGCTTCGACCGGAGACCAGGCGGGCGTTTGGCTGTCCCTCCCCCCACCCCCTTCCTAGCTGTAGACGGGACAGCGAAATTGGCACGTGCAGAGCTGGCAGAGCCCGAGGTCTTGCAGCCCTCGAGTGCAAGGACGCTGTCCCAGTGCTGCCCGTGAGGCCTTCCCTCGATGGCTGAGAAGGAGGATGGGAAGCGTCCCCGGGCCCCACCGCCCAGAAGCAGTGGGGCGTCGTCCCCCAAGGTAGAAATGCGGGGAGAAGTGAGCTCTCCCTGCCGTGAACGAGGTAGGCTTCCACGCCTCGAATTGGTGGGGGAGTCCCGGTGACTTTCTGTGACGGTGCCACGGCGTCACGGGGTGGCTCTGCTCCCAGCATTCACTGAAGGGCCCGGAGAGGTGCTGGCCCCTGGGTGCGCGCAGTGGGTGGCAGGGAGGTAGAGGACGCTGCCCTCCCAGCTCCCCAGCCCACGCGGCGCCCTTCCTGGGTGCCGCCCCCGGCTGGCTTCTCCTCTGTCCGGTGTCTCTGAGACACCAGACAGTCCTGTGCAGACTGATGGCAGCGGAGGTGCCCGTCCCGCAGGAGGGGGCGGGTCACACACAGCACCGGGCCCATGGGGCCACCGAGCTAGAGCAGCCGGAGCAGCCAAGGGCCGTGGGAAGCAGGATAAGGCAGACACTAGGGACGGGGGCGTGGTTCGACCTGCAGACGATGAGGGGCCGCCCCTGGGAAGTTGACGAAACCTTTCCTTTTTTTTATTTAAACAAAATTGAGCTTTTTAAGGCGTTGTACGATTAGAATCAAGAGTAAAGTGAAGGACGTGTTGTCTCCTTGCGTGATTTTTTCTTGAAAATGTACATCACCCTGTCCCAGGAAACGTTGACCATCGGGCCTTTGTTCTCTCCAAGAATTGGCACGTTTTTACTAAAAGCTTAAATTTTGTGAAATATCAGATATTTAAAATTAGTTTCAGTTTCATCTTTTGAGACAAAATCTGAAGAAAATGCCTTTTTTTTCACAAATGGCTGACGTTTCGTTTCCACGTAAGTTGGATTGCTCTATGACCTTTCTCTGACACACCGGGCAGTGCCCTGGGGGCCGGCGGGACGGACCTGAAGGACCCGCACGCAGCCAGCCCGGCGCACTACGGCACCCAGGGGGCGCGCGGCCCGGGCCCC
>NW_006441061.1:9037389-9038273 GCF_000325575.1 Pteropus alecto | reverse complement strand
CCTGGCTCCTCGGGGGGCCGCGTGTCCCGGGCGCGGCGTTGAGGCTCTGTGTCTCCCTTAGGCCGTCGTGTCCCTGATGGAGATGGGCTTCGACGAGAAGGAGGTGATGGATGCCCTCAAAGTGAGCAACAACCAGCAGAACGCCGCCGTGAGTCCCAGGCCGCGTCCCCTGCGGCCAGCGCTGTTCCCCCCCGCGCCCCCCCGTGCTGTGCCATCTGTTTGTGACTTTCGTGCGGTGAAACCATAGGGCAGATGGTTTAAGTGGCGTAAAACTTCAAGACTGAGAAGCTCTGGGCTTTGCCTTTCTAAGAAAAGTGCATATTCCACGAGTGGGTCATTTGTCCATTTGCTTAGTTGGACAGACTCAGATCGGGTCCCGTTCTGGGAACACACACTGGCTGCTGCTGCCGGGCTGAGGGTGGGCCGGTGGCCGCGTCCACGTGTGGGTCAGAGAGCGAGTGGTCACGTAGAGAAGGCAGATGCACGCGGCTGTGCTTTACACATTGCCGACTCAGCGGTGAGCGTGCAGGGCCTCGGTCAGGCCCAGGGTCTGTGCGCTTCTTAGTCCTTGTCCCCATGCTCCAGGCAGGTGCTGCTGGCACCCCATTCCATGAATAGAGGAGTTGCCACGGCTAAATCAAACCGCAGTGCAGAACATGCCAAGAAAACCAGGCTGGCCCTCCCCTCCCTCTGCCGGCCTGTCCTCCGTGGGCAGCACCCGCGTCTGGGCGGCTGTGCCTTTACCTTCAGGCCCTTTCCAGAGGGGGTGGCCCTGGGCGGAGCAGGCGCTCTGCACCGTGTCAGGCGGTGCTGGTGGGTGCAGAGGGAACTGATGGCCGCCTGTCGCTCTTGCCTCTGCA
Organism: Pteropus alecto; assembly: GCF_000325575.1. Classification (NCBI taxonomy): domain Eukaryota; kingdom Metazoa; phylum Chordata; class Mammalia; order Chiroptera; family Pteropodidae; genus Pteropus; species Pteropus alecto. The sequence continues at coordinate 9,037,413 of NW_006441061.1, read as the reverse complement.
GTGCGAGTGGCTGCTGGGAGACCG
>NW_006441061.1:9027131-9037347 GCF_000325575.1 Pteropus alecto | reverse complement strand
GCCATCCTGGACAACCCGGTTGTGCAGCTGGGCCTGACCAACCCGAAAACGCTGCTAGGTACGTGTGCCCCCTTGATGCTGGCTGAGGGGGGGGCACGACGCAGGCACTGCTGAGCAATGCTGTGGTCACCTCTGCTGGCACCGTCCTTGGTGTGGCTGCTGCCTGCGTCACCCTGGGCCTGGAAGCAGGTTCCACTCATGGCGTGACAAGCTCCTGGGCGGCCAGCCCCACACGAGCTTTGACAAACCAGACATGGTGGTTATCCGGGTCCGGGAGAGTGGGGCCCGGCCCGGCAGGCGGGACGGCGTGAGCAGAGGCGTGCGTGACCTCGCTCGCGTGTCCGAGGGGCTCCTTCGCCGTTCGCTTCGCCTGTGGAATGTAATGAGCACACAAAAGCAGATTCGGTTCTGTAACTTTGAGTAAGAATCGTAGAACTGATGAGCGTGTAGCTGCCACTTGGCTTAAGCAAACAGTATGGAAAAGAGCTGGGGGCATTCCAGGCCCTCTAGAGCCGCTGGGCATCATCCCCGTCCCCCCTCGCTCCAAAGTGACCACGGTCCTGGGAGTTGCTCATGGCTCTGCTGTCTGGGAGTGTCGCGTGGATGTGCGCGCCCCAGACACCCCGCGTTTAGTTCCTGCCTCTCTGTGGCGGAGCTGCGCGCCGGGTTGGATTCTGGGTCTGTCCTTTCCGAACGTGCTGGGAAGGGCTCCCTGGTCCTGTCCAGTGCTGCCTGCACACAGTGCCACTCCGTCCCCATCACGCCCGTCCCCTGCGGCACACACGCGAGGGTCTCTGGGTGTGTACCTCAGGCCAGGCTCACAGGGGCCTAGGCGTGTGTGCGTGTGGAGCCTGCGTGCCATGGGGTGCAGTGTTCAGCGCCCGTCGCTCCCTGGGGTCGGCGGTCCTGGCACATTTGCTGCCTGGGGGCTCGGGTGTTTGTGCTCTGCCATCTCCCTGGTCTTCGAGGCCGAGCCCTTCCAGAGGTTGGCAGGCCCAGGACCTCAGCTCCGAAAGGGCCTCCGGCTCACCTCTGGGCCTCCGGCTCACCTCTGAGCCTCCTTCCCTGTTGGGTCGTTCATCTTACTCGTCCCCTAAGCCCTTCACGTGCGCAGGACACACATCCTCGCTTAGTCACTGTGACTGCCGTTTCCCAGCTTCCGGCTCATCTGCTCACACTGGCTGGAAGTCCAGTGTCTGAATGAGCTGAACGTATGTTTCATTAATGACGTGAATCTACAAGAAAATCCTCTGGTCCCAGGAAAGAAGAGGTTCGCCTTGGCTTGGGTCTGCCATCTGCCGGGAGCGTGTGTGGGTCGGGAATCTTCTGTGCGCCCAGGTTCCAGACGTCGCTGGCCTGCCCTGCCCTGCCGCGCTGGCACCGCGCAGTCCCTTCCCACCGGCAGCACCCACCCCACCCGCTCCGCAGACCCGCCGCCTGGGTCGCGGTGTCTGATGCTGCTTCTGAAGGGTTTTCTCTTAATACTTTACTGTTGAGATGGCGATCCGCCGTAGGCTTGTTTTGACTTTTCGAAGGTGTGTCTGGCCCGGTTAAGGAAGTTCCCTGCCTATGGAGATTATCGCACGGGTCACGTTTGCTCACGGCCCCCGTTCCTCGTGTTTCCACGTCGAAGCTCGCAGCATGGGAGGGCCACGCAGTGTGCACTGGCGGGGCTCCGAGCCCGTGCACAGGTGTGACAGTGACAGCAGCATTGTGTACGGGCAGCACCGGGCGGCCATGCGGCAGGCCTTGCACACTTGGCCGGGCACTGGGGCTCCTCTGGTCCCGAGGTCTGGCTGAAGGACCGGCCCGCCCCAGCGCCTGGCCTCCCGGCCGTCTCACAGTCACCCAGAGTGGCCCGTCACACAGTCCCTGAAGCTCACATTCAAACATTTCTGAGACCGTGCTTTTTTAGTGACTAATACCCAAACTATTAATTATAGAAAATTTGGAAAATACAGTAAAGAATGAAGAAGCAAGTCGCAGTCACCTCTCACCCCCGTCGGTGGGCCTCTCTCCGACATTTCCCTGGGGTCGCGGAGCGGGTGCTGGCACAGTGCGGGCCGGTGTTGTTTATTCCTACTTGCCTATCACATTGGGTGCTTTTGCGCTTGTCAATTTGAAAACAGTAGTTTTTAGTGGGTGCAGGTGGTTTATACTATAGATCAGCGGCAAGTGGTTTAACAAACGTTTCCCTATTTCTGGTCGTTTAAGTTTTTCTCATTCTGTTGCTTTTGGACCTACTGCTGCAATAAACCTTGCACGTGGACTGCTTTGGGCGCAGCTTGTATTTCCTGGGGTAAATGGCTGGAAGGCAGACGGGCAAATCAAAGAACAGGGAGCGTTTCAGACACGACTACGGCGCTGGCAGCCTGCTCTCCCGCCGAGCCGCTGCCGAGCCTCCGCCCACGTGGCAGGCCCCCCGGTGCCACGTCGCATCCACGCCCTTGCGCAGACAGCCCGTCACTCCGTTTCTGATCCTTCACGGTTAGTAAGTTGAGCGCGTTCCTGCCGCCCAGTCGCACGGTGCCTCCGCGTTGCCTGTTGTGTTTTCCAGGTGCGACCTTAATCGCAGCTGTCGGTAGCTCTTTCCGTGTTGAGTGTCTGCCCTTTGTCACGTGGTGCAAACTTCTCATCGGCTCTCTCACTTCGCGTGGCACTTTTTCGTTAAGACGTGGCCGAGGAGGTCCTTCTCCAGATAGGTCCTCACCCGCGCGGTCTCTCGTATTAATTCCTTTCCCGCCTTTTCGCTCAGCACCGTCCTCTGGGATTCTTTTGCCGTTTGCTTGGAGGAGAAGGGACATGGCCTTCCCGCCTCGTCGCACGAAGTCCATCGTGTGGCCGTACTTTATATTTTGTCCTCCTAGATGCCAAGTTGTTTTTCTGGGTTCTCTTCTGATATTTTTAACGGGTTTCCAGAGGATTTTAATCAGGAGGACCCCTGCGGATTGCCTGAGGGCTGGGAGGGTTGTCAGGTCACACGCAGAATGGGCCACGGTCTCACGTGACCCTGAGGAGCTGCGGGTTCTCTGAGTGGACACTCTCCGTGAAGCCTGGGCCCCTTCACTGGAGACTGAGTTTGCTGATGTGGCGGGGTCTGGTGAGACCCTCTGCCCAGACGTCAGCGGCCACCGCCCCGCAGCCGTGCGCTCTCCTTCCCGTTAGCCAGTGTTTGTGTGGATGGTAGAGTTTTTTGCTGGAAGGCACTTCTGTTTTTTGGGAAAACAATTTCGTAAAACTGTTTAGAAAACCCGTTTTTATTTTAAAGAACTGCTTAGTTACATTTTTAACGTGCTGTGTGTTTAAAGTTTTGTTCTTAAGATTGAACGTTTTGATTTTCACAATTAGGTATTACCGAATTTGCAACAGCACCGCCACGTCAGTGTTTCATGCCTCTGATTATTCTGTCAGGGCAGGACTGAAGCGGAGTTACTGAGTCGCGGGCTGTGACTGTTTTTAAGATTCCTGATAGCTGTTGCCAAATTGCTTTCCAGAATCAGTGAGCACAGTGACCCAGACACATCACCGCCCCCCTACCCCAACAAGAAACGAAGACTCTGTCTTATTGCAAACCTGCTGATTTGATAAGCACATCAGACACTGTGGGCCGTGGTTGGCGGGGGCTCCCCGGCCACCCCGTCTCCATCGAGAAGCCGTGGGCAGCTGCAGAGGGAGCGGTCACTCAGCCTGGCTCTGTTTTCCCCGCAGCATTTGAAGACATGCTTGAAAACCCCCTGAACAGCACGCAGTGGATGAACGACCCTGAGACGGGGCCCGTCATGCTGCAGATCTCCAGGATCTTCCAGACCCTGAACCGCACGTAGGCGGCACCTGCGCTGCCCGGCAGCTGGGCCCGGTCATCTTCAGCCAGGTTTGGGGGGGAGCGCGAGACCCCATGGCGCCGCTGGGCTGAGGAGGAGCGGGCCAGGGCAGGAGGGTGCTGTGCCCGGCCACGCCCTCGGAGCCCAGCCCGGGCATTCTCATGCTTGATCTCACTGCTTAGAAGCCTGGGTGCTGTGTGTGCCAGGCCTGGGCCAGCCTCCATCAGTGTTTACAGAGCAGCGGCTGCGCGCCGGGGGGCCGCCTCCCTCCGGGGTCTCTGCGCCCTTGATACGACCTTGAATTGACCCACAGGCGCTGCTTGTAGAGCCCACTTGCTCTTTGGGAGACGGCATGTTTCAGTCCAAAGTGTTCGTGGCAAGTGTGCTGACTATGTAGAGGAATTCACAGATGACTTTTCGTTAATAAATAAATTTCCCTTTTCCTATTTTCTCTGATAGTGTTATTACCGCCCCAGCGCCCGGGAAGCTGCGCGCGTCTGCGTCCCGATGAGGCTCCGCGCTCACCCCTCCCCTGGCGTGCCTGCCGCTGCCACTTCAGCGTTTCGTGGGCAACGTCTCATGTTGGCGTGAAGGGACTGGCAGTCACTGAGGCTGGCGTGCTGTGCCAGGTCTCTGAGGCAGAGTCTGGGCACTGGCAGGCGTGCCCCGTGCTGCCTCTGGCCACCCTCGCTTTTTTTTTTTTTTTAAGCATTATCTGGGTTTTAAAATGAGAAAGTGGGTTTCCTTTTTTGGAGGGAGGGGACTTTGTTTGGAGCAGTGGGTTGTCACATGTGTTTTTCTAAACTTCTGAAGCGGCCCCACCAGCCTGGCCCACGCCGGGGTTCACTCAGCGGCTGAGCGAGCAGGTGCTGGGCGGGCCACTGGCCACAGGGAACCGGGAACTCGGAGCCTGGCTCCCGTCCCGTCTCAGCTGAGCGAGGATGTCTGAAGTAAACGTTTCTTTTCACAGAGCTAGGGTTTTTTTGGTCGTTTTTGAGAGTCCGATTTAAAACTTTGGCACGGGAACGTCCACAGTGGGCTTTGGCGTCCGCGGTGCAGCCGCACCTCCTGGGCCTCACGCCGAGGCCGCGGTGTCGGGCCGGGCGTTTGCGCTCTCGCCGCTGTCGGTCCCCATGTTTTGTTCTCAGAATGGTCAGCTTTAGGCCGGTGTCTTTTTTTTGTTTTTTCTTTGTGGCACTGTGCGTGATGCTGTTTCCTGCAAGGCTGGGGCGGCCTGGGGGCTGCTGCCCTGTACCCCAACTTAGAGCAGAGCCTGGGGCGAGGCACGAGGGCCCCTGCCCTTGTCAGCGTCTGAAGAAGCAGTCTCCGGTCTGGATGGAGCAGCGGCGACGCCCCGGGGCCTGGTCTGGTGCGAGCCAGCTGTGGGCCTGCGCGGCACCTCTGGGGAGCCACCTCATCTGTGGGCTCGGACTCATTGGTGCACCTTCTTTCTGTCACACGATCAAGGCGGTCCCTCAGGAAGACAAGCACGTGGTGCATGGGTCAGCCTGCTTCTCAGAAGACTGTACACTGTCGGAGCCACCGAGCTGTTGGCTCCGGTTAGGATGTCCCATTCCTGCACGTACCTGCAGACGGAGTGGGGGTTCCTGGCCACGGCAGCCCCCCTCCTTCAGACAGGGGTCCCAGAAGCCCCGCCGCCCCTTCCTCGAGGCCACCCAGATTTTCCTTCCTTGCCTGGACCGGGAACTCGGGAGCTGCCAGTTGGTGCTCAGACCTGGACCCACTCCCTGTCCCTCCACGTTGCCATCTGCCGTCCTTCCGAAGTGGCAGCAGGTGATGAGGGGTTTGGGCCCTGGCGGCCATCGGAACGTCCCCCAGGATGATGCTCCCTGCACACTCGGTCGCGATGGGAACCGAGGGTCTGTTTTAAGTTGAACGTGGGCCCCGAAGAAGCAGGGAATGTCCCCCTCCAGGCGACAGGCATGGCCCCGGCACATCCACGGCATCCTTTCCAAGAGCGTTTGCCTGCAAAGGCTGAAGGTCCCAAAGAAGGGGCCGCAGTGAGCAGTTCTGCCCACATCACTTGTGTTCCAGGGGCAGCTGCGTGTGAGGTGTTTGGGGGTCGTCTGGCCAGAGTCGAGTGTTTCAGAAAGTGCTGGGCCTGACCACAGGGCCGGGAGACCCCAGTGTCGGGCTTGGGGTGACGGGGAGTTGATGAACAGGCCGAGTCCACTCCGAGGTGTCCCACCTGCCCCTTCCTGTCCTGTCACAAGGGCCGGAACCCAGGTGTGGGGGCTCTGCAGCAGGAAGCAGTGTCCCCTCGCTCTGTCTCCCAGTTGCCGGCAATGCCACGGGCGTGCAAGACGGGCAGTCTGCAGCGTGAGGATGGGACAGGCTGGGGGCCACAGGGCGGGGGGAGCCCGTGGTGGTCTCGGAGAGGAGCTCTGGGGAACCACAGGGGGGTGCTGGGCTCGCCAGTGCCCTGGGCCTGAGGCTGGACAAGAGAGAGCGGAGTCCGGCATGCAAGGGGCCAGGGGGCCCGCGTGATGGTGGACGGGCCAAACCGGGAGGGTCCTGGAGGCCGAAGAGCCAACAGCTTCCCCTGTGGGAGGAGGTGGCACGGTGCTTCTCTTGAGGAGCATGGGTCATGCCACACCTCCAGCACCGCTCAATCCTGGGTGGGTGGGCGACATCAAGTTGGGGATCAGTCCTGCCTTGTGGCTCCAAGCCCTCACATCTGGAAGATGCTCTTGGGTCCCAGAAAGCCTGAGTGTCAGGGTGAGGGGCAGAGATGTGATCGGGCGTCAGGGACGATGGGTGCGAGTGGCATAGTTGGGCCTCGGAGCTCTGCACGGTGACCCCGTGTCCCGTGTCCCCTGCACTGAGATCCCTCACAGTGTTGGCAGCTGTCGGGGGCTGAGCTGGGTCCTTCAGAGACGATGCTCCAGTTCTAACTCCCAGGACCGCAGGACGTGACTGCATTTGGAGACAGGGCTTTTAAAGGGGTGGGTAAATTATAACGAGCTCATTAGGGTGGGCCCTGAACCTGTGACTAGTAGGGAGGCAGCAGGAGACACAGACACGGGGAGGTCATGCGCAGATGGAGGCAGAGGTCGGAGCATGCCTCACGAGCTGAGGAATGCCAGCTCAGCGACACCATGGAAGCTGGGGGAGGCCGGAGCAGTCTCCTCAGCCTCACGAGCCTCCCCGCACCTGACCTCGGCCTGCAGCCCCGGAACTGAGAGGACATCTGCCGTTTAATGAGCTCCGGGAGCCCGGGGACTCGGTTCGCTTTCCACCTCCTTCCTGTAGTCCCTGAGGCACACGCAGCCCTGGAAGGTGCCCTGTGAGTGCCGCTGCTTGAGGCCCTTCAGGGTGCCTCCCTTGTGACAAATACGTGAGGTCTTGGAGCCTCCGGTTCCTTCCCTCAAAGGCGCAGGAGGGGTGGCTGGTCTCTGGCGACTCCCGTGGCCCTTCCCGTTACGCGTTCTGCTTCCCGCTTCCCGCAAGAGCCTGCTGTCAAAGCCTTGTGTTGAGCTGGATCCTAAGGCTTCAACTAAGGAAGGAAAAATGACTCGCTCATAAATCCTCAAGCGGTGTGTAATTTGCACCTTTAAAAGGATGCAAAGGCTCGCAGCCTTAAACACGCTCTCCTTCAAGTTCCACGGGCCAGTGACACCGTGGCGGTGGGGAGGACGTGCCCGGCAGCCAGTTTAGCGCGTCCCCTGCGTGCGGGAAAGATGGCGGGATTGCGCGGAAGCCCGCGGCTAGGTTTACACAATCCAGGGTCTGTGGCGGTCCCAAGGCTGCGCGGGGACAGTGCATCACGGATTTGGACGTGTGGGCAGCAGACACGCTGGTGGCTGCCCCCAAATGCTCTGTCCCCGCATAAGTCTCCTTCGCAGCTGGGAGCATTGAGACGTGTCCTCTCAGAGCTCCCACGAGGAAAGAAGGATGAGGGATGCACCGGGACCAGCTCCTGCCGACCCCACCTCCAGGTGGTCTGTCTGCCTAAGCCTTGACTTTGACGGTCCCCGGGTGCCCCGAAGCCCTGAGTTCTCCAAGGGGTGGAAAATCGCTTCTCCTCGTGGGAGGGGAGGCCACAGAAATCTGGAAGCATCGCAGTGCTTGGAAGCCCAACGCGCCCCGCGACAGACACTCTCCCCTCGTGTTTCCTGTTTGACGTCGCTCCCCACGGGGAAATTAAATTCTAATTAATTAAGTTAACGTGGAATTAGGATTTTCCCCCCTGAGGGAGTGGTAATGAAGAACAGGTTGGGAGGCTGCGCTCTCCCAGGCTGGCCTGGGAGGCCAGATGTCAGGGTGCCGCGGTGTCTGGGGTGGTCAGGTCTGACTTGGGAATGGTCGGCCCCCCTGCACACATTCAGAGCGACATTTTTCACTGGAAGTGGGCACAGGTTAGCTGTAGGATCATCGGGTCGACCGTGACCATGAGGCCGGAGCCCTCGGTGGCCAGGCCCCCCACGCCCGGCCTGAGTCCAGCTGTCCTGTTGTGTCCAGGGCTCGTCCTGCGGTGCTGGTTTGCTGAGGGGCTACTGTGTGCCCCACTGCGCCCGGCCCAGCGGCGGTGCCTGCTCAGAGGAGATCCAGACAGTGAAGCGGCCAGACGGTGACCCGGAGGGACCTCAGCAGTTGGTTGGCGGCGGGGAGAAGCACATGTTAGCGTGTCCAAGCAGGGGACAGCATGGGCCAGGAACAGCATGGGCCAGAAACAGCTTGTCCCACGGGGCCAGGTCTGGACTCCCGCCAGTGGGTCCCCCCTGAGCCGTGGAGCTCCTGAGAGGCGGCCCGGATCGGGGCTGGTCTTGAAGCTGTGGCTGAGCCCCACGTTAGTTTTGTTCTTTTAACGAATAGGTCATGTTTTTTAGAGCAGTTTTAGGTTTACAGAAAGTCGAGTAGTGAGTTCCCCTGTACTCCCCCCCGCCCCCCAGTCCCTCTGTGGCTTCCGTCTCAGGGAAGATCCGAGGTCCTACTGTACTAGATCCGCCATCCCCCACCCGCTGCCTGCCGGCGCCTCTCCATCCAGGGTTCTGGGCTCAGTGGCCTCCTGCTTACATATGAGGTGCACCTGTGCCAAGGTTGTGTCGCTGCACCCCCTGCCCGCGTCTCCGCTTCCCCGGACACACTCCCGCCTGCCCCTCCCTCCCTGCACTTTGCTCCTAGTTTTCCTCGACTGTCATTCCCCAGCACTCGTCTGCTTTCCCACGGTGCTGCTCGCTGCTCCCTGCTCTGTGCACACTCCGGGTTCTCACTGGACCCCAGCCCCTCCAGGGCTGCGATGGAGCTTGTTTTGTTCTCTGCTGTGAGCCAGTGAGGCCCAGGCCTGCACATGAATGCATCTGTCGACTGACCGGCTGGGTCCTCTGAACTTACGTCACCGTGGAACCTGGCTTGTCTTTCTAGCTTAGGTCGGCTCAGTGACTCAGATTGGTAGCACCTTAAAAACGCCTGGAGGCTGGGAGCCGTCCTGGCTTTCACTCCCAGGACACCTTACTCATAAGAAACATTCTTCCCGCTTTCCTCAAGGCCCTGCCTGGATTTCCGGTCCCTGGTGGATGGCCCAGAAGCCAGTAGCTCTTTGGCTGTGAGGTCCTCAGATAAGCACCATGTTCACACGAGGTTTCACGGTGTTAAAATTATTAGCTGAATACAGGTTCTCTGTTGCTGACTTTATCAGGATGAAGCCAGCCCCTTCCAGGGGAATGTCTGAGGCCTGTACCTATGGCTGCACTCGGGGTGAGGACAATGCAGTGTATCTTAGGTGCCCAGGAGACCATTGGCTGGTGCCCATTTGGGGTGCTCCCAGACAGCGGGCTCCTGGCAGGCTCTTGGGCTACCTCAGGCTCTAAGCTCTGCAAGTGGGGAGAGGAGGGATTCTGGAAGCTTCTCTGGGGTGGGGTCCCCAGGCTCTCATTGTTACATTGGGGGTAAGGGAGGGTATTCCCAGTGCTGCTCCGTGCCCCACTTTAGGGGGGCCTTGGTACCTAAGAGCCGTTAAGGGGGGAGGCATCCCCTGGCTCCCAGCTCTGCACTGGGAGGGGAGGGCGGAGAATATACTCGGGGCTGCTCCCAGGGTAGGGTCCTCGGGCTCAGCCCCGCTGTAGGAGGGGGTATAAGGGCGCTGCGGGAGGGGGAACCGGTCGCTGTCGGCCTGCGCTAGGACTGGGCCCGCGCGCTCTCCTAGGGGCGCGGGGGCCTCTGCGAGAGGTTCGGCCTCGCCGGGCAGCGGCTGGGGCCTCTGGTCCAACGACCTAGTGTCGGGGAGGAGGAGGCACAGCCCAGACAAAGGGCTGCTGCGGGACCCTCCGAGGCCTGTCCGCCCGCGCCGCGCGACCCCGCGCCCGGCACCCGCAAGAGGGGGCGGGACCTCGGGCAGCTCCCTCTGCGCCTGCGGAAAGGGGCGGGGCGAGCGC
>NW_006441061.1:9020957-9026360 GCF_000325575.1 Pteropus alecto | reverse complement strand
CGAGCCTCGGCCGTGCGGCCGCCGGGCGCTAGGTCGCGTTTGGGCGGGTGGCGCGTGACGCGCACCCTGCTTCGAAGAACGGGGTGACCCGGGGTCCGGTCCCGTTTCCTGGGCCCTGGGCCGCCCAGTGCTCTGGGACTCTCGTTCCCGTGTGTCGGGATTTTACGGACCAGCCGGCCGATCGCTTGGCCCGAAGGCGTTCCTTCTTGGTGTCAGGCGCCTTGTGTCGCGTGCAGAAGTAACAGCTACTGTGTCCTTTTTCTTTTAATTTGAAGCATTTTTAAAAATCGCCTGTGTCGCCGGGGCGCGCTGGAGAGAGCGCCCTTCGGCGAGTTTGGCTGGCCAGTTGGGAACTTGCTGAGCAGGCGTTTCCCGGGGACGGGTCCCAGCGGCGGCGTGGCCTGTGCCACAGCGCGCCGGTCGCGCGGAGAGACGCGCTGTGCGGGTCACAGGATTAAACGCGTCGTCCGCTTTCAGGTTGATTTTCTGGCGTGCGCGGAGGGTTCTTTGCTGCTTTTGCCGTTTTCGGCTTTTCAGCCTCGCTTATGGCTCCGGGAGCTTTGCTCCGTTCCCGCGTGGCGCGGGGCGTGATTGGGGACGAAATGGCCTTGATAAGGAGAGCGGAGAAGACCTGGGGGCGAGGGCCGGAGCGCGCCTGCAGGGTTTAGCCCCCCGCACCCCGGACGCCTGGGGCGGGCGCGGCCCTGTGCCGGCCTCCGGGTGATTCTCCCCACGTTCGCACCACGAGCCTGCCCCCGCCGCGTCGTGGGACGTGTTCGCCCCTTTCGTAGTGACGTTTCTCTGAGGCTGCTTCACTCTGCTTGCACCGACCGGTCGCCTTCTGTGTCCGTGCCATGCAGTGACGCACGCGCCGCCTTCTGTCCCGCGTGGGCTCCTGTCTGCCCCCAGCCCAGGCCTCCCTCCGGCGCCTGCAGGCTCCGCTCCTGTGCGCCCAGGACTTTGTGTGCGGGACTGGCCGGGGCTCTGCTCACGGCGGCGGCGGGATCCTGCAAGGCAGCTCTCCCCTGACCTGCCTTAGCCAGGAGCGGCCTCCTGGCCTGTTGCATTCGGCTTCGGCATCTAGCGAGGTCTGTCAGCTCACGGGAAATAAACCTGCGTCCTTCTCCCTGTGCGTTGGGCTCGTCTGGTTCTGGTTCCAGGACGGAGTCACTCTTAATCCTTGTTGACTCATCAGATCCATAATTCAGACACCGACGATAAAATAGGCTTTCCAGTTCTGACATTGTTCGAGGCGGGTATTTCTAGAACAGCATGAGCAGCAGGAGATTGGATGCCGGCGAGGTCTGAGGTTGGGCTGCAGGGCGCCAACCGGTCACTGCCCTTCGGCTGCGGGTCCTGGTCAGGCCCTCAATTTTCGGGGGTGGGGCCTCATTTGTGCTCCACTGAAAGGCTTTCTGTGTTGTCTGTGCCTTGGGAGGCGGAGCAGATGGAGGTTTATCCTAGTGGAGAGTGTCTCTGAATTTACAAATGTGGGAGATCCCCATTCACGTGGCAAGGACCACTCGCCTCCGCCCAGCTGCATTGATTTCATCTGTGTCGTTGGCGTGGGGGTCAGGCTTGGGTGGGAGATTCACCAGGACCGGGTGGGGCCCGGTCCCTCAGGGCCTTCGGTGGGATAGGGTCGATCCCCCTTAAACAGAGAAGAAACTCTTCCCTGTTTCTTCTGGGCGCCTCCACGACCTTGCAGCTTCGTCTTCAGTGAGGAGCGGGACCTGGCTCTGTGTCTGCAGGCTCCCGTGGGCAGCCGGTTCGATGGTGCAGGTGCCGGGTGCAGGTGGCCTGGGTGCTGCCCTTGCCATGCAATGATGCTCACTGAGGAGCCCGGTGACAGTCTTGCTCCTGGAGGAATGGGAAGCATGCAGCCGCCCCGGGCCAGGTGCTCTGAGGCTGCCTTCTTGTTTGCCTTCGCCTTTCGGGACTCAGTGTCCCAGGGGCCCCTGTCGGCCATCGTGGAGAGTGAGTGGGGAGGCTGCGGAGCGCGCGGTGGCCGGGCCCTGGTGAGCGTTCTGTCACGCAGACCGTTTCCTCCCCCTTTCTTCACCTCGGGCACAGCCGAGAGCTGTGCGCCGTCTGGTGCTATTATTTTAGATTCTGCCCCTCCTTTTGGGGGGCAACTCTTTTAATTGTTTTGAATTATTTTTTTAGAAATCATGTATTAGACGTGTTTAAAGTTATTCATTAAAAGTGTCTGTGAGAAGTAGAACCTGTTTAGCTGGAAGGTTTTGTGGTATCTTTTTGGGTGAAAGTTGTAATAAATTGGTTAAAAAGTTTAAAGGGGTGACTCGAAGTACTGTTTATTTTACACAGTAGCGCTCTGGCCTGGGGCTCCCGCGTTCCTGTTTTTAGTTTAGTCCAGGACCTTAGGAAACGAAGGTATTGAGGTCTTGGTTTGGGGGTTTTTAGTAATAGCTTTTGTCATCTCTTCAGGACAGTGTTGAATAAACAACCCAGGGGGAATAGTGGAAGGCACTGGACTGTTTGCGGTCGTGTTGCTGTGTAGCACAGTGCTGGGGAGGAGCCCTGGAAACCGAGTTGAGACTCACCACGACTCGCCACGGAGCGGAGCTGCCCCCGGCAGGGCAGGACCTGAAGGGCCACCGAGGTCGTCCTCATCCCGCCGGCAGCACACGGGCGTGCTGAGCGCATGCTGGCGAGGGGTTGTCACTGTCGTCCTCTCCGTCTCGTTGGAGGGGTAGTTACGACCGGTTTGGAAACAGTGGGAAATCCCTGCGTGGACGTCTTGGCCTCCACACCCGTCCTCCAGCCTCTGTCACAGCCAGGAGCAGACTCCCCGCTTGCTTAACAGACGTTAGGAGGAAAGTCCCTTTGTTGCCAGTGCCAGAAGGTCACCACCTGGTTTTGTTGTGGCAACATTTGGTTAACTTGAATGGCGGGCTCGGAACCCCTGTCTGGCCCCAGAGCTGGACATGGAAGCCAGCTGCCGCTCCTGCCCCTGGACCTGCAGGGGCACGGCCACCGCCCCAGCAGGGCCCCGTACATCTGCGTGTTGTGACTTTTTTTATGTGCTGATTCGCTCAGCGTTGGTTTATGAGTTTTGACAGTAGTTTTTGATCTTAGCAAGGGATTTGGGCGCTTCAGAGGTGGGAGGTGACAGAGCAGCCCAGGTGCGTTTGCCCGGTGCCACCAGACGCTGTGGGGTTCTGGCGCCGGCTGGTCGTGTGGAATGATCTTCCTCCTGCTTGGGCGCCCTGGGAACCGCCGGGTGTCTCGAGGTCAGGGGTTGCTGCTGCCCTGCGTCTGCCACGTCCGCAGGACAGGGTCCGTGCTCGCCTGCTAGTGGGCTGTGTGGAGGAGCCACGGGCACCTTGGAACAGGCGGAATGGGAAGATGAGCTTTATGAGTCTGATCCGGTGCCAGACATGGATGAATGTGTTTCCGCAGATACATCAGTTTGCACGTGTCCTTTTTTCTGTCCTGATGCCCCAAGTTAAGTACTGACCAAGGTCATAGATCCATCCTTAAGTTCAGACTGCCCTCATCCTTGAAACGTAGTGACTCTCGACCCTGTTGTGCTTCCGGACGTTGACGTGCAAAAGCCCCTCCCAAAGCCCTCAGCTTTCTCTGTTCCGCTTATCTGCTAACGGCCGCTGGGCTCCTCTTGCTGCGCATTCCTCGGTGGCCACGTTACCAGTGTTCTTTTTCGCTTCCTGGCTGAACTTTTGAAAAATTCAGATTGCTGTCATTTTTCATTGAATCTGAAGGTGGCTAGGATGGCGCCAACGTTACATTGATTCGTGCAATAATCATTGCACGCCTTTTATGTGCATGTTGTGTCTTGCACTATAGGAAATCTGGGGGGAGGGGAGTTAAATGATGCCATCTCAGTTGCTTAAAATTCACACAAACTATCGACACATGCGAAGGAAAATGACGTAATGCAAGGAGTAAGAAATGACAGCATGACATCTGTACAGGAGCTGGCGGTCTCGAGGTAGAATGTGGAGCTGTTAGGTGGACAAATGGGGCTGAGTGCCTGGGCTCCAGGGGGCAGTGGTCACTGTGGGAAGGGTGCTTGGGGGGGCTTTATGGGTGGTAGGCTTTGGAGAATGGGTCAGGTTTGGGTGCCCGCCTCCGCCAAATAGAGGGGGGGCGGGCGTCCGGCCAGGTCCTGTGCCGCCGCGTTCGTGGGCACGGAGTTGATTGGCCTCGCTGTGACAGGATTCGTGGACTGAAATAGTAGGTGGTTAGTTTGGCAGGCAGCCTGGGCCGGATTGCTGGGTCGTTCACGGTGCTCCAGGCCGCCGCGGGCTCTCTGTCCCGGCGCGCCTGGGAAGGATTTTGTGCAGGGGCGGTGTGATGAGAGAGCCTGCAAGATCCTTCTGGCAGGTTGGGGTGAGGCGAGGCTGAGGTCGGTGGAAGTCCGGGGGCTCGTCTCAGTCCGTGTTGCCTGCCGTGACCTTACACTGGGGGGTTTACGAACAGCAGACTTCTGTTTGTCAGTTTGGAGGCTGCAAGTCCAGGATCCTGGTGCCGGCGGCTTTGGTGTCTGGGGAGGGCCCGCTTCCCGGTTCGTGGCTGGCTGGCTTCTCTCCGTGTCCTCACAGAGGGGAAGGGACACTAATGCCATTCATGGGGGCCCCACACTCGCGACCTAATCACCTCCCAAAGGCCTCACCTCCTAAGACCACCTCGGAGGGCAGGTTTCAGTATATGAATTTTGGGGACACACGCACCGTGAGTCCACAGCAGAGCTGATGTCGTTTGGCCGGAAGTGCCACGGCCTTGCCTAGCCTGTCTGCAGCGGGCGTGAGAAGTGGCTTGAGCCGGCGATGCCACGATAAAGCCATGTTCTTGAGACTGGGCTGATGGGGGCGGGGGCGGGTATCCCGGTCCACTGGGACACCTGCTGGGGCACCCTCGAGGGGCTGTTTATAACTCTGTTCGTAGAGCTTTTCTACCTTCGTGGCTTTGTTATCACACACAGAAACATCGTCTTTGAGTTTTTATGTCTATTTCTGACTTCGTTCCTGTGCTCTTGCCCAGCCCGTTGTATTGTTCATGCTAACGAGTTCGCTTAAACGTCCCGCGTCACTGTCCCCCAGTCACTTGACACTCGCGAGCACGCTGCTGGGAGCCGCGGGGTCCTTGGCACGCTTCTCAGGGCTCACGTGGCACCAGATAGGCCACACACACAAGAGACCCATGGTGCAGGCCCAAGGGCCCTGGTGCCGAGAGAGGAGCAGGTGCCATGGCAGGACAAGGGAGGGAGGGAGGGAAGCTCCCCTGAGGGCTTCTGGAATGTTCCATTCAAGAAAGCCAAGGCCCAGTTGCGGCTCAGGTGAGGCAGAATCAGGTGGCGGTACGGGAACGCGCAGAAACCAGGCTGGGGGTGGGGATGGGTGGCGCCCTGCATGCTAGGGG
>NW_006441061.1:9013132-9020924 GCF_000325575.1 Pteropus alecto | reverse complement strand
TTGGAAGGTGACCGTGGGTCGGAAAGGACGCCGGGGGCTTGGACCGGCCGGTCGGCAGGTTGCGGTTGTGCGGTGTGTGCGCTGGAGCCGTCGGGGGCTCTGAGGACGGAGGGACTGGACTGCATTACACCCGGGCCCTCTCGGGAAGTCTCCGGGGGAGCTCGGTGCCGTTGTTGGGGCTGCGGCGAGGAGTTGCACTCTGGACTCGCGACTGAGGCGTCCTCCACGTGCGGCGAGATGCGCGCTTCTTAAACGTGTAGGGTGATGCGTTGGGACAACCACGTGCACGCTGTGAGCAGGACCACAGTCAAGTCTGTCATCACCGCCAAGGGTTCCTTTGGACCCTGCCGTCGGTTCCAGCCCAGAGCTTCGGTGACATGCTCCTGTCACTGGCGATTAGGTTGGTGGCTCTAGCGCCGCACGTGCCTGCAGTCACACATCGGATAGCCTTTATCCGGCTTCCTTCACGCGGTGTGATGGTTTTGGGGTCCCGTGTGACTGTGGAGTAGCCTCCATGGTCGGCTTCCCACGTGTTACTTGCTCATTCACTCGGTGGTGGGTCCTGGCCTTGCTTCCACGTTTTGTCTGTTAAGAGTGAAGTCTGTGTGTGGACTCGTGTTTTCACGTGTCTTAGATAAATACCTGGCCTTGGACTTACTGGGCCACATACGTGTGTTTAGCTGCCCAGTTGTTTTCCAAAGCGACGGTCATTTTTTACACTCCCCGCTGACGTGTGGGAGTCCCAGTCGCTCTGTGTCCTCGCCAGCGTGCGGCATCGTCAGTCTTTAACTTCAGCCCCCGAGGTGTGCGGGTCGCGATATCCCGCTGTGGTTCTGGTGTGCGTTTCCCGATGACGAATGACACAGTGTCATGGCCAGGACAGCGACATCGCGTCACCTCGATCTGGACCATCTCGTCCGCGCAAGCGCCGCTCCGGTCCGTCGCCCGTTCCAGCCACTGTGCCTCGCGCCTCGGCCGGCGTGGGTTCATCCGGCGCTGCGTTTTCTAGTTTGTCGAGGCAGGAGCTTAGATGAGTGGTTTGAGACCTTTCCTCTCCCCTGGTGTGAGCATTTCGTGCTGGAAACTTTCCACTTAGTCCTGCCTTGGTTGCAGTTCACATATGTTGATATGTCGTATTTTCATTTTCATTCAGTCGTTTATGTTTGTTCATTTTTTGTGATACGTCTTCATTGACCCATGAATTATCTAGAAGTATCATTTCCAAGTGTTCAGATTTTCCTGTTTGGTCTTTGTTATTTTTAGCATGATTCCATTGTGGTAAGAAAGTAAACTGTACAATTTCTGTTCTTTTAAACTTGTTGAAGTGTCTTTTATGGCCCAGGATAGGTCCCTGGGCGCCTGAGGACTGTGCGTGCCGTCGCTGGGCGAGTGTCTGCAGGCGCCAGTCGGATTCCGTTGGCGGCTTGTGCTGTTCAGCTCTCTCTTGTCGCATCTCTGTCGGTTGCTCCTACGGGGGTGTCGAAGTCCCCGACTGTCCTCGTAGACCTGTCTGTTGCTCTCTTCAGCTCTGTCCTTTTTCTCTGAGGCTTCGTAGTTTGGGACATACACTTTGAGGATTGTAAGGTCTTCCTGGGGCATGGAGCTTTTTACCATATGTGATGTTCCTCTTTGTCTCTAGAGTTTTCTTTCTACTTTTTCAGATGTTGATATGGCTACTGTTTAAAAACAAACAAAACATTTGCCCGATGTAGCCTTTTCTATCTCTTTACGTTCAACCTGCTGAAGTCTTTGAATTTGAAGTGAGTTGCGTTGTGTATTTTTTTCCACTCTGCCGATCTGTCTTTTAGTTGCTGTGCTTAGAGTATTTACATTTAATGTAATTGTTGCTATGTTAGGGTTTAAGTCTGACATTTTATTATTCTCCTTCCTGTTTCTTTCTTTTTTGTTTTTTAACTTCTGTATCGCTTGATTATTTTTTCAGGTCCATCTTGATTCATTTCTCTTGGTTTTGGGTGCGTCTCATTCGTTGCACAGTTTTCCTAGCAGTGGCTCTGGGTGTTACAGTGCACACACCTGACTTACAGGTGTCCCTGTTGCTTTGCCATTTCCAGTAAGGCGTGGAAACCTTCTTTCCCCACTTTTAAATACCATTGTCCTGAGTACCTGACGGTGTAGTTTCGTGGCCGTCATCAGGTGTGACTCAGAAAACACCCAAGCAGAAGAGTGCGCTGTCGTGTTTACTGTGTTGTCCATTTCTTGCCACGATTCTTTCTTCCCGATGCTCCAGGGTTTCTTGTTTTATCATTTTCTTTCTTTTCGGAGAATTCCTCTAGCCATTCTCTTAAGGTTTGCTAGGACACTTTCTTTCTTTTCCTGTGTCTGTCTTTATTTCTCCTTCATTCCTTAAGGTAGTTTCGGCAAATGTGGAATCTGTGGTTGACAGTTCGTGTGCCACCTGCCTCTGGCCTCCAGGGCTCCAAGGAGAAGCGCAGTGGCAGCCGGCCAGCCTTGCTTTGGGAGGCAGAAGGAGCTTCCAGGCCGAGCGCTTGCTGTGGCAGGCCACCCCTCGTCTCTGGAGAAGGGAGAGTGTGTCCTGGGCTGGGCACCTGTGGTGGCAAGACCTCACTGCGGGACTCTCCTGGTGTAAGGAGTTGGACGGGCGGGTCTCAGGCCCGAAGGGAGTGCTCCTGGGCTGGGTGCTTTGTTGAGGCGGGTTCTATTGGATGCTTCACAGTCTCTGATGATTTTGACATCTGGGTCCTCAGGGTTGGCCTCTGTCAGTCATCTTTTCCTGGGCCTTTATATGTTGAGTAATGATGAGTTGTGTGCTGGACACTTCGAGTATTACATTGTGAGACCGCTTTCTGGGGCCTGCTAAGATCATCTGGACAATGCTGATATTTTTTGGTGGTTTGTTTTGCAACTGGGTCGCAGTAAACCTCATCGGTTCAGACCACAGACCATTTTGCCATGTGTGGGCAGTGGTTCCAAGGTTACGTCAGCTCTTTGGGTCCGTCCTGCACACGCGCAGCCCAGGAGGGAGCCCAGGGTTGGGCAGGTTCATATGTGGAATTAGGGGTCCGCTTTCCAGCTCTGTCCTTCCTTGAATGCCCTCATACTTGTGGCTCAAAGGAGCCCCTCTTTTGTACCCTCTGGCTAGAAAGACAGGGAGGGCTTCGGTCAGTTCTCGCTGCCCGTGCCGCCACCGTGCCGTTCTGCACGGCTGGGCCCACTGTCGGGCAACGTGGTGGCACAAGAGAGGCCAAGCCCCCCGCGCAGTCTGCTCTGGGCCCGCCGCAGCCCCGCCCGCTCCGGTGCCTGTGCCCGCCGCAGCTTGCCCCCTTCCCCGCCTCCTCGGGGAGAGAAAAAATGGGCAATAAAGTCCAGGACCCCCGCTCTCCAGCCCACAGGGCCTTTTCCTGGTCCACTGGCTGGGGACGCAGGTTTCCCTCCGCATTTCGGCCTCCACGTCGGTCTCCGTGCCGTCGGGCTGTCCTCGCCTCAGAGGCGGGACAGGAAGCGGAAGCAGCCGGGCACCTTGAGAGTGGGCTGCTCAAGCTTTGCCTCTGCTCCCCAGCTGGCCTGCTCTTGTGTCCGTTTTGATCCGCAGGTAGCTGCTTCTGATCCAGGTTGAGTCGTGGTCGGGGCCCAGAGGCGGCACACACGATGTCCCCGGCGGCGGCTCAGGCCTGTGAGCCCGCCTCGGGCGTCTGCTGTGTCTGTGGTCCTCGTCCGGGCGCCCTGTCGTCTCGCTCATCTGCTGATTTTTCGTTTGCGCCGAATGTGTAACGTATCTGAAGACTGTGGGAATCTCTCGAGGCCTAAGATGCTGCTTCCTCCAGAAATAAGTCACATTTGCTTTTAGACTAGCAGGCTGTGGTCCCCTCGCTCCAGTTCACGGACTGGGGTGCTCTGACCCCCGCCATAGTGCTTTCGAGGGCTGCTCTGCCTCGGCTTCACACCTGCTCTTAGGGCCCAGCGAGCACAGGTGGTGCCCAGGGCCCCCGCTCCCTTCACCAGGCCCTGGAGCCCACGCTGTGTCCTTCTGACTTGGGAGGTGGCGGGAGTTGACTTGTCCCCTTCCCTGCCTCCTCGGGGTGGACAGGGCCTCCTGGGGGAGGCTAGATCGCAGTCTTCCCCTGAACGTGGCCTGGGGGCCCCCGTCCACCTCATCAGCCAGCCCCAGCTGTAGCCATGTGGACTTGGGGGGCGGACGAGAATTCCACCGTCACCGGCAGAGCCCTCCCCACGTCGTCCCGCAGGGCACTCAGCCTGCTGCTTTGGCGTCTGTTCAGTCGTGACGCCTCCCCTGCCAGGAGCGGGTCACCCAGCTATGCTCCTGAGTGCTGCGTTGGTGGCCGCGTTGGAAGCCCAGGGCACTGGTGCGTGGGGACTGCCGAGCGTGTGCGCGGGAGACGCTGGCGCGAGAGTCTGAGCCTGGCCGTCCCACTAAGCCGTCCCGCCCCTGGAAGCCCGACCATATCCCAGGCACTGCCCTCGGTGACACTGTCCCCGAATCGTACTTGGGGCCTCGTAATGGAGGAGAAGGGAGTGTTGTCCGCTTCCCACCCGAGCGCCTTGGAGTTCCCGCCGCCTGTCCGCGTCCGTCCTCGGGGCTGAGGCGGGCCCACGCAGGCCACTGGTTGCTGGCCTTCCCGCCGCCTGTCTGCGTCCGCCCCTCCGTCGTCTCGTCGCCCTCCATCCCGGACCTCTCTGTCCTGGGTTTCTCAGAGCCGGTGTGTGTGTTTTCGTTCATTTAAAGATGTTTGCCCTTCCTTCTTCAAGCACGGTTCCAAAGACCGCCACCATCTCCGTGAGCTGTCGCCGCCACGTGGGTT
Organism: Pteropus alecto; assembly: GCF_000325575.1. NCBI lineage: Eukaryota > Metazoa > Chordata > Mammalia > Chiroptera > Pteropodidae > Pteropus > Pteropus alecto. The sequence goes on along the minus strand of NW_006441061.1, from coordinate 9,016,125 downwards.
CCCGTGGGGCTGGGTCAGCCTGTCGTGGGTTCCTCTGTTCCCTTTGTTGTCTACGTTTGGATTGTGTCTCGGACGTCCCGACTCCCACGTGTGGGGCTCTGGGTCCTGCGAGGATCTGAAGAACGCTGACTGCCTCTGAGCACGTCCGCAGCGCAGCCGGCGGTGCCTGCAGGTCCCGACAGCCCGCCCCCTCTCTCCGCGGGACACCCTGGTGAACCCTGGGCCCTGGTTTAGTTCTCAAAGCCGTTGCTGTGCTGGTTCCAGTCATTGTCGCCTGTGGGCCACCCAGGTCATCCAGGACCCCTTACCCAGGCCCTCTTCTCTGACAGCCCACCCCAGGGGTCCTCGGGGCTCTCCCTTCCCGGTTTCTGGCTAGAAGGTGAGCCTGTGAGCATCCTGCCCCTGAGCAGACGGGAGAGGAGAGAGCCCATGGGTGCCACGTCCTCCACTGCAGGGACACGGTTTTGTGATCGGTGCTCACCTGGTGTGGGGAGGAAAGGCAGTGGGCCCTGCCTGGCTGTCTTCTGCCTGGCGTCCCCAGCACAGAGCTGGGGTGTGGGTGGGGCTCAGAATTAGAAGACCCCGTGAGGATCATTTTTACCTCACGGTGTAATTTCGCGCTTATTTTCATGACAAGAAGTCGCGTGTGGCGCCTCTGTCGTGGTGAACTCTCTGCTAGTGGTACCCGCTGGGCACCCGCTGGACACCCTGATAGTCGGTCTGGGGCAGATCTGGTTAGCCCCCAGGCGATCGAGACACGCCGTCCTGCCGTGTCAGTGTGCTCTCGTCTTCCCTCAGACCGCATTGGAGCCGGTTGAAGTCTCAGACCTCAGGCTGGGGTGGCCACAGTGGGGGCGGCACCTGCCTGAGGGTCCCCGCCCCCCACGTGATGCCATAGCTCCCTCGCCTCTCCCTGGGTGCCGTGGCGTGGCCTCGGCGTGACAGCACCAGGAAGTGCCTTCGTCACGCCTCTGCCATCGTGACGGTGGCAGTGGTGATGACCCTCGCTGGAACAGTCCCCGAGCTCAGGCTCTGCTCTCCGTGCTGGGGTCACGCACGTGCCTTGACTCAGCCCTCATCGGCCCGGGTGTCTGGAATGTACACTTGGGGCCGAGGTTTCCAGAGGCCGCGTGGGAGGCGTGCCGGTCAAGGCCGGGCCGCCCTGCCTCCCAGAGACCTCGCGCCCTGGCCCTCCGTTCACGCGGCCAGCTGGCGCCCTCTTCCCCTTCCTCCTGCACTGGGCTTCGGCCCCATCTAACTGCAGACTCGTCAGACCCCCGACCCTCCTCCTGCCATTGCCAGGCCCCCCGCAGTCCCACCCGAGGCCTCCAGCCGGCCACAGCGAGCGCGCCTGCTTTGCCTGCTGACGTTCGGGAGAACGCCAGGCCGAGGTCACCGCAGACCGCTGGCCCTCAGACACGACCCTCTGACCACTCTCTCAAACCAGCGCCCCTGGGCTGTGCCTCAGCCTGTCGCGGGCCCTCCCTCGGGCAGTCCTGCCTTAGTGCCCTCCTGCCCCGGGCCCTCCCGCCGGGCAGGCGCCCTGCCCCCTGCTTCCCGGAAGGCGTCTGCTGGGGATTCCCTCACTACGGCCAGCGCCACACACTTACCTGCTGTGTCATCGTCCCTCCTTCCTTTCCTTCTGTCACAGCCAGAGACACGGCTTCTCCTGGCTTTCCAGGCTGGTCCTCCACCCTCGTGCCATGGGAGCCCAGCAGGTAGTGTTTCTCCACCTTTTCCGACGCCTGACCCCGCCTGGGCTGGTCCTGTCCCCGTGACCCACCCTCAGAGCGCCTCGGCCTGCCTTTTCCACTGGCGCCCTCAGTGCCTCCGGTGTGGGCACCTGGCGGGGGCCTAGTTGAGGATCTGCTCAACGAGTCGGTGAGTGACACGTCTAATTGGTTGTTCCACGCGACACTGAGCTGTGCCGTCTCCTGGGAGTCTCTCGCTCGGGTAATTCCCTCGTGTGCCCTGCTGGCTTCCTTCCCTGGGTGGGGAGCTTCTCTGCCCTCCCCATGGCTCATCCACACCCCAGCACGCCCCACACCCACCTGTGACACCCTCCACGTTGTATAGAAATCGATGACTGAGTTGGAGCCGGCTGAAGTCTCAGAGCTCAGGCATCAGTCATCTTGAAAGGCCCCGCCCCTGAGAGCAGTGACGTCATCTCCCGGTTCGTGCAGTTTGGGCTCACTGCCGGGCAAGCGAATGATCGCTGCGGACTGCCCTCCTGGTCCGTGGGGGAGACAGTGCCCGGGCGTTCACAGAGCGGCCGCCTCCTAAGCACGTGACAGAACTGTGCGCGTAAAGCCCCAGCGGTCGTGGCCTTCACAGAAGCAAGTCGTCGCCTGAGGAAGGCTGCGGGAGGGCGGGGCCTGCCAGGGCCCTGTGGGGCGTGTGGCCTCAGGCCCTCGGGCCCGGCGGCGCGCGGCAGAAGGCTCGCTCCGGACGGCCTCGCCGGCGTCTGAGGCCCTGTCCTCAGCTTACGCGTCGTTTTCCTTCGCGCTCGTTATTTCGAATCTGAAATCGATGTGAATCAGTTACATGACGCGTATTCACGTACGCACGCTCATGGTAGTTCAAAACTCGATTCCGTGAGGTGGTTGATGTGGATGTTTCCGGGCCACCCTGCGGAAAACATTTCTGCTGGGCCGATGGTTGGAGAGAGGCCGGCCTCGGCGCGGTCGCTGTTCTCCGGCCTCGCCGGGTTCCTCGGTTCCGGCAGACTGTGTTTCTGCGCTCGTGCCTGTGCGCTCCTGTCCTTCCTGGGGCCAGCCGTCCACTCGTGCTGTGTCCCATCTCCTCCGCCCAGCGCTGTGACCTGGAGGGATCTTCCTCGTGCGTCTCGCAGGCCTCTGCTCTCCTGGCAGGAGTCCATCAGCCGTCCCAGTGAGAGATGGGGGTGGCTTGGACTAGAGGGAGTGGCGTAGCGGGTGGCTGTGGCGTGACGGGAGCTGGCACTTTTCTGGATACGTTTCAGAGGGTGGCAGCTG
>NW_006441061.1:8976039-9013111 GCF_000325575.1 Pteropus alecto | reverse complement strand
AGAGCGGATGACTCTGAAGCTTTTAGTCCAAGCGGCTGACCTTGAGACGAAGCTCAGGAGGGCCGGGCTGGGATGCGTTACAGTCCACTGACGGGCAGATTGGCCCTCCAGGTGCAGCGCGCAGGAGGCAGAGGGGCAGAGGACCTCAGGAAAGTGGCCGCAGTCAGGCTGTGCATTTGGCGATGACCCATATGTGGTCTTTTAAGCCATGAGCCTGACCGCAGTCACCTGGGCAGTGAGCCAGGAAGTGCCCTTCCCGGTATCTGGAGAAATGAGGGAGAGCTAGCAGAGGAGACCGAGGGACAGGCACTGTGGGAGGAGGTGGACAGCGGGGGAGGGAGCCACCCTACCTGTCATCGAGAGCCCTGGCTGGCTGGGCTGCTGCTGCTGCAGTGATCCTTGCGTCTTTCCCAAGCATCTGGCCTGAGCTCTGAAAATGAAGTGGGGTGAGAGGCCCGTCAGTTCGGAACCAGGCCCCGCGTCCTGCCGTGTGTCAGCTGCCGTCTGCTCGCTGGGCCGGCTCCCTGCGCCCACCTTCAGCGTGACTCTTTCAGCACTGGTGTCGTGGCGTCCTTCACTAGTGTTCCGGGAGGTGCAGTCATCCCTTATCCGAGGGGCACACGTTCCAAGACCCCCAGCGGAGGCCGGGAACCAAGGGCGGCCCCGAGCCTGCGTGCGTTGGCCCCGCGCGTGCGCACCTGCGGCGAACTCGCCTCATGACTTGGGCACAGGGCGAGGGCAGCGGCAGCCATAGGAGAGTGAGGCAGGCGCCACCGTGGACCGTGGCAAAAGCTGCATGGGCGTGGTCCGCCTCTCACGATCCCTGCCCGCGCCGTCTCACTCACGGCAAGCCCTTTCGGCGTCTCTGGGGCGTCGGATGCTCGCATCTCCGCTCCTGTGCTTTGGGGCCGTTGTGAAGGAAACTAAGGGTCACTTGAGCACAAGCTCCGCGGTGCTGCGCTGCCGAGCTGACAACCAAGACGGCTGCTAAGTGGCCGATGGGCGGGCGTGCGTACGGCCTGGGGACGCTGCCCAGAGGGATGGCGAGACAGCACGATGGCCCACGAGTCCACCACACAGCCAGAACGGCATGTGATTCAAGCTTAGCAGTCATTTATTTCTGGAAATTTCCATGTAGTATTTTCAGGCCGCAGCTGGCGGTGGGTAGCTGAAGCTGCGGGTGCAGGGGCGCTGTGGCTCTGGGCTTTCCTAACTCCCCTAGAGGCGGCGTGTCCCAGAAGGCATCTGTGGGGGTGTCGGGGCACGGACGGTAAAGGTCCGGGTCCTCGTGGAAAGGAGTCAGCTTAACTCGCTTAACTTGGTGTTGGCCAAGGTGCTTGCCCACAGAGTGCCCCCCTTCAGGGGACAGCGATTGACATCCTCCAGAACAAGCGTGAGGGACGCTGTTGGGGAGACTGTCAGCCGTCCAGAAAGCGGACGTCCCCGGCTGTCCTCAAGAGGCTGGTGTGTAGACTCTGTGGATCAGACTGTGGGCTCGCAGTTGGCTTCTGCCTGTCGTGGCCTCGGACACAGTGCTTCCTTTCCCTGTGCCTCAGTTTCCTTGCTTGTAAAGGAGGGACAGAAATCGGGATGTGATGGAATCGTGATGGCTGAGTCGCGTGGCCCGTGTGGAGTTCAATGCCACCTGGTCCAGACGCCAAGGCTCGTTGTCGCCGAGCTGCCTTCACCACAGCGGCAGCAGGCCTGGCGCTGTCTTCTGTAGAGACCGCAGAGTGTGACCTCATTGTCATCTCCGATTTGCCATCAGAAAGAGGATGCGCCTGGCTCCCTGCCCCCGCCCTCGGTGTGACCGGGCGTGGGCAGGCCCAGCCTGGCGCATCTCGGTTCCCTTCAGCCCACTAGCCCTTCAGGGGCTCCCACCTGCTTCTCGCCGTCACGTCAGGAGAGCTGATCCTCGAGGTCATGGCGGAAAAGTCACTAAGCGACGCACGTGGCCCATGTCCCCCGGGTGGTGTGAGTCGCTAGTTTGCCAGTAGAGGAGACAGTGGGATTGCGGGCCAGCTGGGGTCTTACGCTGCGAGTCGCACGTTGTTATTAATGGCCCTTCTGTCCTCCGAGCGTATTGAACATGCGTGTCGTGCTCACGTGGTCCTTTTCCTTGGCTCAGATAACATCCCCGAGGACCTCAGGGACCCCTTTTACATCGACCAGTATGAGCAGGAGCACATCAAACCACCTGTCATCAAGCTCCTGCTGTCCAGCGAGCTGTACTGCCGTGTCTGCAGCCTCATCCTGAAAGGGGACCAGGTGGCCGCCTTACAGGGACACCAGTCTGTCATCCAGGCACTGTCCCGGAAAGGGATTTACGTGATGGAGAGCGACGACACCCCCGTGACGGACCCCGACCTCAGCCACGCGCCCATAAAGATGGTGAGTGTCCTGTGCACCTCCCCCCATTCCGTGTGTCCTGTGCATTTTTGGGGGGGGTGACAGCCCTGGTGCTATGGGCACTTATGCGGTGCTCCAGCCTGTCAGGGTGTCATGTCGGCTGCACAGAGGCGGCGAAGCTGGCCTGCTTCTTCAGGTGCAGGGTGGTGTGGGCACGGGTGTCCAGCAGCCCGCGGAGCTTTGAATGTGGCGATCTCCAGAGTTATGTGTCGCTGAGTCACGTGACTGTTTTGGACCATGGGGGAAAGAGCAGCTCCCTGCCAGCTGTCTCATGAGCGCCCTGAAAGCCAAGGTTAAGTGGAGGCGCGCTCACAGGGTGGGGAGGCAGACTTTCTGCAGATGTCACGATACGGGTGTCGAGTCCGTTCTTACACCGTTTGACGTGAATCTTATAAGTGTTTTTGTGCCAAAAGAAATAGATGCCTCCTTCTCTCCCCAGCACCCCCTCCCCGTCTTGCTCTGAGCCGTCCCGCCGATGGGCCCTTCCCAGACCATGCTGGGTCTAGGCCGTTTTCGATGCCCCCACGTGCTCTGTTCAGGCGGCTCACGGCATTTTACGCTGTCGTCGTTCGACTCTTAGACCATGGACGATGCGCTGTGGGTCGAGAGGGTGATTCTCAGGTTCTAGGAAGAAACGGTTCGACGGCCTGGCGTAGTTATAGTGTGCAGAGCTCCTGGGGGTCCCCAGGGGCCTGCCGGTGGCCGTGTGGCCTCTGGTACACACGTGTCCCCCCACACACACCCCCTTCACTCACAGCCCTAAAGCAAGCATTCCCCCGGCCCTGCCCGGGTCGTCAGGGGGGTGAGCAGGATGGAGCCCGCCACACTCCAGGGCACCGGGCTGGGCCACCCCAAGGGGAGTGACGTGCAGATAAGGCCTCCCTGTCCCCTCATGTGGAGGGAAGAGGAAGGGCAGCGTCTGAGCCGGGTCTCTGCATGGAACCTGGTGGCAGAGGTGGGTGGGCAACTCACTGTGGCCTCTGCTTGCAGAGCGCCCACATGGCGATGGTGGACGCCCTCATGATGGCCTACACTGTGGAGATGATCAGCATCGAGAAGGTGGTGGCCAGCGTCAAGCGCTTCTCGACATTCAGCGCCTCGAAAGAACTGCCGTACGACCTGGAGGACGCCATGGTGTTCTGGGTGAACAAGGTGAGCGCGCTTGGGTGGCCGGTCGTCATCCTCCCAGAGCAGCACCCTCCCCGGCGTCAAGCTGGGACCCAGGCCCGAGTAGGGGCCACGGGAGCTGGGTGTCTGCGTCCAGAAGGCCCCGCTGTAGTGAGAAGACAACAGGACAGACGGGGGTCCTGAGCACGGGAGCGGGGGCGTGCGCGGCCAGCTCAGTCGGACGTGCGGACGTGTGTGTGGTCTGGGTGACTACGCCCTTTTATTTTGACCTTAAGCATCTAAGTGCATTAAAGACGTTCTCAATCTTAGATGGCCTTTGATTAAGAGGAAAGATGATACCTTAAACGCTGTCTTCTCCTTTTACATTTAGGAGCTCACACTGTAGTCTCCTACATGATGTATGTAAAGAATGGCTATTTTTAGTAGCGTGACTAGTTATAGGATCACTTGACTAAAGCCTCTCGGTTATTCGAATAAGCCTTCTTATTTGCAAAAAGCGTTCAGCTCGGGACACCACTAATACATTCTGCGAGCCGGTCTGTGCGTGTACCTTACAACGCGCGGGCTTCGCAGGTGTGAGAGGGACGTCGGCGGCCGTGGGCGTCGTGGAAGAGCCAGCGAGCCCGGCCGCCCGGACGCGCCGCTCCCTGCACGGGCCTCCCCGTCGCCGTGACAGCGAGGCCGCGTCAAGTGCACGGCGACTGCCCTTGGTCTCCGCCTGGATGCGGGTGTGGGACTTAGCGGACGCCGTGCCGTCCGCATCAAGAGGACGTTGCCCAGGTCTAGGAAGAGATGGCAGCAAGGCCTGGCAGTGGCTGGGCGGACTGACCGCAGTGGCTGGGGGACCTCCGGGTCCTGGTGTGGACGCGGAGGCCGGCAGTGCTCAAACGGTCGCCCCTGGCGGTGGGCAGCCTGCCTTGTCCGCCCGGCCTCGCGCACACCGCAGGGACTCGGTTGGAATGGTGCTCAGGACTGCCGCGGCCGCCACGGCAGCCGGCCTTTGCGTGGCAGTTCCTCTGTGGCTGGACGTTCACGTTTCAACTTTTCCTTATACAACTTTTATTGATTTTTTTTCCTTTCTAGAAGAAATGACTTGGTAATTCTAGAAAACTTAGAAAGCATAGATGAGCGAACAGAACAAAATGTAAATTCCCCATAAGCTTAGCACCTATAAGCATGATGTGTGATGTAAATTCTCGCGGTTCTTATTTACTGGGTGCACTGTCTGTCCCACTCCTTCCTGGTGGGCAGTGGTTTTGGGCAGTTTAGCTGAGGTTCATTTTTAAAGGCTTTTGATGGGTTTTTGCCGAATTTTTGATCATAAGGATTGTACTGTTTTCCTGGTATGTTCAGTTCGTGGAGGTGTCATTTTCTGTGTCTTCCCGTATATTGGAAATTATTTAAAAATAATTGCCAGTTTGAAAGGTGAAAAATAGTGTCTTTTATTTCTTCATTCACTGGTCACGTTGCAGTTTTAAAAATAGAGTAAATACAGACAGTATGGCGATTCCTCCAAAAATTAAAACTAGAGCTGTCACAGGAGCGCGCGGTCCCACCTGTGGGCCTTTATCCGCAGAAAACAGAAACACTAATTTAAAAAGATACCAGCACCACCCCCTCACGTTCATTGCAGCATTATCTGCAATAGCCAAGATGTGGGAGCAGCTGCAGGGTCCCCTGGTGGATGGGTAGGAGGACGCGGTGCACGTGCACGGGCGGGAAGGTTCTGCAGCCAGTCAGAGAAGGGAGGTGGGTCGTTTGCCACAGCAGGGATGGTCCCGGAGGGTGTGACGCTGAGTGAAGTGAGTCAGGCAGAGAGAGACAAATGCCGTATGATTTCACTGACCTGGAATCTAAAAAAACCCCACAAACGAATGGACAAACCGGAAAGAGGCCCATAGTCACAAAGAGTAAGCCCACAGGGGACAGAGGGCTGGGGGCGGTGAGGGGACAGCTGAGGTAAAAAACAGCCTGCCCGGCTGGCTGCCTCTTTGGTGAACTGCTTGCTCGCTTCTTCTGGGAGGGTCCCCCCCTTCCCCTCCCACCGCACCCCCGACCCGATCACGCTCCTCACGTGTTAAGAGTGTGACCCGGGTATTTGCTGTACTTCTGTGAACGGCTTCCCCAGGTTATTGTCGCCTCTGCGTGCCCGTGTGCTCGGCCGATGCGCACGCGGTCTGTGTGGTCCGGCGGCATCTCTGTCACCTTCCCGCTTGAGTGCTCTGGTTCTTCGCCTTCGCATTTCAAAGGGACACTCGCCGTCCAGCTTCGCTCTGTCCCTGGCGGACACTGCCTTCTGACTCCAGGACGACGAGCGACGGGGACTCCGCTCATGGAGCCCGGGCCCCTCCCGTCCGCACCGTTCTGCCACGTTCACGGGGACCACGGGGGCGGATGTGCAGTTGGCCACGCCCCCGCGCTGACGGGGCAGTCGCCGGGTGCGAAGCGCGGGGTGGGAGGGCTCCGCGGCGCCCGCCCTCCCCGTCCTCACGCTCTCCCTGCGGTCAGTGCTCGCCTCGGCTTTCAGCAGTTTGCCCTTCGCCCGCATTTATGTTTCTATTCAGTGTCTTCCAAGTTTGGCTACTTCCTTTAAGTCTCTTCCGTAACAGACGTTCCGTCCCGCGGACTCTGGTGTCGGCCGAGCTGTGAGCTCCGACCCTGGGCTCCGCCACCCTCGTCCTGTGTGGCATCTCTCCCTAGGGCAGACTCAGGTGTCATAGGCGTGCGCTCGCTCGGGCAGTCACCGCCTTCGTGGGGCTCCCCTCGGGTGCGCGTTCCGGTGCGGGATGAGGCCCACACTCTGCGTGGCAAGGGCCGCTCCCCGGGAGGTGTCCCAAAGCTCCCCGCCGAACTCGCGTTGCTGCCGTGTCCACTCCGGTCTCTGATGTCTGCGGGGCTGTAGCTGCCCCCGAACGCTCGCCCGCCTGAGGCTTCGTGATGCTGGTGGTCCCCCCTCTGCAGCATCAGATCCTCGATGCCTGCTAAGGCCCGGGTTCTGCGCACGCGTGCCCCCGAGCACAGGTCTCCGCTCTCGCCCCGTCCCAGCCTCCTTCCAGCTGTAGGGTCTCCCGTGGGCTCACTTCCTTTCCATGTTGGACTGCGCCCGAGGGCTCTCATCCCCTTCGGTAACTGCAGTCACAGAGTCATCTGTCAGGTGACCCCAGTGGGTCTTTCTGTGCGGCATCACTTCCGGGGCTGTCCTGCCCCAGGTGAGACGGCAGCTGCGCAGGTGTCCTGCACACCTTTCCCTGGGACTTGCCTTGAGGACCCGTTTGCCTCCACGCTGGGCTGCCCACCTGCCCCGCTCCGGGCCTGTGTGACTGTGGGGGTGCACTTATGGTGCACTGTATTTTCCCAGTTGGGGCGCTTCTGAACAGTCAGGCACTGGGTGGGGGTCCCCGCTCTCTCCGGGATTAGGGGGCCTCCAAGCTGCTGTCTAGATGCCCCGTCCTGTGTGTGTGGCAGGCTGATCTCTCTGTCCCGAATCCTGGGGTTCTGCCGTGAACCATTGAACTGTGGCGCTTTTGATTTTTTATTGATTCCCAGCCAATTTCGTCTTTTTTTTTTTTTTTTTAAAGAAAACCCAGCTTTACTGATAACATGATGGACATGGAATAAATGGACCCAGTCCCTGAGTTTTTGATGTGACTGTGTCCGCTCAGCATTCTCAGTCAAGGAAGCGCTTCCTGCACCTCTGCAGCCACCCCGCCCGGGTGCCGCGCGCCCACTCTGCCCTCTTCACTGGGGCAGTTTCGCCTCTCGTAGGTCTTGGTGGAGAGGGGAGCGTGCGGGGCGCACTCTTCGCGTCCGGCTGCTTTCGCTGAAACGGAGCTGCGTCATTGCCTGCTCCAGTTCAGTTCCTTTCACACTCAGGGTCCCCTGCTACGGACAGACCACAGTTCGCTGGACGGCGAGTGCGTCCAGTTTTTGCCTCGTATGATAAAGCTGCGAAGTACATTTGCGTACAAGTCTTTACGTGCAGGGACATTTTCATTTCTTTGCCTAAATACCCAGGAGCGGAATTGCCAGGTCTTACGATAAGTATGTACTTAGCTGTAGAAGAACCTGCCAGAATATTTTCCAAAGTGATCACACCATTTTAAACTCGCACTAGCGAGAGCGGAGAACCCCAGCCGCTCAGCCGTTCGCGGGCGCTGCGGGCCGTCCCGGTCTCTCCTCTCGGCCGTGTGGGCGGGTGCACAGCGGCGTCTTGTCGTCGTTTGACCTCGCGTCTCCCTAGTGACCAGAGGTGTTTGGGCTCAGGTGTTATGTGTTAGCGCAAATATTTTGCCCCAGTTTCAATGAGGTGGTTTGTCCTAATGAGCTGCAAGAATTTTTTTTTTTTTAACATACATATTTAGGAATCAAGTGCTTTGTTGTATATATGTTCTTGTATTTATTGTTTTGGTGTCAGGGTAATGCTGGCCTCAGAAAATGAGTTGGGAAATATTTCCTCTGTTTTGTGAAGTAGTTTGTGTATGTTTAGTATTATTTTGTCCTTGAATCTTTGATGGAATCATGGCCTGAAGTTTTCGTAGTGGGAAGGTTTTAATTATGAGTTTAATTTCTTTAATATACATTAAGGGATTTAGGTTTTTCTGTTTAGTTTTATATCAGTTTGGTGACTTGTGACATTCAAGGAATGTGTCAGCTTTATTTACATTGTCGAATTTATTGGCGTGAAGTTCATAATGCGTCTTCACTGTCCTTCGGTACACGTATGATCTGTAGTGTTCATAATGCTCCTTCACTGTCCTTCAGTACACGTGTGACCTGTAGCGATGTCCCCTTCTGTTTTCTGCTTTCGGTTTTTATCGATTTCTTTTGTTTTTCATTTAAGTTTTCCTCTTGCCTTTATTATGATTTTTTTTTCCTTTGGGTTTAATTTGTTCTCTTTGCTGGTTTAAGGTAGAAAGTCAGTTCCTTTAAATCTTTTCTCCCTTCCTTACGGATGCTGGAGAGTGGTTCATGCCTCTAAGCCACGCCTTCCACATTCTCCTGTGTTGTGGTTTCCTTATTCTTAAAATATTTTGTTTCACTAGCAGATTCTTGTTTTATCTTTGAGTTATCTAGAAGTTTGTAGTGTAGTTCCCAAATATTTGGGGGAGGGGATGGTTCTAGATCTTTCCGTGCTTGGACCGCTCATTGTGTCGTCTGAGGACATGCTCTGATTTCAGTCCTTCTGGGCCTTCGGAGACTCGTGCGAGGCCACCGAGGGCCTTGCGGGGCGTCACGCGCACGTGGGCGAGAACGGAATAGCGCTGTGCTGGGCCGGGCCGGGCGGAGGGCCTGGCTGTGTCGGTTCAGGTCCGGTGTCGGTGTCTGGCCTGGAGCCTCTGGCCGTCATTCGGTGACTGGAAGCGGAGGTGATGTCTCCAGCCATGACTGCGTCTGTTTCCCATTTTCTCGTGTCGCTCTCGCTCTTTGCTTTGTGTATTTCAGGCTGTTGTTGCGTTTACACACTTGCAGGATGTTTATGTCTCCTTGACAAATTAACCCTTCTGTCGTCGTGAAAGGTCCGTCTTCGTCCAGGCGGTCACCCTTGTCCCACATGCCGCCTCGTTTAACGTCACCGTAGCTGCTCCAGTGTTCTTAGGACCAGTGTGGCCGTCACGGCTGCTCCCTCCCTTTGAATTTTCACTTCTTGCCTCTCTCTCAAGCGGGTGTCCCGTGGGTGCCGGCGCCGGTCTTGCTCCTCGCTGACAGTCTGGGCCTTCTCGCCAGAGTGTTTCGACCAGGGACGTTCCGTGTGGTTATCACGATGTCCGGGTTTTAGCATCTTGTCTGCTTTCGATTTAGCTCAGTTTTTCTGCTTTTCTGGCTTATTTCGCGTTGGGTATTTTTAGTATTCCATCTCATCTGCAGTATTCTTGAGGGGGCTGCCTCTGGGTTTTCAGTGTGCATCTCAGGTCATCATGCTCGGCCCTCACGAAGCAATCGCATCTCGCGAGGACTGTCAGAAACGTCCTTGCGCTTCTGACCTTCGGGCTCCCCTTGTCGCTGACTTCGTCACAGACCGGGCACGTCACTCTGCTTTCAACAGTTACCTCCCAGCGTAATTGAAAATAGAGGATGGCGCTCACCTCCATTTTACATTCGTGTTGCTCTTCGTGCCTTCGTGCAGGTTCAGTTCTCAAACTTTTTGATCTCCGGAACCTTTTACGCTCTTAAATCACCGTGGACCCCAAGTAATTAAAAAAAATAATCTACTGATGTTAAATGCAAGGAAATTTTGAAATATTGGTTAATTTACTAGAAAACTAACTCATGTCATGTTAATATAATGGATTTTGTATAAAAGGAAACCATTATCCGAAACAGAAAGTGATATTTTTATATAAGTTTCTTTGCTATCCGCCTCACTGGCCGACAGCTAGGTTCTCTTACCTGCTTTTAATTTAATCTGTTGCAATACGTGGGTTTTTACTGAAGTACGTGAAGAAAATCTGGCTTCGTGTGATGTATAATTAGAAGAGGAGAGAGGGTTTCATAATCTGTTCAGATAATTATGCTCATCTTTTTTTGATCCTACACCAAAACTTGATAAGTGGTAGTTTCTCAAAGGTTAATTGCGATGTAGAATTTGAAACCATCATCAGTTAACTTTTTTAAAAGTTGAGTTGTAACCCACATGCTATAACATTCACTATTTTAAGTGTACAGTCGCTGGGTTTTAACATGGCCACCAGGCTGTACAGCTGTGACCACGGCTTCCAGACACATTTACCACACCTGCCAGGAAGCTCCGTCCGCGTGAGCGCTCACACGCCGCCGCGTGTCCCTGCCCCTGCGCCCGTCTGCCGTCGCGCACCGTGCGGCCTCATGTCTGACTCCGCCGTTCAGCGTCGCCGTAGCTCTCGGCTCTCGTCGGCGTAGCGGCGTCTCTCCGTGGCCGGGCCCGGCCACGTCGTGTTTATCCGTTCCTCTGCCGATTCGGGGCTGCTTCCACGCTTCGGCTGTCGTCCTGCAGCTGTGAACGAATGTTCGCGTACAGTTTTTGTGAGGGGGCGTTTGCATTTTTCTTGGGTCTGTGTCTAGGGGCGGAGTTGCTGGGTCACGTGGTTACTGTGTTTCCCTTTCTGAAGAACTGGCACACTGTCCCCCAGCAGTGGCACCATCCACGTTCCAGCAGCGGTAGCCGCGGCTCCGGTTCCCACCACCCTCGCTGTCCTTGGCGTCCTGGAGGGTGTGGCGTGGTGCCTCCCTGTGCCTTAGGACGAGTGTCAGGGAGCCTCTCACATGTGCGTGTCAGCCATTCGCAGAGCTTCGGGGAGGTGTGTACTCGGGTCCTTTGCCCATCGTAAAATTGGATTGCTTGTTGTTGTTGTTGTGAGGGGGCCGTCGCGTACCCTCATGCTGGGTTGGCGAACCGTTTGCGCTCTGCTGCGTTAGAGTCCGTTCTTCTTTCTCGCCTTCTTCCTGCCCTTTACGCACCCTTGACCTTGTCGTGTTGTGCGTTGGCCGTTGGGAAGACTGTCCTGCGGAGCCGCGCTGACGCTCCCAGCGCACCCCTCTCCTCGGGAAAGCCTTTCTGTATGAGGAGGCCGCCTAGCTTGATTTTCTAACGAAATTTTTTATATTTCTAGTGTTTTACATGAAAAATTTAAACATGCAGAAAAGTTGAGTTACACAAAGAACACCCGTGTACCCAGCACCCATTATACAGTATTTGCTTTATCATTTACCCATCCGTTTATCCATGTCTTCGAATTCATTTATTTTCGGATTTATCTATATCGATTTTTCTTTTATCTTTTCCTTTCAAAAAACAACTTGTCCACCTTCTTGATTTGAGTGGCGTACGTTGACGTGTCTGTATTCTCGTGTAGCGATAGGGGACTCAGTTCTGTGCCTTTTCTTCATGTGTGACAGCTTTGCCCACGTCCCTGTGAGCACCGATGGGTGTTTGTCTCCACGGTATTATTTTATAATTATGGTTTGGAGTTCGTCTTCGACCTGGTGATTCCGGGAGAGGGCGCCGTAGCTTACTCTGTGCGGTCAGGGAGCGCGTGAGCGCCGTTAGGCCCTGCGGTGGGGATCCCGCAGACGGTTTGGCGGGCCGGCGCCGGGGGCACGGGGCCCGTCCTGGGACAGCAGGCCGCCTGGTGCTCCCCGCCGTCACGGGCCACGCGGAAGCCCTGTCTTTCTGTGTGTATAACCGGCCTAGACGACGCCTGTGTCTGAGTCCGCGTTACGACTGAATGGGGGCCCTGGGGGGGCGATGGGCACCAGGGCTGGGAAGCGGGCGCCTTTCTAATGCATTTGTTCTTCTCCTTAGGTCAATCTGAAAATGAGAGAGATAACGGAGAGGGAAGTCAAGCTGAAACAGCAGCTGCTGGAGAGCCCGGCGCATCAGAAGGTGAAGGCGGGACCGGCCGTTCGCGCTCGCTGCCTGCTCCTCACGTTCGTGCGTGGGCGGGAGCGAGTCTCCTGCACCCCCAGTCCGCGGCGGTGGGCCCGGCGGCTCGCTGACTCTTCCCCCTGGCTACGGGGGGTCTTGTGGAACCCGGGTGGGGGGCCGAGGGCGATGTTGGGGGGCATCGGGAAGCCCAAGAGGACGAGAGGCACAGGGGACCCAGAGCTGGCTTCTAGAAGTTAGCGAGTGAGGAGGGCGTCGCGCACTGCCAAAGGCACCCAGCAGCCCCGCGGTGCCCGCGAGGTCCGGGAGCCTGGCGCCGGCCCTGGGGACCCCCGCGTGGGGTGGGGAGGGGGCGGTGTCACGTGCCTGGAGGCCCGGGGCAGGCGCTGTCTGCAGTGCGGCCACTTCCGGCCTTCCTTCCCCCGACGTCGTGGGGTTTTTGTCTGTGCCTGACTCCACCCCCTCAACGCATGCACGTGCCCCGTCTGCGGTCTCCGGCTCCCCTGCTCCCGCCCCACTCGCCGCGCCCCCTTCCATTCCTCCTTTTTCCTCGGATGGGCACAGGTGACGCACTGAGCCACCCCCCGCCAGGTGCAGTTGGCGTCTGTCCTTTTTGAGGACCAGCCTGTACCAAGTTTCTGGAGTGTTCTTTGCTCCCGCAGAGGCTAGTGTTGTGGAGGTGCCCATGACCTTCCACTGTGGTCATCTGATAACAGGGATGTCCGGGCTCACGGGCACTGGACGGAGCTTAGCTCTCGGGACACCGCGTGGGGGCGGGTGTCACGGCCGTGCTCGCCTGGACCCGCCCGCTGACGCTCCTCTCCTGCCTTCCTCCCGCTTCCCGAGCAGCCTCCCTCCAAGTGGTACTGGAAGTTGGTGCCCGTAAGTGGACCCCGCGCGCCAGCCGCCATCCCAGCGCCACCCGTCGCGGTCACTCGCTTCCATTAAAAACTGCTTGCACCTGAACGTGTTTCGTTAACTGTCCTGCTCGGTATCGTTGTCACTCTGTGCGCACGACGATGACCCGACATCACGGCATTCTGGGGTTCCGAGTCTCATTTCACAGGCCACACACACCGTTTGGTTTTGCCAGTTTCCTGTGTAATGTCAACAGACAGCGTTTTGTGTTTCTCATGGACACTGAGTTCCTCTCTGAGTGACAAAGGGGAATGTCAGTGACAGGGTCCGGTCCGTGTTTGGACAGACACCAGATGGACTGGGAGAGAAGCGCCTGAGTTAGTCTTCCTGTTTGTCCTTCTTAATGTTACCTGCCTAGTGGTGATAGTTAACGAGCCAGCACTTAGTGAGTGTCACGTGGAGGGTCTGATGACAAAGGTGATGCACTTCGCGAAAGGGCGCTGCTCAGGGAAGGCGTCTGTCCCCAGCGCCTGCTCCCGGGGCCGGAGCCCCTCCTGCTGCCCGTCTGCATGGGTGGGGAGGGGGCCATCCTCTCGTCCCCTCAGGAGAGCGTCTGAGTCAGCTCAGCAGGATTTCTAGAATCCAAGTGAACCTTTTCCCATAAAAAGATACCTAAGAGGTGGTGAATTTGGCCCTTGAGTCCCCGCTGTGCCCCAGGTGACTCACGAGGGAAGCCAGAGGGCACAAGTTAAAATGAAGGTTTGGGGTGCAGCTCTTTTTGCAGGCTTTGTTAACTGTCCAATTCTTTAGTGTGACGTCCGGGTCACGTACCCTGGGAGCCGTGCCGTGGAGGTGGCCCCTGGCTGTGAGCTGGTGGACGGGGCCGCGTGGGCGTTGGTGGCGTCTGCCTGGTAGCCAGTAGATAAGTTTGCTTCTCTTTGAAACGTACTAACAAAGAAAGCAGTTTTATGAATATTTACACACCTTTTAACTTTTTGAATCCCGGAGGCCAAAGAGCTAAACATTAGAATAGCTCCTTGCTTTAGTAAGGATATAGTGAAAAATTCAACTGTCCTCTGAGAAGTGAGGTGTCAGGTGAGAGTTTTATAGAAACTGAAAAATGCGGCTAAGAGCAGGGACCGTCCGGGCTCCCTTTCAGTAGCTGGTGACCATGGCACTCGGGCCACAGCGACCGGCAGATAGGCTGACGAGGGTGGGCAGAGAAAGGTCTGGCCAGGTCGGGACATTCCAAGGTTTCACCTTAGCGCTCGACAGCCGAGAGGTTGGCGAAGCTGGCTGGAAGGTCGCTCACAGGCTCCTGGGCCCGGTAGTTCGGTGTTTTCCCTGATTTTAAACTCACACCATCCATTTTCAGTCGAGAAACCATTCGCTTTACTGCATGCCGTGCTCGCTCACTGTGTGTGTGTCTGTCTGTCCGTCCGCGCGGACGCTGGCCTGGCGCACCCCTGCGCGCTCGCATGCTGGAGCCGCGGGCCTGCGTGGCGGGGTGGGCGTGTCCGCGCGCGGCCTGCGCTGCGGCCCGAGAAACAAGTTAAAGTCTACGGCCTGCAGACTTTAGTGCCGTGAAACGAGCGCAGTCTTCATTTCAAAAGCACGTGTTAGAAACGTTTCGTAGTGAACACCAGTACTGACGATCCTGCGCTGTGCACCTACGGGGACAGACTCTCCCTCCAGGTTGCCGAGGGACGGTTTCCGTGGGAAGTGTCTGCACAACTCCAAGAAATCCGTAGTGACCGTGTAGACTGCTGGTGTCCTCCTCTGGTCAGCCTTGTGTATTTCCCTCCTCTGGAGAAAACGTGGCTGCAGGACATGCCATTTTTTAAAGCTGTTTTGTGAATGTTAATAAAGATAGAGGGTAAGCAGGATGTTTGGGACAGCCGCCCGCACCGACCGCCCTTCCCCCAGCCGCCTGCACCGACCGCCCGTCCCCCAGTGGCCTGTGCGTCCACGCACTCCTAAGCTGACACTCAGCTACGGGCCGGCGCTGGAGGCGGGGGCGGCTCAGAGCCCCGTGCCCGTGGTTTCCCCTGAAGGCCGAGCACGGAGGTGCTCACAGTCGCGTGTCTTCTCTGGCACCTTGCATGCGTTCAGTTTCCTGACGCTTCGTTGCATTTATTAGAGGGGCTGCTTGATGCATCATGCGATAGTTTGTCTAACCTGGTTTCAGAAATTTCTCCAACAATACATTAATGCCATTTTGTATTTTGCTTAATGGCCAGGGTTAAGGCTGATAATCCTGAGAAAAGAAACTCACTCGGGGTCCCGCAAGCATGGGGATGCTCGCTGTTTAACTTGTTTCTCATTCGTTTGTGCCGGCTTTTGGTAGTGTGGACGTACCTTCTGCCTCTCTTCCTGTCTGAGCCGTGGCACATGGCACTGTAGAGAGAGGCGGCCTGGCGTCAGCAGCCGCTCGTTGCTGTCACCCAGTGTAGCCATGAAGCTTCGTTCCCTGGACCTTGACGCTTTCCCACGTGATTGCAGCCGTTCTGAGCCTCGTCCAGAGGACCGTTTATTCTGGATTTGGCGTCCGCCTGCGCCGCAGGCAGCAGCGCAGCGCGCGTTCCCCGTGGAGACCCTTCCCCTCTCGTTGCCCGCAGGTGCGCTATCGCCGAGAGCACCTGTCCACGAGGCAGCCGCCCTTCTTCCCGCTGCTGGAGGACCTGATGAGAGACGGCAGCGACGGGGCCGCGCTCCTGGCCGTGGTCCACTACTACTGCCCAGAGCACATGAGGCTGGACGGTGAGTGCGGGGCTGCCCTCGCGGCGCACGCTGGCCAGACGGCTGGAAGGGACCTGGGTCCTTCAGAGCCCCCGGGACGCGAGCCTGTGGGCGGGGACGTGGAGGGCGGCGCGCTCTCACCTAAGCTGCATCTCGCCCGATGGCGAAGCGAGCCTGGGGGATTATGGGTAATGCGTCAGAGATTTGCGACAAGGGCCGCTTCAGTGTCAGGACGGCTAGGGCTCTGTCAGTCCTGCTGCGGTCGATTCGAAACCCCGGGGACTTCGTTTGGGGCGGGAAACGAGGGCAGAATGCGGCCCGTCGACTGGCCGTTGGTGACAGTGCTCCTGAGCGATGCCGGCACGTCTCTGCGCGGCGCCCGCAGCCCGACGGCGGGCCGGGGATGTGGGTGAGGCCACGAACAGCACCATCCTGTTCCCATGGCAACGTCTGTCCAGAGGCCGTGGGAACGGGAATCCCGATTCGGGTTTTGCTGAGCACCCCTCTTTCTGAGGGGGGGAAGGCACAGGCCGAGAGAAGGCTGCCCTACCCGTGAAACCTTAGACTCCGGCCGGGGACGTTGAGCTGACGGTCCTGCTCCAGGTACAGATGCGCTGGGTGATACGGTTTTTATAGACAAAACAGTTTTAAAATGCACGGCTGAGCTTGAGAGAAGGAGCGGTCTCGGGCTCCAGGAGAAGGTCTTCATCTTCGAGGGGGAAACTGGTGATTGACACCTGGTTGTGCTCATCTGACCTTGGGGCTGTGTGTGGTTGGGAGCGGTGACCAGGACCTGGAAGGGTCTAGGAGACTCCACCTGCCGGCCAGGAAGGAACCAGGGTGCTCGTCAGATGCCCGTGGCCGTCAGGGTGGGAGCAGGATCTTTCATGCGGACAGAGGGCACCAGGCTGCATCGCCATGGGAGGGGGTGAAGGGTAGCGTCCACTGCCCGCGTGGCACAGAGTGGGGGGTTCAGGCGAAGCGAGTCTGGGACTCGTGAAACCGAAAGGCCCTGGCAGAGTGTCGCTGTGCAGGAAGACGCCCCCAGCCAGGGCGCGCCGACACCCAGGGAGCCCTCCGCCGGAGCGCGGGCCCCGGGGAAAGGCAGAGCACACGCGGGACAGCGCTCCCCAGGGCCGGCCGATGCAACAGACAGGTTCGGCACCGAGACATCGGTGACGGACAACATGGGGACGAGAACGCAGTGCTAACGTGACGGAGACAGAAAGAAACGAACCTCGAGAAAGACGGGGCAGGCGCTGCCTGCGCGCTGGAGCTTTCCCTCCGCTCCGCACCTGTTTCCTTCCCGGCCCTTTCGTCCCCTCTGCATTCGGGATGTCTCCACCTGGTGCGCCGGCCCAGTTGGTTCTTGCTCAGGTGCATCGAGTGCGCTTCTGTGGCCCCCGGGGACCGTAAGGCAAAAGGTGCGACGTGGGATTACGTGCGGCAGAGTGGAAGCCCGTGGGGGCGGCGGCGTTGGGGCTCATCACGTCCCATGGCAGGACGTCAAAGTGGGCTTTTAAAGGACAGAATTACAGGGGGACACGAACAGAGCCGCACACATAACGAACCGTAGAAGCGGTCGGTGAAGCCCGCAAGGATGAAGAAGGAAGGCCACAGAAGATTCGAGCCCAGTATTAGCGGGGTTGGTCCAGCGCACCGGCCATCATAGGATACGCTCTTTCAGAGTCAATAAAGATGGACATGTTTACAAAAAACGGACTTAATGCCACAGAAGAAACCTCAACAGATCACAAAGAATTGAGAGTTTTCCCTGCAACGCGGTGGCACGAGAAACCAGTGACAGAAAGGTGTGACCTCTTCCTCCACACCTTCGACATCCTCAACGCTTAGAAACCACAGAAGGTCTCACGGTCGCAGTAGAAACCACGTGGCATCGTCTCGTGTGCATTCCATGGGACGGGGGTTTTTGTCTGAGTTGCTCACTGGTACAGCCCAGCCATCTAAAATCGTGTCTGGGACAAGCTGGCAGGAATTCGAGGAGTAGATCTGTGACTGGCATCCATGCCGGAACTGGCAGGGCACAGGTCAGAGTGGCCGGGAGAGGGGCACTGGTGCCCCAGCGTGCATTCTGTGATACAAGGTGTTTTACAGTTAAAGGACGAGCTTGTCCTCCGTGCGTCAGGAGGTGGCGTGGCCACGAGCCGAAGAAAGCGGGAGGAGGGAGCCAGGTGGTTTCCCGTGTCATCATGTCGGAAGTCACTCCCGCACCGGGAGGGGACCAGGATTACAGACCCTGCTTGGGGAGCTGGAACCCTCTGGGCCTGACCAGTGAGCACCCAGTGGGGGAGGGGCGCAGAGAAGCCAGCAGCTCACTCGTGGGGGCCCTGGAAAGGCTCCAGAAGACACGCAAAGGACCAGGGACGTGCCGAGGACATGGGACACACCGGTGGCTTGGCAGGGGCTCCTGGAAAGTCGGGCTGGAGAGTAGTGAGAGCCCAGGTCCTTTCTCCTCTGTTAGGCAGCGATGACACGTCCCCACACACCCTCAGGAGATGTGGGGGTGTGCTCTTAGGGGAAACTGAGCCTGACCTCGCACATAGAGGGGCAGGGACAAGGTGACGCATGGAAATCAGGGCTTCATGGAAAATCTTCATCCTGGGGTGTTCAGACAAGGGCGTGAAAAATGAGGGGGATCCGAGATCCCGGAAATACAGAAGTTGGACACCCGTATAGACAGATGCTGCGGCCTAGCTGTGGAAGTGGGGCTCAGACCTGGCTGGATTTGACCATACTTACTGCCCTCGGGCTCCGTAGGAGGCCACGTGGGTCCTCGGCACCCTCTGCCCTGGCTGCAGTTAGCGACATCCTCCCGGGGCAGGCGGGGCGGAGGGGCGCGCCCCGCCAGAGGCAGAGGGTGGGGGGCAGGTGGGTAGTAGGCTGGGCAGAGAATTGCTGTTTTTCTCAACAAGCTTAAAATACTATTTGGCTTTTAAAAGACTTGATGAACTTTAGCAAAGTGAAAATTATTTTAATGTTTTTAGGTAAATTCAATAGCAAAAATATTAGAAACTTTAGACATTTTAAATGTACAAAAGTAAAAATGTTTTAAAGGAGTAGTAAAATAGACAGTTCTCTGGAAGGATTAAGAAAAGATGGCAAGAATCAAGAACCTCGTAGCTGAGAGGGTTAAGTGCAGATCTGCGGGACCCTAACGCAGACACTGAGGGAAGTCCCGAGGGCGCTGTCTGTCACAAACGGTCACATACGGTCGGCGTGCCCGGTGAGGTGGGCAGTTTCCGTTTGAGTACGGTACCTACGAAGCACACCTCAAGAGACCCCTAACTGTCAGACGAAGGGACTCGGTTTTCAGAGTGTATCCACACAGACGCTGTGTGTTGGGCGCTTTATCAGCTCTCAAGGAGTCGACAGCCCCTGTGTGACAAGGACTGTCCTGGAGGGGAGGCCAGGTCTCTGAAACAGGCGACTCCCCGCCGCAGGCACAGTGCGCGGGCCGCAGTGCAGGCCACGTCCCTCGTTGATGGGCCGGAAACCCCGCGAAGGCGCTGGACACGGGGATCAAGCAACGGAGCTCCTTCTCTGGGGTGGTGGTGGCAGGGGCTCAGAGCGGTCTGTCACGTGTCACTGCCCACGTGTCATGGACGTGCTCGGGTGGTGGTGACCGATCCGACCTCACAGAGGTTCTCGCCCAGCCCGCCGCAGCCGCGGTTCTGCCTGAGGCTTGGGGGACGTGTCGCCCGAGGGCTCGGGCCTGGGCGTCCCCTGGACGGCTCCGTGCCTGCCTGCGCCCTGGGGTTGGTGTGTGAACACGTGAGCCCCGTTCGTGATGCTTGGGAGTAGAGTCCACAGAAGAGGTGGCGACCCCTGGAAGGAACTGTTAACTTTGTCTAGTGGCTGAGGTGCCAGGAGTCAGTATGGAAATGGTAATGTTCCCGGAGTGTTCAGAAACTTGTTGCCAGTTTAATGAATGATCTCTTTGTTATAGAAGTTGACGAGGTGATGTGAAAACTCATGTGTGAGAGAACCGGCCAAAGGGACAAAGTTAATGTTTTGTAGCATTTTATATGATAAAAGTTTAAATTTGCAGAGAAACATACAAGGAATTCCTGAACCCTTTTACCCAGATTTCCCGGTTGCTCCATTTTGTCACATTTGTGTTTGCGAGTCCCTCGAGAACAGGGTGTTCTCCTCACACGGCAGGGGCCAGGAAGGCCCGCGGTGGCACCAGGTGTCCCAGGGATGTCCCTGCCGTCACCCCCCGTCCAGCCTCGCTCACCACAGCTGCCGGCTCGGGCTTCCTGTGAGCTCACCCCACTCCCAGCCCATCTTTGTCCTTCTTGCCCGTGGCATTTTCAGAGTAGGTCGTTTAGTTGAACGTCCCTCGTTTGTCCGGTGTGTCCTGATTAGATTCAGGGCGTGCGTTTTTAGTGCAGATGCCACAGGAGCGATGTGTCTTCCCAGTGCATCCAGTCGGCATGACGGCAGTGCACCCAGTATCGATGACACCAGCTTTGGTCACTTGGTTCGGACGACGTGTGGCGGGCCTCTCCACTCTGGGGTCACTGGTTTTGCTTTCTGATTGACTAGTGACGTGGGAGGCCTCGCGGAACGCCCCCGCTGGTGCTGGCGGCCGTTGGTAGTTTGGCCACTGTCTTCTCTTTTACACGTATTGGCACCCTGCCGTAAGGGAGAGCTTTCTCGTGCTTATTCGCGTGTTGGTTTGTATCAGGGTGGCCTCTCGTGGGTTCGTATTTTCCTCACAGATATAATGCATCATGTTTCTGTAGCTTAGATCGTCCCCGATTCAGGCAGGTCGATTCTACAGAAAAGACCGTGGATGCTTTCTGTGCAAAGACTGAGCTCTGTAGCTTGCTGTCCGCTGAGCCAGTGTGACTTGGGCCCAGACGAGCCGTGCTGAGATGCCGGACAGTGACCCCTCCAGGGAACCCGGTGCCTGGGGGGCGGCCAGTTCAGAATGGGGACAGATGGCCATCTCTGTGGGAGAATACAGTGAGCCCTCATCCCATACGAGGCAGAAATGCCTCTGCCTTGTATGAAAGATGTAGCACTGAAAAGTAAAATTTAAGAACTTTTGAGAAGACAATATAGAAAAATACTTTTTGACATTAGTATTGGGATGGATTACTTAAATTACAAAAAAGCACGAATAATAGAAAAGATTCTTGTATTGAACCATAGTAAAATTCAGTCTGGTGACACAGGAACATCATAAGCAAAATTAAGTGATGAACTGTGTCCACTGTAAAGTATTTGCAACAAACCCCCTTGCCGTCACCTATCTGTTTACAGGCAGAATTAATTTGTGTCTTCAATACAACTGCTTCTTAGTTTTGAGCTGCGTCTGCTGGTTCCTGTCTGAGGGCAGTCGTGGCCCCCCCCCACCCCCGAGCACTCACACTCAAGGGGTGGCATGTGCCGATTAAGGGCCTGGCACCCGGCGAGCAGCCTAAAATGGAAAATTGTCCTGCCCGATGCTAACAGCCGGCAGTCCCTGCATCTTTCATGGAGGGCGACCCAGCTAAGCCCCGTCTCCTGAATTCTGTGATTCGTAGTATTTCCGTATCGTTCCCTGAGTAAGCCTGGCCTTTCTTATTTTACACCCCGCCCCCCCCCCCCCCCCCCAGGTGTCATTGGCAATGTCTGGAGACGTCATCACAGAGACAACCTCGCACCAGGATATCTGACACGGGTGAGAGAGACTTGGTTAACTGTTAACTAGCTTTACGCAGCAAGTCCTTTTATAAACTGAAAGGTGACTGTCACTGCCCATTTTTGAAGCCCGGTCTTAAAATGTCAAGTAATTTCTGCCATGCTTTTTAGATGTTAACCGTTGAATTCGGATCCTGGACGTTTCTCAGATTTTTCTCTCAAGTTTTTGTTCTTTGTTTACCGTTACTTGTAATACTCGTCGTAAAGTTTAAATCTCTTACCTTCTTAAATATCACCAGTGCCTTCATTTAAAATGTTTTCGGGTCAGAATTCACATGTGCTCGCCCCTTACGAAGCAGAGTGTCTTTACAGTAAACTATAGTTTTCTCTTTGTCTGTCAGACATCTGCTTGAAGGAGGTCACGTCGGTGGCTGACAGTCTGTATAACATTCGGCTCCTGAGGGAATTCTCAAACGAGTACCTTAACAAATGCTTTTACCTCACCTTGGAAGACATGCTGTACGCTCCCTTAGTGTTGAAGGTAATCGTGGATTATTAAACACACGTTTCAAAAGCGACGCGCGCATCGGCTGCTCAGCGTGTCCTTGGTGTTGTTTTTTCTTTCAGCCAAATGTTATGGTTTTTATTGCCGAGCTCTTCTGGTGGTTTGAGAATGTCAGGCCAGACTTCGTTCAACCCCGGGACGTTCAGGAGCTGAAAGACGGTGAGTGACAAGCCGCGGTAGACTGACAGCTGTCCCCCTGAGGGTTTTCAGGACTCAGAGGTGTCCTTCACTGGTTCCGAGCGTTTTACACGGTGGCGTTTCTGCTTAGATGGTTCCTTTTGGGACTGGAGACCTGTGTCGTGTCTTGGCTGCCTGCCAGGCTCTTCCATGTGGTCCTCGGCAGTCACTCTGGGAGCCTTCCCAGCGCCCCAGCCCTGGGCCCGTCCCGGGCCTGCGGGACCGGAAGCCCGGGGCAGCAGGGGCCGGTGACTCCGGGGCAGGGGCTGCAGCCAGACTCCAGTACACGTTCTTGAGTCTGCTGTCTGTTAACCAGGCTGGGGCCCCCACGTGGGTCCCCATGTGGCTGCAGATCGGAGTCAGAAGGCGGCTGCTGCGTGGTGGTCTGTGGCCTGTGGCTTGAGCCTGCACGAGCTCAGTCCGAGATCCTCTTAAGTCTTATGAGGAGTTGCTGATGGGTGAGCTCACCCTCAGGGCTGGGAGTGACGGGCAGTTTCGGGTGCGTGGTCACTAGTCGGTGAGCTGGCTGTGCCCAGGCCACGCCGGGGCTGCGTGTCCTAGAGTGCGGGTCTGTGCGGCCGGCAGCGTGGGCCTTTCCCCCACTGACAGCTGTCGTGAGAGGGGCCGCTGGCCTCGTGGCCCGGCCTGCAGAGGAGCCCATACTGCTGGGCGTGCCCCTCAGAGCCGCCGTGCCGTCTGGCTGGAGGGTACTCCATGTGCGTAGTGTGCCGCCTCCAGACCCTCCTCCGCGGGGACAGCTGTGCCGTAGAGGAATCTGTGCTTCACTTTGGGTGGGACGACCAGGGCGGCCTGGGCTTTGCGTGGAGATGCGGGGCCTCCCCGTGCGTCTGTCGAGGGAGCCCGCTGGGGTCAGCGCCGGTTCCCGTTGGCATCTGGGCTGTGCTCGGGTCTCGGGCATCGGTGCCGGCTGGGACCTGCGTCCCGCAGTCTGCCCTGTCTGGGCGCCTCGCCGATGTGACTGTAAATAACATGACGGTTCCTGTAAAATTTCTGTTCTGCAGCTAAAACAGCGTCACATCAAAAAAGCAGTCGGCCTCCTGTCCCTATCTCCAATGCCACCAAGCGGAGCTTCCGCGGTGGCCCCGCGGCGGCAAGCCCGGCCGAGCCACAGCCCCCCACTGCACTGCTGGCCGAGGGCGGCCACCGGCACCACCTGCACCCCGAGGAGTCTGACCACCTGTAAGTCTCTGCGCCCGGAGTTAAGTCGCCGTCCTGTGTCTCTCTTCTCGTTAGTTTTAGTTGAGTGGTGGTAGAAGCACCCGAGAGTGGGTGTGCCCCGTCCCCGCCTCCCCGGGCCCAGCCCCTCCCCAGGGGCAGGGCGACCGGAGCGCACGCTTGAATGCCCGCCTTAAAATTTGAATCCCGAGTAGTCAGCACGTCCCCTTGTTGCAGTTTTCGGTCGTTTATCCCAAGTCTGAAGTTCCGGGTACTATTTTAGTTCGTTTTTATAATAATTTTTCTCAAAGAATTCGTGAATTCATCACAGATTAGTATGAATTCACGATGGTCTCTGGTTTCTTTTGCGTTTGTTTGCTTTTGTGCTAAACTAGCGATTTTCCCTCCTGCCCTTTTCCGCTTAGGGGGAGAGGAGCGTCTGCCTTGAGCCCGTCACACCCTTTGTTGCCACTGAGGCAGAAACAGCAGAAGACGGTGCCCGGCGAGGACGCGCCCGGTACGAGCGCCACGCCCTCGGCCCCCCCCGCCCCCCGCCCCGCTCGGGCCCCCGCAGTAGTTTCGACAGCAGACTCTCTCGTCCTGACGTAGTGATTTAGTTAAGACTGTGACAGGGCGTTTTTCAGTTTGTCTTCACGTGCCTTCGAATTTATAGTGGAAACATCATTAAAACCTACTAAATTACATGACGCTTACAGAAAGTTGCTGGGCTGTACTTGAGTAAGAACTTACGTGTATTGACGTTTACTTAAAATTCTGATGATTTTATTTCATGCTTTGGACCGATCACGATTGAATTACGCATTGTTTACTGTTGACACTTTGAAAGTTGTCGCTGTGGTGATCTTTCTTTGAGCAGTTTGGTGTAAGTTATGACGCGTTTCCTTGAGAAACAGTTATTGTGCCGAAAGTTTCCAGCGACATGAAGTGGGTCCCCTAACGCGGAACACGCTTGCCTCTTCCCCCCGACTGCAGGTCAGCGGCACCGCTCCAATTCTTTGACCCGAGTGGACGGTCAGCCACGGGGAGCAGCAGTAGCGTGGCCGGAAAAAAGGAACAGGTGAGCTGTCTGCACTCCAAATAAGTTCCAGTTCGAAACGTTCTTCAGGCTCACAGCAGTGCTCCCGCTGTGGCCCGGGCCCCCGGGCTCGCCGAGCCCCTTCCAGGGCGTCCAGGGCTGTTTCTGCGTCCCGTGCCCCCCCCCCTCCAGCAGAAGGCATCGCAACGTCGGGGGTCGCAGCAGCTCGAATGAGAGGCAGAGGTGGGAGCCCAGCCGGGTGTGGGAGGGGACACTCGCGGAAGTGCCGCCCTTGACTTAGGAAGTAGACCGTTCTTCGCATAATAGGTTTTTAATCAGTGTTTTTTTTTTAAGTGTCTTAGCTTTGATTTCTGGTGTGACAAATATCGATTAACACTGTGTAAGTAAAAGCTCTTCGGGGTCCTCAGTCAGTTTTAAGGCTGTAAGTGGGTCCCGGGAGCACAGCGTTTGAGACTCGCCTCTGGTTCCCTCCCCCCCGGGGGCTCACCAGACCCCGCGTAGCTCACGCCCGCACTCCCTTTTCATGACCGGTGCTGCCGCTTCGCTGCTGGAGCCGCCCGTCGTGGAGACGGCGGCGCGTCCAACGTCCTCTTTCCCCACGTTGCAGGCCCGCGTCCCAGCCGGCGCCCTTTGCCCTGCATCATGCTGCGAGCTGCGACGCGGACCCCGGCTCTGGCGACAGCATCAGCCTGGCCCGCTCCATCAGCAAGGATAGTCTGGCCTCCAACGTCGTTAGTCTGACCCCGCAGAACCAGCCACACCCCCCGGCCCCCAAGACCAACGGGAAAAGCCTCCTGAACAACGTCGACATCGAGGACGAGGACGAAGAGCTCGTGGCCATCATCAGAACGGACGGGGCTCCGCACGGCGGTGACCAGGGCCTGATGGCAGGTGCCAGGTCTCCCCAGAGACCGGCGGACACCTCAGGAAGTAAGCCCGACAGTTTCTTCTTAGAGCCGTTGATGCCGGCCGTGCTGCGGCCAGCCAAAGAGAAGCAGGCCGTCACCAAGGAGGACGAGTGCGGAGAGGGGCGGCCGAGGGGCGGCCCGTCCAGGAGGCCCGGCGAGGGCCACCCACCTCTGGGGCGGAGGAAGGCGCCCGGCAGCCACGTCAGTCGTGACCTGACTAGGACTTTCACCCCGATCTCCTGCTCGGAACTGCCCGCGGGCTCGGCCCCTGCACCTGCTGAGGCGGGGGAGGCACGTGGCGGGCCGCTGGCCGGCGGCAGGTCTGAGCCGTTGACTCAGGGACAGCCTGCCGACGGCTTCTTTCTCCACGTGGCCAGAGCCGACGAGGACACGGAGGGCCGGCTCTACATTAGCTGCGCAAGAAGCCCGCTCGCTCGCGACCCGGAGCCGTGGGCTGTCCTGAGGCAAGACTCCGACTCGGACGTCGCGGACCTCGAGGACGCCGAGCACGGTTTTTTCGGCGACGACCACCCCGTGCTCGTCGCCAGGTACGTCGGCGAGGAGGAGTCGGCAAAACTGCAGGAGGACATGCAGGTGAAGGAGCACGAGGACAAGGACGCCGCCAGCGGCCGCTCCAGCCCTTGCCTGAGCACCGTCTCTCAGCTCAGCAGCGCGTCCGTGGCCAGCGGGAGCGTGAAGATGACCAGCTTCGCGGAAAGGAAGTTCCAGCGGCTCAACAGCTACGAGGCCAAGTCCAGCACGAGCAGCTCTCAGAAGACCACGCCCGATGCCTCGGAGAGCTCCCCGGCCCCCCTGACCACGTGGAAGCAGCGGAGGGAGCAGAGCCCCGGCAGGCAGAGCCGAGACCACGCCAGTCTCCTGGCGTCCGAGCTGGTGCAGCTCCACATGCAGCTGGAGGAGAAGCGGCGGGCCATCGAGGCGCAGAAGAAGAAGATGGAGGCCTTGTCCGCCCGGCAGCGGCTCAAGCTGGGGAAGGCCGCGTTCCTGCACGTGGTCAAGAAGGGTAAGGCCGAGGTGGCGCCCCAGCCGCTGAAGCCGGAGCCCGCGGCGCAGGAGTGCGCTCAGCACAATGGTGAGGACGTCGGTGGCGGCGTGTTCAAGACGGAGGAGTTTCTGCTTGAGGAGGGGCGAGAAGGTCTCCGCGAGTCTCCAGACGCGGACAGAGGAAGCCCGGCCCTCCTTCCGCCTCACAAGCCGAAGGGGCCGGCCGCCCTGCACGAGCTGGCGGAGAACCGCACGCTCTCTGCCGCGCTCCTGGGGGACGCCGGTGAGGTGGCCGACCTGGGCGAGTGCGACCTGTCCATCGAGAAGCTTAACGAGACCATCAGCACGCTGCAGCAGGCCATCCTGAAGATTTCTCAGCAGCAGGAGCAGCTGCTCATGAAGTCCCCCCCGGTGCCAGCGCCCGCTTCCAAAACCAGCTCCCAGGACCACAGGGTCAAGGCGTCCATCCACTTCGTCGAGCCGCTCTCTCCGACTGGAATGACGGGTCACCGCAAAGCCCCCCGCCTCGGTCAGGGCCGGAATTCGCGCCCGGGGAGACCCGCCGAGCTGAAGGTTGTGAAGGACAGGCCACAGGGAGCCTCTCGCAGCAAGACCCCAACCCCCAGCGTGGAGGCCCTCCCGCACTTGCGGCCTGCCCCGCCTCGGACGCCGTCCGACCCTGCCTGGGACGGTGTGGCCGACCCCGGGAGTGACACCGACGAGAAGAGCTTCCTGGACAGTTACCGGCTGCATGACGAAAGCAACCAGCGAGCGTTTGTCCTGCCCTCCCCCAAAGACGCGAACATCCTGTCGGAGCAGATGAGCCTCAAAGAGGCTCTGGAGAGCGGCAGGAAGGAGGCGGGGCTCGGCTCCCCAGCGGTCTCAGGACAGGAGAATGTCCCCGTGGACGGGCCCCCGAGGAGCAAAGCCAGCCTCATCGAGGTGGACCTGTCGGACCTGAAGGCCCCCGACGAGGACGGGCAGACAGAGGGCCCCGAGAGCTCGGCGGATCTCGGCAGCGAGGGCGATCAGAAGCTGGGGGTCGGCTTCTTCTTCAAGGTAAAGCGCTGGCGGTGTTGTGCCTCACGGTGGCCGGGTGTCACCACTGTACCCCAGTCGTGAGGGCGTGACCAGGGACACGATTCAGAGCAGGGCCCGGGGACACGTCGGGGGCTCTGCCCAGAGCAGCACAGGCAGCACCTGCTGGTGAGCGTGGCCCCACAACACTAACGTCCTGTGATTTCTGTGGGTCCTGAATATTATTTTTTGTTGTTGGTTTTCCGATTATTTTGTAAAAACGGTTTTAGCTCACAGGCTCTCCAAAACAGGTGTTGGATTGGATTCGGCCTTTGGACCAAAGGTTGCTGAATCTGTTGCAGAAACTGTACAAAACATTTTGTTTCCATTTGTGCCTTACTTGTTATTTTTCTTAGAGAAAAGAGAAAAATTAGTTGTGAGAACTCCTTTTCTGTTTTAAGTGTTTCCTCCTGGCAGTATGAAGGTGGGTGACGTACTACAGAATCATCACGTTTATCTTAGCAAAAGATGCTTTATTTGGTGCTTGTGCTTTTAAAATGTGAACAGGCGAGTGATCCGTCAGGTGCTAGCTCGTGTCATGGAAATGCGTGTAGCTTTTGAAGTGAGCTGGGTGCAGTGCAGGCTTTGGGACGTCGACAGGCTTTTCGAAGGGCGCAGTGTCTTTTCTGTGAGTGTTTCAGCGTCATGAGATCTGCTCACTCGTCAGCTGGAAGGGAGCGAGACGTCCTTGGACTGCGCTCCGGCCGTGTCCCCGTCTGCGTGAGGGACTGCTGCCAGGGCGAGGCTGGCGCGTGGGCACGGTGCGAGGGTCGCGTCCCATAACGTCCACGGTATCTGTTTTGCAGGATGAACAGAAGGCGGAAGACGAGCTCGCCAAGAAGCGGGCGGCCTTCCTCCTGAAGCAGCAGCGGAAGGCGGAGGAGGCCCGGATGCGGAAGCAGCAGCTGGAGGCAGAAGTGGAGCTCCGGAGAGACGAGGCCCGGTAACCGGTGGGGGCGGCGGGGCCGTGGGCAGCGCTGGCGTCGCCTGCGTCAGGGCCCTGTCTGTCGCGGCCCTTCGTCCTGCTCGGTCTTAACGCTTCCCGGGTGTCAGCTCCCTGAATTTCCACCCCAACCCCGAGAGCTGGTTGCATTTTGTCGACTGGAAGATGCTATCAACCCAGTATCATGTCACCAAAAAGGCTTTATTTGGAAAAAAGAAAGCGTCGCAATGCAGTGCATGCGGACGTGGCAAGCCGCGTGCACGCTAGGGCCTGCGCACCAGGATGGAGGGGCGTTTGTGGAAGGGAAGGGGAAGTCGAGGGAGGGACGCGGGGTCTCTGTCGTACACGTGGAGTCCTTCCCGCTGGGTCTCCCAGTCACGACCACGCAGCGCGTGGGCACTTCCGTAAGCCCCGGCTCTCCCCCAGCCCCTCCCGACTGGCGGCGTTTGCTTAGAGTCCCAGTCACCTTTGCCCCGTTTATCCCGTTGTCACGCAACGTGGGAAGTGTGCCTCCTGGCTGGGCTCTGACACGGGGCGGGGGACGCGGGCCCTCCGGCGCCGGCCCGGTGCGCCCCTCTGACCGGGCTGGCGTGGCGTGCTCTCAGCCGCAGAGCCGAGGAGGACCGGGTGCGCAAGGAGGAGGAGCGGGCCAGGCGCGAGCTCATCAAGCAGGAGTACTTGCGGAGGAAGCAGCGGCAGGTCCTGGAGGAGCAGGGCCTGGGGGGCCCGAAAGCGAAGCCCCGGAAGCCGCGGCCCAAGTCCGTCCACCGGGAGGAGCCGCAGAGTGACTCGGGGACCAAGTGCTCCTCGACGCGTAAGCCGGCCCGGTGGTGCGGGCGGTGGCCCTGGTCCCCCTCGCCCAGGGAAACACTGTGATGTGGAGATGGGTGGGCGGCTTCTGGGTTCTGGGCCTTTCTGCTGCCCAAACATGGTGAGGACGAGCCCGTGGCTTACGGGAGTGCTGCTTGTCTCCGGCAGCGGATAACCTGAGCCGGGCCCAGTCGGCCTCCAGCCTGTCCTTGGCCTCCGCAGCGACGACCGAGCCCGAGAGCGTTCATTCGGGGGGCGCGCCTTCCCAGCGGTAAGGGGTCTGTTGGGGAGGTGGTGCTGGCCCTTGCGGTTGGCGGGCTTCACACGTCCGCACCGGTTGAAGTTGGTTCATGGGGACGCCCGGATGCCTGGGTCACCCTCCGTTTTGTCACTCCCCCCCAGCCCTCCCCCAGCGCGTGCATTTGCCTTTTACTCCGAAGTCGAGGACGTTGTGCCCTTTGTCCCTAAATGCCTGTGTGTGCGCTTCCTGTGGATGAGGACACAGCCACAGTCGTCAGGCAGCACCGTCACATCCACAGTCCGCGCTCTGTTGTCACCAGTTGTCCGATGGTGTCCTTGAGGCCCGGTTCCTCAGTCGAGGGTCCTGGTCGGCCCCGCGTGGCACCAAACGATCGTGTCCAGTCCTCAGCCCTCCTGTCTTCTTGGCCTTGATGCCGGCCAGTTGTCTGTCTGCTCCTTGTTTGGTCCCCCGCGTGCAGGTTCGGGCCGTTCGTCCGGGGGGCGGCAGCCTGGGGGAGGGTGCGCTTTGCCCAGTGTGGCCCGTCAGGCGTGCCGCATTTGCTGCGGTGTTGAGGTGGGCTTTCTTTGCTGGGACCTTTTCGGTGCCACTGGACTTTGGCTCACGGCCTCAGTCACCCTGCCGATCTGCCTTGCTTGTCCCACGTTTGCTGGTGGCCGCTTTTGGCAGCACAGAAACCTGTCCTTCATTGTGTACGTGCATCCTGGGGCCTCAGCCACAGTGTCCTGCCTCTTCACGTGTCTGTCTGGTGGCTTCCCTGTCACCTGGGCTTCGTGGGGGACACTTCTCAGGGACTCTGGATCCTGGCCGGGTTTTGTCTGGCGGTCAGGAGCCTGAGCAGGGCCCCAGGCCCCCCCGCCCCACCTTCCCGCTCACTTGAGCAGCTGTGTCCGCCGTGACGCCGACTGTGCTCAGTGCACATGGTGCTACAGAGACGCTGCTCAGGCCTGCCGGGGATCGGGCCGTCTTGGAGACTTTTTCGGGGTTTTGGACTCAGCCTGCTGTGGCCCTTCCCTCCTTCCCAGGGTCCTGTCCCTCGTTTGGCAGCAGCACAGATGGCCCAGATGTGACCCATCAGCTCCCCCAGCCAGCTCCCTTGGTGCGGAGCCCTGGGCAGACTGCACGGGGGGCACCTCTTCTGGCGGAGGTGGGCTCCCCCGGGCTAATAGCGGTCGCGGGAGCCGACCGATGCACTCATCCACCGTCGGGGCGTCTCCTGCCGCTGCCAATGGTCCTTATTGCAGTAGGGTGCAGGCCGGCTCAGGGTGGCCTGGCACAAGCCAGTGGCCGGTCGTGGGTGCGGGGCCTGTGCCGTGACCATCCCGTGTGCCCTTTGTCCCTGTCGTCAGCAGAGTCGAGTCCCTAGAAGCCTTGCCCACGCTGAGCCGCAACCCCAGCCGGAGCACGGACAGAGACTGGGAGACGGCGTCCGCAGCCTCCTCCCTCGCCTCGGTGGCCGAGTACACAGGTGACGGCCGCGCTCTCCGTGGAGGTCACGGGCGGCCACGGGCCTACGTCCTGGTCTCCGTGGGGTGGGCGCCTCGGCGGCAGGTGGCGCAGGTCAGGCCGCACAGCCCCGCGGCTGAGAGTGCGCCCCGGCGCTTTGGAACCTTAGACTTTAAGTTTTTAATTCCTGGTCTCGTTTTGTTTTACTTATATCAAAGGAACTGACGATAGGAAGGGAATAAGTTATTAGTGACTTTTCCTTAGTTAATTTAAAACATAACTCAGTTCTTTCAAATAGGTTTGATGTGGCTCTTCTCATTTTTAAAAAATCGTAAACGTTTCTAATTGAGCCTCCCTGCTGCTTGGTCGGCAGAAATGTTTGGGTTTTGTGCGTGCGTGTATCTGTGTGCCTTAGAATACTAATTTTGCAAATTTTGGCCTGCTTTTCATAGGTCCCAAGCTCTTTAAGGAGCCCAGTAGTAAATCCAACAAGCCAATTATTCACAATGCTATATCCCATTGCTGTCTGGCCGGAAAAGTGAATGAGCCTCACAAGAATTCAATATTAGAGGCAAGTATCAAATTTTACCACCAAGTTCTGATGTAGAACGAAAGGTATTTACATATTAGTGTTTTTTCTGGGGGAAAAAAATCTAATCACTTAGGCTCGAGGCCCAGCGCCTTCTGTTAATTTTCCCGCGTGTAAGAGCGTGTGCTCCCGCCTCCCGGGTGCTCACGGCGGTCCTGGGGCTGTGGAGGGCAGGAGTTGGACGGCACGGGGGGGCTCGCCCTGGGTGGGGCTGGCAGCCCGGGGCAGGCCCTCTGTGCGAAGCCACCTTGGTCCAGGGCAGGGTGGGGAGTGGAAAATGGGTGACCTTTTTTTCAAAGTGGAGGCAACTAGTCACCTTAGTGTGGCGGTCGAGGGCGGTGTGATTGCCGAGGACACGGGAGGCAGAGAGGACGGAAGATGACGGGCCCGGCCTCTTCGTCCACTTTTGCGATGGGGTGGCACCCGCTGTGTGGACAGCTGTGTGGACGGGCCCCTTTTGCTTAGCCGGCCTCCGTTGAGGAGCGTTCGGGGTGTCCCCACTTTGTGGCTGCTGTGAGTGGTGCTGCCGTGGACGGCCGCGCACGGGTGTTGCGTGAGCACCCGAGGGGACCCTGCTGTGTTGCGTGGGGACTCCGTTTTCAGCAGCAGCGCCGCCGTCCACTCCACACCGCCACCGCCGTTGCTGGGCCTGCCTGGGGGGAGCCGTCTTGGTGGGAGGGGGGTCTCTCATCGTGGTCCTGGTTTGCATGTCCCCGATGGCTAATGATGTCGGCATCTCTTTGTGGGATGCTCCATTCATTTCTTGAAGGCTTTTTTCCCTTGCGCACCTGGGCTCCGAGGTAAACCCCGGTAGCAGCGGGTGCTCTGCGGAGTGGGCGGTGGTTGGTGTGTGGTGAGCTCCCTGCGGCGAGTCGGGGCGCCGTCCGTGGCGCGGCTGCCGGAGCCGCTCCGAGGCCCACCGTCTCTCCCCTGACGCCCTCGGTGCAGGAGCTGGAGAAATGTGACGCCAACCACTACATCATCCTGTTCCGGGACGCCGGCTGCCAGTTCAGGGCACTGTACTGCTACTACCCCGACACCGAGGAGATCTGCAAGCTCACGGGCACGGGGCCAAAGAGCGTCACCAAGAAGATGATCGACAGACTGTACAAGTACAGCTCGGACCGGAAGCAGTTTAACCTGATCCCAGCCAAAACCATGTCCGTCAGCGTGGACGCGCTCACCATTCATAACCACCTGTGGCAGCCCAGGCGGCCCGCAGTGCCAAAGAAGACCCAGACTCGCAAGTGACACGGGCGCCAGCCGGGGCGAGGAGGCGCCGACGGGTCGGTACTTATTTTTATCCGTTGGGTACAAAGCGTGCAGAATCACAGACCTTTTTCAGACAGGCTTCTTGTCGACAGAAGAAAACCCTCCCTTAGCTCCCAGCACACAGAGGATGCCGGACGCCGTGCCCAGGGGCTCACGGCTCGCTGGTCACCGCTGGCCACGAGCTTCCGGGCGAGGGATGTGTGTGGCAGGGCTCCTTTTACTTGAAGTTCTTCAGTATAAATTAAAAGCGATTTACTCAACTTTCTGCCCTCTGGCCTCACCCCCTTTGCACATGACCCGACCCCCTCACGTGGGCAGCTGTGGCCGCGTGAGGGAACAGGACTGTGACGGGCTCCTCTGGTCAGCGTGTTTGAATGTCTTCAGGAAAGGAATTCGTAGGGGGGAATCTTTTTCATTTGGGAAATTGTATGATATTTATTGATTGTGTCTACTGCCAACGTTTATATCCAATTCTGAGATTTCTGAAAACAATTCTTGTTCTTTGCTGCTCAGAAAACGTTTACTGAAAATACCAGTTCACTAAAAGCACTGATATCTGCAAAGTCTGTCTCTGCTAAAATAACGTTTACAACACGGAGATGGTTCCTTCTGACACAGTCGTGACGCTGAGCAGCACAGCTGGCCGGCGATGGGCGAGGCGAGCAGGTAGTGGCCATCGCTCGTTAGGTTTGGGTAGCGAGTACTCTGACGATTTGTTCACTTTAATAAAGGCAGATTTTGGTAAAGTAGAATATTTTTCACTCCGAGCATGTTTCCCTTTTGGTGATGCACTTGAGCTGACCGTCCTGACGTGTGTTTCGTGTCTCGGTTCGTGTTGGTGGAGCAGCGCGCCCCGGGGATACGGTGCGCAGGCCGTGCCGGGCCTTCGTTTCGCCGCCAGCTTCGAGTGGTCCCCGTGGCCACTGCCATTTCTCCGGCAAGCGGGATGGCTCCGGGCTCTGCTGAGCCTCGCGGTCTGGATGCTTCTCCAGAGCAGACAGTCCCTTGGAGTTGGAGCGGTCCGGCCACCTGGGCGCATGGCGCGACCCCTTCCCCGGCCCGCGAGGGACACCGCGGCTCTGCCGACACCTCCGTGACAGCCAGCCGCTCGGACTGCTGGAAGATTCTGGAGTCACTCACGTTAGTTTTGCACATGTTTTTTTGGGAGTGTTACTTGAATCTCTTGACCTGCGGAAGAAACGAAAGATGGGTAGAGGAGAAGTCAGACAAGTGCCCCTGTCCCGTAATCTTAGATGGGCGCAGAGGAGCAGACACGGTACGGAACGCCGGAGGGCTCCGCGTCCTCCGGAGCCGGCCTGCGGCAGCAGCGTGCACGGCGCGCTGGGTGACGCGCCGAGCGGCGCCGTCCGGTGAACTCCGCTGTGGCCGTGCTTTCCACGTGCGCGCTGTTTCTCACTGTGTGTTTGATATTCTATGATATTTATTTTAAGAAAGCACTAAACTGTAATAAAGTAATTAACTAATTTGCTTTTTACGAAGCACGTGTGTGTGAGGTGGTCGTGGCTCATTTTGTTGGTCAGTGTCCCCAGCTGCTTGCTTTAGAGGAGCGTCACGTCTTTTTTAGTTCACTAATAGCCCTTTTATTAGAAAATCACTTCGCTGTCTCCTGGAGCAATGCGGCTTTCTCCTCGTTTGCTTTGTGAAGTCGAAATGGGTGACAGCGCCTCTCGCACCCGTGACATAGTCCTGTGGAAATGAGCGCGATCTCAGGATTTCCTGTGAAGACTTCGGGGCCCCTCTGGCGTAGAGCTGGAGAACTACGTTCCGCCAAACTCCTGGGTTTTCTTGATGTAATTAGTCGACGTGTGACGCGTCCCCAGAGCCGCTTGTCGGCATGTGACAGTTTTCGGTGTCACGCCAGCAGGCACTGCCGCGGCAGCCGCCACGTCTGACGTCCCAGGTCTCTCGGCCGGTGCTCGCTGGAGTGGCCGACACACGCGTCCCCGGGTCCTCTGGGGCTCGTCGGCCAAGCCCCCCTTCTGTTTGTGGGAAAAGCCTGGACGCAGGATTTGCTCTGCGGTGGGGAGTTGGGCCCTTGCTGCCGTGGCCGTGGCCGTGGCCGTGGCCGTGGCGGCGTTTCCCAGTCCGGGCAGTCCCTGTGGCGCTCCGTGAGAGCTTTGCGACGCGTCCGCTCCTCGTGACCGCTGGCCGTAATGCGATTTATCTCCACGCTGGCAGAAACCAGCCGAGCCCCATCCGGCTTCACCGAGGTGAGTGTGCAGACTTCACACCACGGCGAGGCCGTGCATCCCTCACTGTCCCTCCGACTGTCCCCCGAGACAGCTGCTCCTGTCCGGCCACACAGGATTTAACTTTGGGAAGAAAGCGTCAACCGAGTGGTGAAGTCGACACGCGTCCTCGGGTCTGACAGAATTCTGGGAGCCCAAGAGGGTTGGTGGCCAAGGTAAATGAAACGAGTGAGCCCCTCTTACAAGTGCGAGTGCAGACACGATCTCACGCCCACGCGCACGTGAAACGGGGGTGTGCGCACGCAGGCCGAAGGTGGCTGCCCTCACATGCGTCCCGTCCCGCTGTAGAGCAGTCTAAGCAGGACTTATGGCTCAGGCAAAGTTGAAAAGTAGAATAATTCTGAAGTTTCTTCAAGGTTAGACTTTTATTTCTTGAAACTAGTTATTTGGGGAGAAGATAACCTGAAAATTTTCCACAACACTGAGCTTGCATAGCCTTTTATAATTGACACCGATCTATTCCGTGACGTGGGCTTTGGCTTTGAGCAGTGGGGGGGGGTTCTTTAGCAGCCCCCTCGGGCACACTTCCCAGCCGGCTGGCCGTGTGCCGGCGTCGTGGTCCTGGCTTGCGTTCCAGGCCAGGCCTGTGCTCGGGGGCGTCTGGGGAGCCCCACGGTGCACGGAGCCCTCGGGGCCCCTGGACGGCGCGTGTGGCCTGTCCACACTCTCACGCATTCCACTCACAGTGGTCGCCGTTTGGAGGCCCAGCTGTGACACCGTTGGACATCTCAGGGTGGAACTTGCCCTGGCAAGAACCTTGGGCTCCTGGCCCCACCTCCCCGTCTTTCTCCCCTTAAAGCCAGGTTTCCATGACGATGGCGTCCGGGCCAGGGGTAGCACGAAGGTCAGAAGCTGACACGTGGGGCCCTGGAGTCAGGTGTCGGGCCCGCCATTTCATCTGGCGATGGACGCCTCGAATTGGAGACTGAGAAGCCTTCCCGGGCAGAGCCTGCCTTTGCGCAGGTCCTTGCGCGGTGGCCTCGGCCCGTACACAGCCAGCCTTCGCTGGGTAGAGGCCGTGGCCTGGGCACGGCCGTCCAGTGATGGGGTTGCTGGAGCAATGACCGGAGGGGCTACACACACTCCATCAAAGCACGCGGTCCCCGGAGCCTCGGCTCCTCTCCAAGCCCAGAGCAAAGCCAGCCTGGTGCCGTGAGGGGCCTTCTCCACCCGTGTCTGTGATGGCAGCGACGTCGCTTCCTGACTGGAGACCCCTCCCGGGAAAACTGTCCCTGAGTTCCTGCTGCTGCTGCTGCTTCCGGGGGGGACCCGAGTCCAGCCCCCCGGGGGCCGACCGGGGAGAAACCGCCTGGCCATGAGCAGGTGGGGCCTCGAGGCTGGTTCCTGATGGAGGCTGCCAGGAGGGACCTCTCCCCAGGGAGATGAAGGCACCCCCAAGTCTGGTTCATGCCCCCCAGTCCAGCGGGCCTTCTCGAGCCTACAGTGAGGTGCCAGGGCGGGGGCCAGGAGGTCCCCCACTGCAGGAAGGCTGCACGGGGGGCGGGGCCTGCCGCTCCTGGGACCAGGAGACCCCAGGGCCAGCCCGTGTGTCTCAGGAGCCTGTGCAAGGCCGACGCCCTCCAGGCCGTGGGCGTGGCTGGCCCCTAGGCTTGGCTAGGACTCGGGCCACCATTGCAGACCTGATGGTGTCCTTTCCAGCTCAGTGCTGTGTGACCAGCTGTGAAGGGCCAGCTGTGACTTCGCAAGGAAGAACATGCCAGCAACACTGGGCTCACGCCGACGAGCGACAGGGTCTGGTCTGGCCCTGCCGGCGGACGGCCTCTGGCCGGAGGCCCCGCTTGGCTGTTCCCAAGTCTCCAAGCTCCTCCTGGCCTCGCCGGGGACGGGGGTGGCTCTTGCCAGCCAGCGGCCGCGGGGCCTGTCATGTGACCAGTGTGTTCAGTGCTTGGCGGGAGCACCAGCGTGGCCCTCGGCCTGAGCGCTCCACCCTGCCTGGCTGCCCGTGGCCTCATCCCCCCGCCCCTTCTCCTGCTGCGTCTGGTTTTAGTCTGCGTTTCATGCGCTTCTGTGTCCTTCCCTCTCTTGGGAAGTGCACTCCACCCTGCCTGGCTGCCCGTGGCCTCATCCCCCGCCCCTTCTCCTCTGCGTCTGGTTTTAGTCTGCGTTTCACGCGCTTCTGTGTCCTTCCCTCTCTTGGGAAGTGCGAAGTCCTTGCACTTTGAGGTTGGGGGTGGTCGCCCAGAGGTGGGCGGACGTTCAGCCCCCCACGTCGATGCTGCTCCCCAGCCGCGAGCACCTTGTCATGAGGCCCCGCCCCGGCCCGTGGGCCCGCTGCCCCCCGTCTCACCCCGCGTAAGGAGAACAGCTGAGCGCCGCACCGGCTCCACTGTTGGAGCAGATAGTTTCCTAGTA
>NW_006441061.1:8967570-8974819 GCF_000325575.1 Pteropus alecto | reverse complement strand
CCCGACCTCCCCCACGCGCCCCGCCTGACAACGCGCTGTCCCGAGCCCGCCTGGCCTCGGGCTCCTGGCCAAGCCGCGCGGCCCTTCGCTTCACTTTTCTTCTGGGGGGGGCTCCCAGTTCACCCACCAGCGGGGGAGCCCCTCTCGGCTTGACCGTGGTCCAGACCTAGACAGTCGTGTGCCCAAGACCAGCTGGGACCCGCGGAGCGGAGGACGGGAGAGCGTGGGCAAGCCCCACGGCCCACCACGGGTGCACGGCCCTGACACCCGGGCCCGGGCCCCGGTCCCGGACGGGCTCCGTGTCCGTGCCGAGGGGGCGGCGTCTGGGCCTGCCCCCGGCCCCGCTCCTCAGCAGGCCTGGTCACGAGTTGCGGTACATTCGTGTGGAAACGGAGGTTTGTAAAAACAGCTTAAAAAGGTCCCCCCGCCTGCGGTCGCACCGTCGCCCCGTGAGGCCTCCCCTCTTGTCAGGTTTGGGGAGCAGCTTCGGGCCAGCAGGCCAGGCCGGTGTTGCAGACGAGGTCCCCGCACGCTCATGCATCACGCCGCGTGCCACCTCGGGCAGGCGAGCCCACCCCAGTGGCGGGGCTCCACGCGGGGCTGGCTCAGAGCTGCGTCTCGTCACGCGTCTCGGGGTTGCAAGAGGCCAGCTTGTTGCTGCAGCTGCTCTTGCGGCTCTGGGAGCTGCTGGCCACGTGGGCCAGGGGGTCAGAGCGGATGAGGTACCTGTGGACAGGTGAGGGCCGTGGATGCCGATGCTGCCCCGCCCGGGGAGGTCAGCATGCGAGGACACCCAGCATGCGGCACGGTGCCCTTATGAGAGAGATGACCCAGGTGGTGTCTGCACTGTGTGGGGACAGCACTTACACGATGTCATTGGGCTCCAGCCTCGTGTCGGGCGGGGGGTTGATGAGGACGTAGGACAGCGTGTTCTGCTGGTCGTTCATCTCGTCTGCAGAGGAGACAGGGCCCCGGCCGGCGGTCAGCACTTGGCTCCCGCTCATCTCTGCTCTGCCCAGCCTGAGTTGCCCAGGCTCTGGTCCCCTCCTAGCCTTTCTGGCCATCCTACCCACGCCGCCTGGACTGGCAGCTCGGCCTGGACTGGTCCTCCCTGACGCCCCCTGGCCTGCATAGGTAGGACTCAGACATGAAAACTCAGCCTGAGCAGCCAGCACCTCACAGACATGGCGGCCCTGAACAGAGGCATTGTGCACACCTGCACACACCTACCACCTGCAGGAGCCCAGGACCACTGCGCACA
This sequence comes from Pteropus alecto, assembly GCF_000325575.1. Classification (NCBI taxonomy): domain Eukaryota; kingdom Metazoa; phylum Chordata; class Mammalia; order Chiroptera; family Pteropodidae; genus Pteropus; species Pteropus alecto. The sequence goes on along the minus strand of NW_006441061.1, from coordinate 8,973,558 downwards.
CTTGCACATATACACACACACCTGCGTAGTCGCACACACACCACCTGTATGAGCCTATGGACACCTGTGCACACCTGCACGTATGCTCACACATCTGCAGCCACACACACCTGCCCACCTTTATACACCTGCACTCAGCTGCACACACATCTAACCCAGCCCTCGGGCTTGTCCGCCCCCAGTGCCCTGTGTCCCTGGCCTGTGCAGGCCACTCCGACTCCAGTCACTCCACCTTCTGCTTCGAACTTGTGGCCCGTTTCCCAAACCTGCTCCCACGACCGTCCGCCCCGAGCGGCGCCCGTGGCCCATGTGGGGGCTGGGCCGCTGCCTGTCCCACTCACAGGGCGGCCACAGGTACAACCCAAAGCGGTGAGAAAGGGTTCTGGGGAAATGCTGGTCACCTCGCAGGCCTCTCCCTGGCCAAACTCAGGGACGGGGTTGTCCCCCGTCCTGGCAGCGGCCCGAGTGCACTGCGGGAGAGACTGACTCGCGGCCTTGGGTTACCCGTCTGGCCGTGTCTTAAGGTACCTCCTGACCCAGAACGAACATCGGGGCGCCCTTGAGAGAGATCTGGCCCTGAGTGGCCTCTGCCCTCGGCGCCTCGCATTTCTTTCCCACTACACTGGCCACCTCCGGCAGAAGCGTTCAGACTGGGGCCATGGCAGACGGGCAGGATGGGCCGCCAGCTGGGGGCTGCGAGCTGCTCGTTGCTCGGGACCGCAGCGCTCGGAGCCAAGCCATCCCCACGCCATCCGGATCCCCCAGTGGCCCGTCGAGGCCAGCACGCTCCACAGAGGCAGGCAGGGGACAGAAGGGGACCCAGGGGCTGACGGATGTGCAGAGACCCTCGGGCAGTCACCAGGTGCCAGCCTCCGTGTCCACACCCAGGAGGGGGCGGCCGGATCACCCTGCCCTCCGTGGCCTGAGGGCGAGTGGCTGCCTGATGACCTGGCTTCTCTCTTCCCAAAACCCTCGGTCTGGGCCCTTTGGCGGGAGCCACCGGCCGCCCAGAGGGTGGCCCGTGCTGGGGACTGTGCTTGCTCGGCATGCACTTCTGGGGTGGGGCGCCTGGAGCGTGCAGTAGCGGGAGATGCAGGCGGGAGCAGGTGCGTCACTTGGAGCCGCTGCACTGAGGACCAGAGCCGTCGGCAGGCCGGTCACGCTGCCTCGCACACCCAGTCGAGACAATGAAAATGGAGATGTGGGACAGGGCTGCCAGTTCGTTTCCCCCTGTGCGTGTGGAGCACGGGTGCCGGGCGAGCCCCAGAAGCCCGTGTTCATTCACTCCGGCCAGCCTCGCTGGCCCCCCACACCCGGCCCAGGGTGGACGGACACGGGTGTCATGGAGCAGCAGAGCGTGTGGCTGGACCAAGCTTTGGGCTGAGAGGTGGGTGTTGGGATGTGGGGCGCTGGCTGCAGTGCTGGGGGGTGGGGGTGCGGTCAGTCACGAGGCACCGACCGTGACTTTTCCAGGACAGGCCAGCTTCACGACCGATGTGCTCAGTGAGGGCCTTGGGTGGGGGCAGAGGGCTGGCGATGGTTCGCCCCGCGTCCACCCTGCGTTCCGGGTCTCCGTGGGCCCCTCCCAGCCCCGCGGCCCTGCGTCCACACTGTCCCCCAATTTCCTCCTCTACGCATTGTGGGTAACTGTAGCACCTCCCCCAAGGGCGATGTGAGGAGGGGCTTGGGCTGGGGTGCAGCTGGGGGCTCTGTAGGCCAGAGAGGCCTTGTGATGACGCCGTCCCCAGAGGGCCACCCTGCTGCCCTAACGGGGTTATGTCTCCCAAGATCACGCCTCTCCTCCTGAGCACACATGGCAGGCGCTCGGTGACCACCACCCAGTGAGTCCTGGTGACCCCGCAGGGGCGGCCACCTCCGCCAGGAGCCTCCGCGGGAAGCAGGGATGCAGCCGGGTGCAGGGAGAGGGCAACGCAGCCGCCGTTCACGGACGCCGCCAGACGCCGATTGCTGCTGGCTTGGCAGGTCTGCCGGGAACGCCGTGGCGGGATTTGGGAAAGCACAAGCCCCCAGCAGCCCCCCTACCCCGCTGCAGCCACAGAGGTTCCCGACAGCTCCCTCTAGCTAATGCTCCCTGGGCCCAGGAGGCTCAGGTGGAGGGGCCGCCCCGGGGGGCCTGGGCACATGGGCTCTGACCTCTGTGGGGGCCGCAAGGAGCCTCAGGGAGGGAAGGGGTCCGAGCAGGGAGGCTTGGGGCCTGGACTCTGCTCTGACCCCTGTTGGGGTCTCAGGGCAGGTCTGGGGTTGGGGGCACCTTCTTGGATAAAACGGGGGCCCGGGTAGCACGAACGAATTTGTCTCAACTGAAGAGGGAGACCCCCAGCTTGGAACCCCAGCTGGGGTGTGGACGTCAGCTGTCCACCTGCTTCGAGCGGCCCACAAGGCTGAGGGAGGAACAGACCCCACTCCCAGGCCTCCCCACGGGCCACCACAATGGTGCAGGGACCCTGGTTTGGGCCCATCCATCTAGATGCTTCCTGAGGAAGAGCTGGGGTCTCAGGGTCCTTGGGTGACCAGCTACAGGCTGGGGTGGCCCGCCTGTGAGGTCAGGGCAGACTGACACAAGGCTCGTCGTTTCAAACAAAAAACGGGAGAGGATGCACTGGGGGCCCCAGAGCTATGCCATGACAGTCAGCGACCGGCACAAACCGCGAGCCTTCCGGTCAGTCCCGTCCTCGGGGCGTCGGGGTGCCTGCAGTGGGGCGTCTGGGGGCACCGAGGCCCTGCCGGTAGAGACCCTGCCATCTCCTGCCCTGTCCGTCTGCCTGGCCGGCCGGGGCGGGCATGCCCCCTCGGGCGGCGGCCGAGTCCACCGGAGCAGAATTACCTTGCAAATATCCCAGGTTTACCCGGTTCATGACATCACTGGCTGTTAAATTTGCTACATCCTCTACGGAACACACAGGAAGGAGAACAGACAGAAAGAGAGAGAGAGAGAGGTCAGCAAGCAGGTGGCGGCCGGCACAGCAGGTGGGGCGGCCAGCTGCACGGGGAGGCCATCCACTCTGGGACTGCGGCAGCCAGCACGGGCCACCTGGGAGGAGAGTGAGTCTGTCCCTGAATGGAAGCCGGTTCCTTCTCTGCCAGGCTGTGGTGGGGCCAGCAGGGGTCAGAGGCCTCGGGGAATGCGGGCGGGCTCCAGCTTCGGGGGGCAGGGCTGGGGGGGCGGCGAGCCGGAGTCTCCACCTGCCCATACTTTCTGTGAGGCTATGAACACTGGACACCCCACTTGGATCGTCAGTGGTCCCCTGGAAAGCGGGTGACAGCACCCAACAAGCAGGGAAGCCAGAGAGGAAAAAGGTAAATTGTGTGGGTGGGGCATGGTGGGGACAGGGCTGGGATGGCTCTCATGGGTCACCTGTCCCCCAAACCCTGACTTCTGAGACCCCTTCGGGCCCAAGTCTGTGTGGCTAGTGGGCAGCTTGACCCACGTGACCCCTACTTAGCTCCAGAGCGAGCTTGAGCCTCCTCATCCACGGGGAAGAAGGCTCAGGGGCCCCTGACTCAGGAGACAGCTGGCAGGAAGCAAGGTGGGGAGAGCGGGTGCCGCTGGGGACAGCCAGGCCTGAGCGATGGGCAGAGGCTGCGAGTGGAAGCCAGCGCGGGCTAGAGCCTCGACCGGCCCAGGTGTGGGCGCAGCCAGGCAGTGGTGGGGAGCTGGGGCCCCTTTCGGCCCCGTCAACAGAAGCAGCATCTCCAGAGTGAGAGAGGGCGTGAGCTCTCTCAGCCAGTCAGGCCACCTGGACCTGTTCTTGGTCAAGTTCACAAACCTCCCTAAAATAAGCTACAGAGAGAAGGGGCCCCCCCAAATTTGTTGATGGAGATGAGTGTCACCCTGAAGCGCAGAAATGGTGCGGCTGGGCCACAGTATTAGTGGCGGGGTTCCACGGGGCCAAGGGCAGACTGTCTGGGTTCCATGTGCCCCCCCATCCCCCAACACACCCCCAGGTGCTGGCTGCTGGCCAGGGGCGGGGTCTCCCTGCCATGTTCCCATTCTCCACAAGAACACAGTGGCCCCTGCGCTCCTGACACTCAGCAGGACTGGCCGGAGGTGGCCAATTGGTCTCCAACCAAAGCCTGTGACCTTGGCTTTTCAGGGAGCCCGGCCCGGCCCCCCACACCACACAGCCTCCTTCAGGCGCGTGCACGCCAGCTCCAGCCCTGTTTCTACAGGCGGGGAACCTGAGGCCCCAGAGCCATGGGGAGCCCTTCCTCAGGGGGCTTGGCGCCCTCTCCACACGAGAGGCTCTGCCCAGCTGCGTGGTGGCACCCGGAGCCAGCCCCGCAGCACGTCAGGCAGAGCGGGGTCCAGGCGGGCGGCCTGGCCCCGTGGCCAGTGGGCGGCCCTTACCGTAGCCGGTGGTGGGCAGCCCCAGGTGCTTCATGCGGTTCTTGACCAGCTCGGAGAGCTCCTGCCGCTCGGACCGCCGGCACAGACTGAGCCGCTGCTGGTCCACCCACTCGGCAGCGGCCGCCTTCCCTGCGCGCCTGGGGGCCTTGCGGCTCAGCCTGCGGGCCCACTGCAGGCTCTTACGCCGCAGCAACGGGTGCTCGGCAGGGTCGCCGCCCACCGAGGGCCGGCCGTGGGTGCTGCTGCCGCCCGGCCCCCTCACGTCCCGCGTGTCCTCGCAGTCCTCCATGCTCACCGAGATCTGGGCCTGGCCAGGGCCCAGGGGAGGGGCGGGCAAGGTGGGGGCGGTGAGGCCCGGAGGGTGTGGAACCCAGGCAGGGACGAGGGGCGTGGCTGGGGAGCGGGTTGGGTGGTGGGGGGACAGTCCAGCCTCCTGTGGGGGACCCCAGGGCCCAGGGACACGAGTGCTTTCCTTCTCTATTGGGGAGGGGGCGCCAGGCCCCAGGCTCCCTCCCGAGCCCCAGACCGTACTGTCTGCCCGCCTGCCTGCCCTCTGCGGGTGGGCGAGGGTGGCCCATTCGCCTCCGTGGGCCCTCGTTCCCGAGGGCCCCATCTGGGTCCCGCACATCCCGATTCTGCCATCGAGGGTCACTGCCTCTTTGTGCCTTGGTTTCCCCATTTGGGAGCAAGAGAAATCAGGGGCAGGGAGCAGGGTGGGCAAGGAAGTGCCAGGGCCTGTGCATGGCTCAGTGGGCGCCTGGGGCTCTGCAGGTGATGTGGGGACCCCCATCTGGGCAGCACCTTGAGAGGCAGGGGGCTGAGGGCGTGGAGGTGGGGCCACACCAGCGGAGAGGGGGCTCCCGCCATGACGGGGCACAGCACGCAGGTGGCGTGTGCGGCTGGGAGCCTGGGCGCCCCACCCTGGTCCTCGGTTTCCCCATCTGTATGGAAGGCTGATGACGTGAGCCCTCTCTGAGCAGCCTCATGGCCGACACACCCCGAGGCCTCACTCCCTGACGCTGGTGTTGGCCAGAGCCCAGGGCCCCACGCCCCTCCCAGGCCCGGGGTGGGTCCAGGCTCAGGCAGGACCCTGCACACGGCAAGACACCTCGTTGCTGAGCCGGAGGGGCTGCTCACCTGGGCTCCGAGATCTTGGGGCTGCAAAGGAGACCAGGAGCAGCCTGGGTCCCTGGGGTGCCTCTGCCCCCCCAGCGCTGCCTGAACCCCTCGTGGGCATCAGTAGGGCAGATTCCAGGGTGGCACAGGGGCCCCACCGTGCTCTTGAGCCACCCTTCCCCGACTCGGGGGTCACAGCCGCCCAACCAGACGCCCCACGTATGGGGCATGTGAGCCAGACCCCCAAAAGGGCCTGACAGCAAAGACCCAGATTCCCCAAACTCCAACTGGGGATGGCCCGAATCACACGGAGAAAGGAGGGGCTGCCCCGCGGACCTCGGAGGTGGAGAAGACGTGGCACTCCGTCCTGTAGATGCCGATGGGGACCTCGGCACTGGAGGAGCAGAGCTTCTGGAAGAGGCGGCCGTAGCTGCCGATCCACAGGTCGTCCTCCGTGATCTTCATCTGGGACGTGGGGCGCCTGAGCTGGGCCGGGCAGTGGC
>NW_006441061.1:8967072-8967409 GCF_000325575.1 Pteropus alecto | reverse complement strand
GACCCGCACCCAGGCTGCGCCTGGCCCGGGACACGCCCACCAGGCGCCCACGGCCACCTGCCTGCCTGCCCCCCGAGCACAGTTCCCCTCGTGGACAGAGCTGGGAGCCCCCTCCTGGCCTCAGCCATTAACTCGCTGGGCCGCGCTTAGGTCCAAAGGGACCAGAGGCTGCCGGGAGCCGCGCCCGGGGAAGTGTCTGACGAGAGGACAAGGATGGGGACATTTAGAGGTCCCCAGGCAGGGATGGGGCCCAGGGCCACCCTGTGCTGGCCGGCCTCCCCAGCCCCAGGGAGGGACCCTCAGAACTGGGACCAAGCGCCAGGCAGGCAGAGGGAGA
>NW_006441061.1:8963033-8966715 GCF_000325575.1 Pteropus alecto | reverse complement strand
CTGTCCAGCATGCTGATGCTGAAGACGCGGCCGGCGGCGAACGGCAGGCGGAACATGAAGGCCAGGTTGGATCCGTTCTCCCGCTCCCTCTGCAGGAAAGCGGGGCTCAGACGGGCCGCGGCGCACGCGTGTGCGGGCTGTGAGCGCACATGCGATGTGTGCACATGCGCGTGTAAATGCGAGCACGCGCTCGTGCGTGCGAGTTCACGCACCGGCAGACAACTGACCCCAGGCCTGAGCACCCGGCCGCGTGTCCCCACCAGACACATGTCCCCGCCGGACACGCTGAGGCCCGAGCTCAGGTGTAAGGATTCAGGGCTCGCGAGAGAGGGACGCGGGGCCCGGGGCGTGTGACCGGGGCGGTCACACAGGGCCCGGCACGCCGTTTAACGCTCCCGTTGGCCCCTGGGCCCCTGAACCGTCTCAGCGACTTCGGCCTGGCCGCTGTGCTTAAGTGAGTCGGACGGGACGTGGAGGGCGCGACGAGCAGAACCCAGAGAACCCTGAGCGGCCCCGCGGCTCCCGGTCCGTGCTCCGCGCGCCGCGGGGCCCAGAACGGGGCGAGCCCACTGCGCGCATGCGCCGTGGCCCCTGGAACAAACCGCCACAACTCAGCAGCCGGAGATGTCGCGGGCGGACGCCCTCGCAGTCCTCAGCCGCCCCAGGGAGAGCCCTTGCTTCCTGCCTCCCGTTTGGGAAGCCGACCGCGTCCCGCGGTGCCGGGCCGCTCCAGCATCTTCGCGGCCTCTCCCGGGCTCCCAGGGCCCCGGTGGCTACGCTGGGCCCCGCCCGAGACCCGGGGTCGTCTCTCATCTCAGGGTCCTTAATGCAACCCCAGCTGCAGTGTCCCCTTTGGCACGCGCCTCATTCTGTACCAATTCTGGCAATTAGGATGAGGACATCTTTGGGGACACTATCCCCATAGCACAGAGGCCACGCCTCCCACTTCAAACACACAAAGGAGAGAAACACCGGCCCGGGAGCCCCCCAGTGGCCTTTCTGGCCCTCGCGGCTTCTTGCGGTGGCACCGTCCCTCAGTGTGAAGGACACGGCCGACCGGGCCACGCGGCCGAGGACCCTTTTCTAGTCCCTCAGGACTCAGCGGGGAGGGGGCGGGGACGGACTGCGACAGTTTGGGGCACGTGCCACCACCATTCCTTGCAGTAAAGAGATGTGTGTGACTGAGGAATGGGGACCAAGACCATGCTGAGTCCCAGTGAGACACACGTGACACTTAGGGCACTCACAGCACGTGACGAGGCTGAGCGGTGAGCGTCCCAGGATCATGAGACTGTCCCTTTCCCTCACTCGGAACACGCTAGGAGCGAGAAGGCCCACGCCAGGCACACGGGCGTCAGCGCCCCAAGACTCCCTGCCTTGGGGACAAGGGCCCACGTGTTCACTCTGCACAAGCCCGGCAGATTCCGTAGCTGGCCCTGGGGGACCCAAGAGCTGTGACCTTAGCATCAGGGTTACGAACGACAGCGAGACGCAGGGACACACATGGACGAGCCCGTCCTCACCCAGGGGCCCGGGAGCTTCGTGCAGAGCGGGACAGGGTGGGAACCGTAGTCAGCAGGGGGCGTCAGAACGATGAGGGTGCGTCCTCTCTCACGTCTGGGTTTTGGACGTCTTCCTCGGCAGGAGCCCCGGGAGACGCCGACGGCGCCACGCCCCCGCCTCCAGCGTGTCTGCGACCAGGCTTGTCTGGCCGGAGGCTGCCGCTCTCCATTAAACGGGTGCAGACGCACGTGAGGACGTCTGCGCCACCCACCTGCCCCGATCCGCAGGGTCCTGCCCACGCGGCCACCGTGCCCGGCCTGGGGACGCCGCTGTGACCGTGCACGTTGGTTTCACTTTCTCCTTTGTGCTTCTCAGTGCCGTTGGAATTAGAACACACATCTACCCCAAACACGAGCACTTTCGAGGAATCAGGCGCTGTTAACTGCTTTAAAGAAACGTTCCCAGCTGTTCTTGTGGGGAGCTATGACCATTTATTGCGCCATCTGTCTGAAGGATCTGGAGCTGACACATGCCTGGGATGGCAGAGACCCTCAGGGGACCCCAGGCCAAGTCCGGCCAGGGCACGAGAAGACAAGAGCTCTCCGGCCTCCCCTGGGCCAGGCACTTGCTGGTGGCAGCGTGCCGTCAGCTTGGACCACGTCCTGAGAGCAGGTGTCGTCCCGCGGCTCTGCTGGCTCTCTCCCCAGCCCCAGGGCCCAGGGGGATCTTGGAGGAGCCAGGGGTGCCTCTTGAGACCGCCTCCCGTGGTCACATGTGCTGATGCCTGACGCCTCTGCAGGAAGGACCAGTGAGTGGAGTGCGTGCTGCGTGCACCAAGCTGATCCACCTCCCGGGACAGTGGGGCACGAGGCCAGCGTGGAGCTCGGCCTGCCTGAGGGAAGGTGATGCGGGCGGACCAGTGCCAGGATGTCACCCATCGTCCCCAGTGAGACTGGACCTTCCAGGCCCTGAGGACCCTCCAAGATCTGGAAGCAGCTTCAGCATCTAGACAGAACTCGACTTCCCACAGTTCCAGCTCTCAGCGCTTGGCGGCCAAGCCCACAGGGCTGGTCAGCGGTCCTGGAGGGCAGGGCAAGCCTGGACGGCCGGGCAGGTCACACTGCCAGGCGGGGCTCCCGTCGTCTCTGCAGGCTGGGGCCACCTGCCAGCTTCCTTCACACCTCTGGTCCCCTGGGTGTCCCGGTCTCGGTTGGGCAGAGGCACTTCCGTCGTCCACCAGGTTCAGCATGGGTGACAGTCCAGTGTTTGCCCCTTCTGTCTGCTGTTGATGGCCAGGCCCAGCTTCGGGGGGAACAGCTCTGGGGTCACCCTTATATGGCATGAGGTCAGCCATGCAAGTGGCAGGTCACTCCCTGAGGAGGACTTGGCCCAGGCTGGGGCACAGGGCTCACAGAGAGTAGAGGGTGGCTGTCCCTGACCATGATGACTGGCCAGCTGGCCCTCACCCTAGTGCCTGGCCCGGCCGCCACTGGCTCGAGCAGGGCCAGGGGAGGGACAGGCCTGGGTCAGCAAGTATGCGAGGCTGACGGTCCCCAAGCCCCTGGTGGGTCCCTGTGCCCTGGACTCCACAGCCGACCCCAGCGGAGGCTTTCTCAGAGCCCTGAGTTGCAGAAAGCTGATCCTGGCTCTGCACTGCCTGGCCATGTGACCTAAGGCCAGGTCCTCCCTCTCTGACCCCCAGTTGCTCCTCTGTCCCGGGGTGACAGGTGCACCTGTCAGACAGCTGACAGAACGGACACCTTCCAGGTTCAGGGGTCATGTCTGTGCAGAAGCAAGTCACGGTGTCACCTGTGGCAGCGTCACTGACACAACAGGTGGCCAGGCCTGTGCCTGCCTTGGGGGGTGCTGTCTGCTCCCGGCCAGGCCCCCAAGGCGAGCGGTACACAGTCAAGAGCTTCACGGGAGAGCAGAGCCCTGACTCAGGCCTCCCGCGCCCTCGCTCTCTTCAGCCCCACCAGCCACTCCCCGCAGGCGCTGAACCCCAGGGCTCAGCAGGTGGGGCGCTCACCTTTTCCAGTTTGGAGAGAGCCAGAGAGTAGCTGTCCTTGGCGCGAAACTGCATGAACCGCATGTTGGAGGGGTGAGTGAGCTCCGTGGTGATGCTGAGGCTGGGGAAGAGCCTGCGGGGGGCCGACGCTCAGGGCGGGGTCGCGGATGG
>NW_006441061.1:8958930-8962889 GCF_000325575.1 Pteropus alecto | reverse complement strand
CACAGGCAAGGGGGTGGAGTGGGGAGGCGGGGCCTCAGCGCAGGCCCGGCGGGTGCGCGCGCGGCCCTCACCGGAACATGGTCTGCACGTTGACGATGGTCTTGGCGTCCGCCATGTAGTCCTCCTCGGCGCTCATGGTGCTCTCCTTGTCCACCACCACCAGGTTGTCCGCGTAGATGATGCCGCACTGCAGCAGGCTGTCCAGGCTGTGGGGGGCGGCCAGGTGTCCAGGGCTCCAGGGGCCGCCCAGGCCTCCCTGACCCGCCTCCCACTCCCCGGAGGAGCCCGCAGCGGGAGGGGAAGGGGGTGGCCCCGGGCGGCCGGGAGCGGGGGGCCTTACTTGTCCACGGAGCCCTCCATGTAGTAGACCATGGGGAAGCAGCAGATGGCCTCCAGGAAGTGGTGGTCAGGCCTGTGGGGACAGCAGGTCCTGCAGGCACCCGCCCCTCTCTGCTGCCGCCCCCCGCCCTGGGGTGCCCTGGGTCTGCAGCCTTTAGAGGCCGCCGGGGCTGTTCTTAGATTGGGCCAGGGGAAACCAAGGGCCCCGGGGTGGGACTTGCCCAGGTCAGACAGCCGAGTCCGGAAGGTGGGCTCGGGGCTGCCAGGCCCTGGGTGGTCTGCGGGGACTCACGGTGGAGCACGGAGTGCGGCGGGGACGGGGGAACCATGAGAGAACAAGATGGAGCCACCCCAGGCCAGAGGGTGTGGGAGCCGGAGCCGGTGGGGATCTGGAGGTGTGCTTTCCCGCGGGGAAGGCCAGGCCGGGGCGTTCCCAGCCCCCTGAAAGGTGGGGAGGGGCGCGGGGTTGGGGGGCTGAGGCGCAGGGCCTCACTTGTTGTCCAGCAGCAGCACGATGGGGTTCAGCTCCCTGCGGGACCTGTAGTAGGCTCGCAGCGGCACGATGAAGTTGTACAGCCCGTTGCCCGCCGTCTCGGCCGACACGATGATCAGCTTGTTCTTGAAGCCGTAGGCCTTGGCGTCTTCGTAGCTGTTGTGCCTGCAGCCCTGCAGGGAAGGTGCGGGAAGCCACGCTGGCCGCTGTGGCGGGGCCAGGCTCCCCTGGGGCCCGGGGCACCCGGTCATCAGCCCCTCGGCCCCGGCCCCCTCGTGGCCCGCACGAGCCCCACCAGGCTCATCTGCGCCCGCACGGGGCTGCTGCACGTCATCCCTTGGCCGGGCCGAGCAGGAAGGACCCGGAAGCCAGCGGGAGGGGCCCCCCCACCCAGCAAAGCCGGATCCCGACCTGCACTGTGGAAGGGGGCTGTTACAGCGGGCTCTGGGGTACAGCCCTGAATGAGAAGGGGCCCCGGGAGCCCACACTGACAGCCCTACGTGATCGAGAGCGTGAGGGAGAGCATGCTCGCCAAGCAGGGCAAGACTTCACACGACAGCCCGCGTGAGTGCAAGGGACATGGGACTGGCAGGCCACTGACTGACGCTGCCCCGAGGCGGGCGGAAGCTCGGGGAGGAGCGCCTGTCCACCTGGTCCCCACGCTCAGTGACGCACTAACCGCAAGGGCCCACCGGAGTGTGCCACAGTGGAGGGGCCTGGCCGAGCCACCGGTGCCACACGGTCAAAGTCGGCATCACCACAGATGCCTCCAGAAGGACACTCACCACCTCGGGTGGCCCCAAACGCACAAGCCGAGTCTTCTCACAAGAAAACATCCGCGTACCCACCTGTGCCCCCCAAAACGCCGAGGCCAAGACCAAGACCCAGACCCGAGGGAGGGTGAAGAAAGCTCCAGACGGAGGGCGACGGGACAGCATGGCCGTAAAGGACAGTGAGGGCTCTTGGGGCAGCGGTGCATCTGGGGAATGGCCCGGGGACCAGGCACCCGGGCCCCGATTTCGGCGAGTGAACTGAGCTCACAGTTCACTGGCTCTCGGGGCCCAGCGGCTGCGGGCGCTCCTGCCCGCTCTCAGGTGGCACAGAAACGAAACAGGTGTCCAGGGACGATGCGGGAGCAGCCGGGCAGGAGGGCAAGGTCGTGACCCTGGGAGGGTCAAGGGTTCTCCCGCCCCTGCGGTTACGTCCAGGGGCAGAGTCACGCGGAGTGTGTCCGACCGTGACCTACCTTGTCCAGCCTCAGGCAGCAGAAGGGGGCCTTCACGGGCAGAAGGTGGCAGAGGGTCGGGGAGCTGCCAATGTAGGGAGAGTTGGGGGGGTACCCCTTCACGTACCTGGGGTGGAGACAAGGGAGCCTCAGCATGGCCCCTGCCCTCCTGCCCCAGCCCCTGTGCGCTGCAGGGCCGTGCTGCATGGCCACACGGGGGCGCCACAGCCCACGCACCTGTCCCCACCTGAAAGTCTGGTCACCATCCCTTCTGCCCCCAGCACGCCAACTCATGGGCAGACACTGGCCCTCGGTGCCTCCTCCCCTCGCTCCCCGGGCCAGGCTGGGCTCCCCGCTGGCTGCCACCCTCCTGCCCTCAATCTCGTTGACCCCAGTGGCGCCCAGCACACACCACTGGGGGGATGGGTGGCCGCCCTGTCACGGCCCTGGATATCTCCGTTGGCTTAAGGGCCACAGCCCCGGAGGTAGATCGCCACCTGCCCCGCACTGTCCAGGTGCTGGTCCCCGGCAGCTGGTCTATCTCTGCAGCTCGTTCACCCCATCCCAGTGGCCACGGCTCCCAGAGAGTGGCCGTGGTGATGGCCACTCGCCTGTCCCACCTGAAGCCAAGTGGCTGAGAGTTGCTGAGGACAGATGGGACGGCAGGAATGACAGCAGGAAGACCTGGCCCCAAACCCAGGCATGACGACAGCTCAGGATGGGCCAGCGGCCTCCAGGCCTGGACAGCATGTCGCCCAGAGCTCCCCTGTGACCTCCGCAGACATGCTAAGGACAGTCACCCCGCTGAGCATGTGGTGGTGTCTGGGTGTCGGAGCCCCCGGAAGATTCCATTTGCCAAACAAGCTCTCCCGTGAAGCTGTTTAGAAGCTGCAGTTATGCGTATGAGCACGACCCGGGACCGACACCCATGGGAGCCCAGAGACCCCGCCGGCTGCCCCCGCCTCTTTCTGGTGCCTTGTATTCACGGGGACACTTCCCATCCCAAGCGTGGCTGCAGCCACCAGCCCCCGTGTCTCGGTCCAGTGGCCCATTTCCTTCCCCTCCTGTTGAAAGCTCTGCCCTACCCCCCCACGGGACACTCACTCCACCACGGACAGCCCCTCGTCCTCCGATGGTGTCATCTCGTCCTCTGACGGGTCACTCAGCAGTTCGCAGGGCAGCAGGGCAGAGCTGTCGGCCAGCTCCAGGACAGGGGCGATGCTGGGCCGCCGGCTGCCTGAGCCGTTCGCTGTGGGCAGAGCCAGCTTGCCGTCCCCGCCACCCTGTGCCGGCTGGCACTCCGAGTGCTGGAGGTCCATGGCCACCGTCCCTGGAACAGAGCGGTGACTGGGCTGGCGGCCCGTCCCCTAGGCTCTCTGGAGGGCGGTGGGTTCCCTGGCAGGTGGGCACAGCCGGTTCCAGGACCCGGAGTCACGTTCAGCTGTACGGCCCTAGGGTGTCTGGCACCTCTCTCTGAGCCTCAGGTTCCCCCTCAGTACAGTGGGCCATGGCCCTCCCACAGGGTGGCCTCAGCTGGGTCAGACACTTAGACACCAATGCAGGCAAAGTCCCTGCAGGCAGCAGAGGTGCCCCAAGGGAACCGACGTGACACCGAGGTCCGGAAGAGCTGGGTCTCAGGTGGGGTCTCCTGTCCCTGAGCGGGGCCCAGAGTGGGGTCGGGCCAGGAGCAGTGCCTGGGTGCCGCCCCCGGGGCCTCGGGCCTCACCCACGGAGGCGATGATGCTGTGCACGGGCAGGCGCGCGGAGCCCCGGCCCCGCCCCGCGAGGCCTCGCTGCTGCTTCTCCTCCTGCTTGAAGATGAAGGCGGAGTTCTCCTCCTTGGTGATGTTGATGTAGAAGCAGGTGTCGGAGGCGGCCCACGGGTGCCGCGGCGGGGGTCAG
>NW_006441061.1:8950378-8958916 GCF_000325575.1 Pteropus alecto | reverse complement strand
TCAGCCCGATGAGGCACACGCCGTACCTGGGGGGCCGGGGCGCGGATCAACGGAGCCCCGCTCGCGGACACCAGCCGGCCCAAAGCCACCTTCCCCGGCCCCTTGGAAGCCAAGCTTCAGGGGCCCTATTTGGGGTGAGCCCTCCCCTCGTGGGTGTGGGAGCCTCCTTCACACTTGACCCGAGGACCCGAGGTCAGGAAGGAGGGGACCACGCTGGGAGGGCAGACCGGGCCCACGTGGACTCTGAGGCCCAACCCCGGGGCCCCTGTCCCGGATGCGCGGGGTGGGCGGGGCCGGGGCGCGTACTTCTTGTGCGCGTGGAAGGCGGCGTAGGTGAAGCTCTTGCCCTGGTACTCGCGGAAGAACTTGCTGTCGCCCATGCGCACGTGGTACACCTCGTTGCCCGAGCAACGCCCGTACATGCGCTGCCACTGCTCCGGCGACTCCTGGCCTTCCCTGGGCAGGGCGGGGGGGATATCCCCTCAGCGGGCTGGCCCCAGCTTGACCCTGACCCCTGACCCCTCCCTGGCTGAGCCTCAGGGGTGGCCTGAGGGGTCACTTGGCCAGTTTTAAAAAGCTGTGAACACAAGGCTCTGATTTTTAGGAGGTGCCAAAATGTTTCGGGATCAAGGCGGACCTCCTGGGCCTACGGATCGCCCCAGGCCTAAGTCCTCCTCCCCAGCCTGGTCTCCCCGAAGAGATGACAGTGCCGTCCTCTGTCCCAGGGCTCTGCTGGGGTCCCCCTGCCCAGGCGCTGTGAACCAACGCACCTTGTCCCCAGCCAGTGCTGCGCCCAAGACCCGGCCCCCGCGCCGGCCCCCACGCCATGCCCTAGGTGGGCCCTGCCTGCCACTCCCAGCAGCCCCTGGCCGCCCCTCACCGAGCTGCTCAGAGCCCCCTGCACCTAAAGCTTCCCGCGTCGGCCTGGCGTCCACACCGGTGACCTCCTCCCACAGCATCCGGGCTGTTCCCCTGGGCTGCCCACCTCCCTGGGCGGGGCCTCTGCCTGCTACACGCACCCCTCCCCATCGCGGGACTCCCCAGCTTGGCGCGGGGGCGGCGCGCACTCACTGGCCGCGGGACGTGTGCACCAGCAGGGTGATGAGGGTGGACGTGGCGGGGCAGATGCAGTTCAGGGCCAGCATGGCGTACTTGCACTCCTCCTCACACACCACGTGGTCTGCGGGCGGGATGGTCAGGGGCTGCCGCCCCACAGCAGACGACCCCCCGGTGCCACATCTGCGTGGCAGACTCCTGCTCACCTGTCCCCGCAGGTGCCCAGCTCAGGTACGCCCACAGAGGTGCTCATCAGATGCATCTGCCCTTCCCCTGCCCTCGGCTCCTGCCCTCGCTGACCCCCGGGTCCCCGATAGCAGGACCTGCATGGGGTCCGTGCCTCCGCCTGCCCTTGGAGAAGATGGAGCGCCAGCTGTCCTCGGCCGCGGTTCTGCGTGCTCCTGAGCTCACGGTGCTCCAGCCGCTCACCGCAGCCCTGGGAGGTGCACACGCACCTGTGTGCACACGGCCCCCCGATATGCGTACCTGCGAACTTGACATGAAACTTGTTCTCAGGCTTGAGGATCTGGACGTAGAGGGGGCAGTTGGGGGCGAAGTCCTTCACAGCCCAGGCACGCAGGATGGTCTGGTGGTCCTGGGGACGAGGGATGGGAGGTGTATGGTCAGCGCTGGAAGGCGTGGTCAGTGCAGGGGGCGGGCACAATGCTGGAGCGCAAGGGGCGTGGTCAGTGCTGGGGGCGTGGTCAGTGCTGGGGGCGTGGTCGGTGCTGGGGGGGGCAGCCGCAGGGCAGGCTCTGTGGGGCGGGGCCTGTGGCACTCACTGCCGCCGTGCGGTCCACCTCATTGCGGCTGCTGAGGATGAAGCAGGCCTCCCCGTTGTCCATCCTGCAAAGCACAGGCCTGAGCGCTGCCTGCACCCGTCCACACTCCTATAGCTGTCCGGGGCTGGGGGTGGAGGGTGGAAGGGGCGGGCCCTGTCCAGATCCCGCCTCTCTGTGCTGAACTCCTGGTATCCGGCACCAACCGCCACAGGGGGCCAGTCCTCTGACCCCTATTACGTGGCTCAGGGTTGGGGTGTGGCAGGAAGGGGAGCACTTGCTGCCCCAGGCTGCCCAGGGGGCCACTTCCGCTCCCCTCCCGCCCGAGGGAGACCCTGGCTGCAGATGGTTGTTGGAGAAACTGTTTCAGGGCAGGGAGGTCCGAGGCCCGTCCCCCACCCCATCACCCTGAGACCCGGAGACTCCTGGTGGCCACTGTCTCTGCATTCAGGCCTGGAGCTGGGTGGTGGGTCCCCAGAGAGGTTGTGCCCCCTGGCCACTGCCGCCTCTGGGCTGGGGGCTTGATTCCTGTCCCCGATTTTACAGGGGAGGTGATGGGAGCCCAAGGCTCAGGAGGTGGGCAGGTGAGGGGACCTGAGCCTCCCCTCTGCCTCTGCGCAGCCCACGCTTCACCACGAAGGATACGGCGGAATGAAATGACAAGGGGGGCTCCTGGGGTGTCCCAGCACGTGTCCAGGCACGTTCTGGAAAGTTCCACTTAAGAATTCAGGCTTTCTTTCCTGAAGTCACTGTCAGCTTATCTTTACAAGAAACCTGCCCACAGCCAAGTCTTCCCACCAGACGCACAGCAGCAGTGACTGTCCTGCCCGTCCCTCTGAGCCTCCCCTAGAACCTGGCCAGAACCTGCCCCAGACGCTGGAGTAGGGGGCAGTTCTGGAAAGCTGACCCCAGCAAGCACGTGGGAGGCGGGGGGGCGGGGCTCACTTGGCTCGCATGAGGTCCTGGTCCTTGAGCGCTGAGCCCTGGAGGTAGATGACCCGCTGGGACCACAGGGGGATCTGCAGGACCCTGCGAACCTGGATGTCCATCTCGGTGGGGCACAGGATGACCACGTAATAGTCCTGCAGGCGGGGGATGGGGGTGGGCGTCAGGTGCCCGCCCCACCCTCCTGGTGTATTTACACCCGCCAGCTCCAGGACCACGGCCCTCCCCGTGAGGGCAGCTCTGGGCGGAGAGCCGGGGTCGCCCACAGGGCCAGCCCCACAGCCAAGACACCCCGGGGGAGGGCTCGCAGCAGTTCTGGATGGCCGTGGGCGGGGCCTCACCTGCAGCCGGGGGTGGGCATAGAACTCGTTCAGGAAGTCCATGAGCAGGTCGATCTTGAGGGAGCTCACGCACAGGACCACGTGCTTCTCCGTCTGGGCCCGGTGGCGGCTGTAGTTGCCCCCCGACTTCTGCCGCTCCATCCACAGGTAGACCAGCTCCTCAAACTGCAGGGCAGAGCGGTGAGTGTCAGGTGCGTGGGCTCTGGGGGCTGTGAGGGCGCTGGGCAATGCACCTGGAGCCCGGCTGTGGGGTGGGGCCACTTCCATGGGGCAGCAGCGTAGCGTCCCAGGCAGCAGAGTGGGGTGGGTGCTGGCAGCTCATGCTGGGGACGAGGGGAGGAGGGCGGCTGGGCAGAGGCCTGAACAGGACCGAGGAGGCTGGGCAAAGATGAAGCCCTGTCTTGACCATGTCTCGGAAACAAGGTGTGCACGGCACAGCCCACGTGGGGGCCACACAGAAGCCGAGTGGACGTGGCAGTTGGTGCGTGAGAGACACAGCATGTCCAGCTCCCGGTCCCAGGAGGCCAAGTGACCATTAGTGAGTGCCAAAGCCTGTGCTCTGGACACCCGGGAAGTTATGACGCTGGGTCTCCATCACCACCCAAGACCCATTTTGGAGAAACACTAAAGGGTGTCAGGAAAGTCTCAGCTGCAGACTTAAGAATCCAGGCTCCTGGTGCGAAGGGACACTTTCGGCGCCTGCGGTCACGAGCCCACGGCAAGGGTGCGGGCGACTCGAGGCTGCAGGTCTGGGAGCACCGTCCACCCGGCCCACACTTCCGGATGTCAGCTTCGGCTGTGCGGAGTCGTTTTAACTTAGAAAAATGACCGGGAGAGCAGGAAGCGGGTGACAGGCGGGGGCTCGGTGGAGCTGTCCAGGGTGCTGGCCGCTCCACGGCCTCCCTGTCCAGACTCTGCCACTCCACGTCCGCAGGCGGGAGCCCGACCCTGCGAAGGTCTCGGCTCTTTCTGTCCCGAGCACTGAGGCCACTCGCTCACTGCACACGCGTGTAAGGAATGGTGGCAGCAGCCTCTTCGGTGTTCGCCTGCCCTGGCCGGTGAAACGAGGTCGTCGCACTGAATTCGAGCACCTGCGGGGCTCCGGCAACAAGACCCCATGGACTCGAGGCACAGGACGGGCTCCACGCGGCGTGATCCCTGAGGCCTGGGCAGGGCGGAGCTGACAGCACACACCCTGGCCTCAAGTCTCACCTGCCACAGGTGTGTGGCTCTGAGCCTCAAGTCTGTCATCTGCAAGTCTGGGCTGCGGTGAGGGCTAAGTGACCTAACTGCAGAGAGTGAATAGTGACCCCTGAATTCACATCCGCCGGACCCTCTGAATGCGACCCAGCTTGGAAGTAGATCTTTGCAGAAGTCATTGTTTATGATGAGGTCAGGCAGGGTCAGGATGGGCCCTAAATCCAATGGCCGCTTCCTTACAAGGAAAGGACCCGAGAGACACACAGGAAAGAGCCATGGAGTGACAATGGGGGCAGGGACTGGAGGGCGGGGCCACAGCCATGAGCGCTGAGGATGGCTGGCCCCGCCAGAAGTCGCAGAGGCCTGCAGTGGGCTCTCTGAGCGCCTCCAGGAGGAACCGGCCCTGCCCGCCTCGGTGCCAAACTCTGGCCCCCAGACCGGGGGAGAGTACGGGTCTGTCGCTGTAAACCCCGTTCGTGGTGCTTCGTTGTGGCCGCTGCATGAAGCCACCACACGGACACTCAGCCCTGGACGTTCCTGAGCGAGCACTGTGTCATTTTTACTCATCTCCAGGGTGCTCACTGGTGCCTGCAGTCCCTTGGGAGAACAGGAGGGCTGGGGCCGTCCCTTTCTATCTGACACGCACTCAGTGTGTCCGGACTCATGAGGAGGGGGCAGGAAGCCGCCCCAGTGAGCCCGGCCGCATCGTTGGTCCTGATCGCCCCCAGCCTCAGCGATGGGACGTGTGCCCGATGCGAGGCCCTGCAGGCCTCTCTGTCCTCCGGGCCAGTGGCAAGCCGAAGGGGCAGTGCTACAGCCCAGAGCGGCTGTGAGGAGCCCTGGCCAGGAGCACGGGGCCAGGGCACCTGCGGCCACTCAGGAGGGAGTGCACAGCCTGTGGGTGGGGCGGGGGGGTCCAAAACGTCATTGGCCCAGCGGCGGGTGGGGGGCACACATTTGGGGGATGGACCCCTGCCCGGGACCTGCCCTCTGGGAGCGGGAGGCAGACTGACCCTTCTCTGTCCTGATGCATTTCTCGAGGTGGACAGACTTTGCAGGCTCGAAAGGGTTTGGGATGATAACATAAAAATGTAAGTTTAAGTTTAAAAAATATATATAAACATAATTATAATTAAGAACATAAAATAATTATGTTTATAACTTATAACGTCATAACTTAAAACAATGAAAAACGCGTAATTTAAAAATCTAAAAAATATTAAAAGTACAACTTAGAAAACACAACTGTATACAATACGTAATACAACTCGAGACGGGAATCTGAAGGTGGCCGGGGAAGGCGAGCATGCCACCCAGGGGCCCGGGGCCCGGTGGCCTGAGGGGGCTCTGCCAGGGCCGTGTGGGGTGGCTGCGGGGGTGGAGGGAGCGGGCGGGACGGGGCTTCCGGCTGAGGTCCAGCCCAGGCCCCCGCTGGCCCAGGTGCAGGGAGCGCTGGGCGAGGCTGCGGGTCAGCGCCCTCCCTGCCCTCGGCGTCCCTGACATGGAGCAGGCCTTCCGAGGGGCTGTGCTCTGGACAAGGGGGGAGCAGGGGGTGCTGGCTGGGGCTAAGGGCTCCAAGCTGCAAGGTGGGGGGGGCCGGGGGCGAGCTCAGGGTCGGCAGAGCAGCCCTGGGTGACTGGCCTCCTGTGGCGGCAGTGAGGGGCCGCCACCCGCTCCCTCCGCGTGCCAGGCGTTCCCCTCGGCCTCTGGCTCCCCTGCAGAGCCCCAGCCTGCTCCCCGGGCCTTTCCCCGCAGACCGAGGCCCCGCGGGGGGCATGGAGCCAGCTGGCCCCCTCTCCAGGCCTCCGACGATCATCTCTAACCACTGGCGGGGGCTGGGCTAGGGTCTTGCGCCACTGAAACTCAGGTAGCAGACTGGCCTTGGTGACAGGTGACGGGAAAGCAGCTGGGGTGTGCCCACATCATCCTAACAGCTGCTGCCACACAGGCTGCGGGATCCTGACTCCCAGCCCCAGGAGACCCTGCGGGCCCCTCCTGCTCGTGTTCCCGGGAGGAAGCCGGCCCATGGCACCCGGAGACCCACGTCTCCCCGTGGCGAGAACGCCACCGCCCGGGCTCGCACCGACGGCCGTGGGCCTCACCAGCTGGCAGACCCCCCCCGTAGCCCAGCGGAGGGTATGCGGAGAAGCGGGGCGCTCCTGCCGGGCCGACGGGGAGCGGGGCTCACCTGCAGCGGGAGCACCACGAGGGCCACGCAGATCATGACGACCACGAGCAGCTGGGACGGCCAGATCTTGGGCGTGACGTCGCCGTAGCCCACCGTGGAGAAGGTGACAATGCAGAAGTAGAAGGACGTCAGGAGGGACAGGTTCTCGCCGGCTCGCTCCAGGTGCTGGACGCCACAGGTCCTGCAAGTCCCGGCCGTCAGGGCCGCGGCCGCCTCTGCGCTCCGGCCACCCAGAGACTGAGCGATGTGTCACCGGGTCACCCAGAGGCGCAGGGCCCCGGTCACCGACAGGCCCCCGCTGCCTGGGCCAGCTTGGCCAGCACTTCCTGCCAGAGCCGGCACAGCCAGCACGCAGGGCCCCCCCGGGCTGTCCCTTCTTGCCTGGTGGCTCTTTCAAGGCCCTGGAAAATTCACCCGGAGCTCGGATGCAGAGCTGCACGGGGTGAGTGAGGGCCTGGGGTCATGGGGGGGGCGTGGCTCCAGGCTGTGAGCTCCGCAGGCCACCCCAGCCCTCAAGGCCTCATCCTCACCCAGGAGGTCAGACAGCCGCGCTGGACGGGTCTCCTTCCCACGCCCGACCCCGAGTCCCCATCCCCAGACTGGCTGGGAGGAGCTGATGGCAGGGCCTGGGCCACGGCCCACGCTGAGGGCCGGCACGCAGCGGTGCTCTGGGACCCCCACGCCTGGTCACAGTGGACTCGCTGGCTGCTGGGAGGGAGTGGGCTGGATCGCCCTGTGGACGCCCCACCTGGCGCTGAGGTCTGTGTGGGGACGAGTGGGGCAGGGGAGGCAGGAAGCACGTGGCCCTGTGGCGTCCTTGCTGGGGGCCAGGAGGTGGTGACCAGCACCTCGGCCGGAGCAGGGGCAGATGTGGGGTGCCAGGCGCCCCACCTTTCACTCTGGCTGCTCCTTGACCTCACTCTCAGTCGACCCTCAAGCCAAAGGGTCCCCACTCGCCAGTCTCTGGCCTCGGAGCTGACTCCAGTCCTTGGTCCCACCTGGGCCGCCATCTGCCCCCGGAGACCTTCCTGACCTCCTGGCCACAGGGGCTGGCTCTGCCCCAGGACAGGCGGCCCGGCCCTGTGTGACTCCGGGTGAGGTGCGAGGGGCCTCCCGGGCGGCGGCACTCACCCGGTGAAGACCAGGCACAGCAGGGTGCAGAAGAGGATCAGAACCTGGTTGAACATGGCCGACTGTGTCCGCAGGATGGCCCGGTGGAAATCGTTCTGTGGGGCGAGGGGCAGACGTGGCTGAGCCGGGGACCACCCCGGGGCCCAGGCCCTTCCCACGACAGCGGCAAACACAGTGCCTGGAAGGGGAGGGGGAGGGGCGCGGGCTGCCCCCACCCCTGGGCGGGGAGAGAGGGCGGGACCCAGGCCAGAGGCCCAGACCTGAGACCTGAGACCTGAGCGGTTAGGATGAGCCAGGGGCCTGGCTCGGAGGGGCCGCGGCCGGGGAGGAAACAGTGCAAAGCGGACCTTGCTTAGACCCTCGGCAGGCGGTCTGCCGTGGCCCCAGTTCACGTGTGGCCACGTGGTTCTGGTTCTAGGGCCCCGGGCTCTGATGGCTCCGGCTCCTTCCCCCGCAGCCACTTACTCCCCAGGGAGGGGGAGGCCCACTGACACCCGGGCTACCGAGAGAAGAGGCCAGCGCCCTGCCAGACCAGGCCTGGGGTGTGGCAAGCTGCGCGTCCTGCGGGCCACACCGGGGCGCGGCGGGAAGGGCCCCCCACGGCGTGGCAGCCTCGCTTACGATCATGTTCTCCAGGGCGTGCTTGGCCAGCCAGCAGTTCAGAAACACGGGGATGAACAGGTTCCGCAGGGGCGCCCAGAATATCTGCGGGGGACACGGGTCAGGGGCGGGGTCGGGTGCCTCGGCCCCGTCCTCAGGCGGTCGGCGAAGTACTAACCGTGATGATGAAGGGCAGAGTGTTGATCATCTCCAGGACGAAGGGCACTTGGAAGATCTGCTCCCAGATGTTGCCCTGGAGGCCAAGGGCAGTGGGGGCGGGGAGAGGGCAGGCCAGCCT
>NW_006441061.1:8946261-8949955 GCF_000325575.1 Pteropus alecto | reverse complement strand
CTACCCCTATGCCTCCACTGACCCCAAGTCCCCCAGCTCCCCGCCCCCATGCCTCCGCTGACCCCAAGATGCTGCCCAGGCCACACCGAAGGCACCAGCTTGCCCCTGGATTGGGCGTGAGCTCGGAGGGAAGGGGAGACACCCCGGAAAGGAGGCCGAGCAGGGGTGCCTGTGGGCCAGGGCAGGGCTGCCGACAGCAGGGCTGCAGGCTCCAAGGCCCCAGGGGTCCAAGTGGACCCCTTTCTCTCCCCGGCCCCTGGGGGTGGGGCTCCTAGGCACATCACTGGGGGCGGGTGCTGAGCAGCGACCTTCCCATGCCCCTGACCTCGGTTTCCCTCCGGGGCTGCTGTGGGGTGGAGCCTGCTGTGAGGACGGAAGGACCTGGGGCCACTGGGCCAGGCTGGGGGCAGGAGGAGCGTGAGGGGGGGCAGTCCCCCATCTGGGCGTTGGAGGAGGAGGGAGAAGGGCCGCATGGGGACACGGCCAAGCCCCAGGGACACGTCCTAACCTCTGGGCCACCCCTGGGTGCTCAGGGCTCACTTCTCAGTGCTCGACTGGGGTCCTCGCTTTCTTTGCTAAAAGCGTCACGAATTGGAGAAGCAACTCACTCACGGGAAAGTCTCGGGGTCTCCTCTCCCCACCTGTGCATCACAGAGCAAGGGGCTGGGCCAGCCTGAGGTGACACTTCTAGCTCTTAAATGGCTCCCGAGCCCTCAGGTACCTCACAGGGACAGCCCCAGTGCTGTCCATGGCTCAGCTGGCCCGGGGTCGGTTGGACATGCCCTCAGGGACCCAGGGGCTCCCGGGCTGAGGCTGGCACCTGTCCACGGGGACTCCGTCCACCCGGCCCTGAGCCTCTGCACGGGAGCCAGTGTGAACTCACCAATTGATCTCCGAGGACGACTCATTGAAGGTGTAATTCTGCTTCGGGCAGCCCCAGCTGTGAAGAGACAGAGCTGGCCCAGCCACAGCCCCTCTCAGCGATGTTCCTGGAAGGACCCTTCCCGGGGCTGCTATGGGCTCAGGGACTGTGGGGCACCCTCTCCCCACCCAGGGCCAACCCTCCACATTTTGAAAGGGCGCCTGCACTCTAGCACTGGATAAGGCAGCCTGCTTCCACCCTGCAGCCCCACCCCACCCCCAGGGTCTCTAACACAGGCGGGGCAGGCTGGACTAGGAGGACACACCCCTCGGTGCTGTGAGAGGTGCACCCAGGACCCAGGTTCCCCGGGGTCCATGGCAGGCTGCTGGGAAAGGGCTGCGCATGGCCGGAGATGGCTCCTGGAGGCTGGAGACGCCACAGACAAAGCCAGACAATGCCCGTGAGACAGGGAGAGAAGCTGGCCCCCACCCACGGTGCTGACTCCAAGAGGCACGTCCCTAAGTCACTCCTGAGGACAAGCCTCCTGAGCTGGGGGAAGGCAGCGGCATGGCGGACATCCCATCACGGCCCCAGACCTTAACCAATGCCAGGTTTGTTGACCAGGGGGATCTCTCTCACAGAGCCCACGGCGACGGGCAGTGCCCTCCCCGTCTCAACTGACCCGCTGCCCCCTGAGCCTTATTGGACTCTTGCTGCAAACTCAATGCCCGCAGAAGTGGATGAGCATCCTCCCGATCATCATCTACCACCCACCATCCACCATCCGCCCGCCATCCATTCATCCACTGTCTACCCTTCCATCCACCCTCCATCCACCATCCATCCTCCACCATCCATCCATCCATCCATCCATCCACCATCCATCCATCCATCCATCCGTCCATCCACCATCCATCCATCCACCCACTCACTCATCCATCTACCCACACACCCGTCCACCCATCCATCATCCATCCACCCATCCATCCATCCATCCATCCACCCACCCATCCATCCATCCATCCACCATCCACCCGCCATCCATTCATCCACTGTCTATCCTTCCATCCACCCTCCATCTGTCCATCCACCATCCACCATCCATCCATCCATCCATCCACCATCCACCCTTTCTATCCATACATCTACCAGGCCCCTCACCCACCCATTTGTCTCCCGCCCACTCAGTTGCCAGATGCTGTGCAATGACTAAAACAGACCTGGTCCCATGGGGAGTGTGGAACCAGACGCCCAAGAGCCAGGTGGGACAAACCCAGGAACATGGTGTAGGAACCAGTCCGAGACCCCAGTTTTCCTTCTCAAACCACCATGGCGGGACCTGCTCTCCCCACAGGGTGAGGACGAAAGGTTTGTCCTCAGGAGAGGGTGAAAGAGTCTGGCCTGGGGGCGCCAGGTCCCACTGCACATGGGGGGCACGGGCGAGCTGGGACAGCAGGTCTCCAGGCCCGGCCTCACCCTCAAGGAAAGAGGCAGGAAGGATCTGCTCGGTGGGCCAGCCAGAGAGGTGACAGGTTCACCCAGGTCACAGCGAGGACCAGGCCCTCGGCGTGGGAGTGCCCACCCCAGGCGCACAGCACCAAGGGTGGCCAGACGCTCCGGCGGGCGCTCGGGAGGAGCCAGGGCTGACCGGGGAGGAAACGCAAACGAGAGAAGGGGGGGGCGGCACCCCGACGCGGGAAGGCAGTGCCCGTCTGCAGCAAGAACCGGCGCCTGGAGCCGGAACCCCAGGGGTTAGAAACGCGTCAGCGGAAACGAACACCCGCTGGAGAGCTGCCGGTGAGGCTGAGGAAACCCCCAGAAAGAGGGGGGACACGTGTCCGGAGAGGACTCGACACGCACGATGGCCCAGCATCCCGCGGCCAGGTGCCTGGCGTCCGGAGCCCGCGAAGGCGGCGGGGTGGGGAGCGGGAGGCGTGGAGGGCCTCCCAGGGCTGCACTGGCGACAAGCCCTGCCCCGCGTGGGCTAGCCCGGCGTCCACCGGGGCCACCGCGGCGAGTGGGGCACGGAGGGTCCCACCAGCCTCCGGGGAAGAAGCCGCGCTGCCCACAAGGATCCTGAGCACGGGTCCTGGAACAGGGGTCACTCTGGAGAAGGAAGGACCCTCCGAAGCCCTGGGCACAGACCTCCCCCGGCCTCTGTAATGGCAGCAGGGCCCCAGCAGAGGCTCAGCCCGCACGTCACCCACCATCCGATCCCCAGGGCCGGGTCGTCCAGCAGGACACGGACAATGTACAGCAGGCAGGTGAGCAGCTTCAGAGAGAAGTTGAACAGCCGGATCCTCAGGCCTGCGGGGATGAGGGGTCAGGGCTCCCGGGCCACCTGGGGTCCCATGCAGCCTCCCTCCACACTCAAGACACCCCCCCGCCAGAGGACAGCGGGTGCTCTGCATCGTGGGGGTGCTCTTGGGCCACCCTGAGAGGTGGGAGCAGAGGGTTCCCACACCGCTCGCTCCCTGGGGCAGGACAGCAGGGGTCTGGGGAGCACACCCATGGGCTAGGACCCAGGGGCACGACCTCCACGCCCCACCCGGCACCCCAGGAGGGGTCTGAGCGGCTGAGCTCCTGCTGGTGGACAGAGCCTGTAGGGGGAGGGGGTCACAGGGAGAGGCAAGGCTGGTGCCCTGACAGCCACAGCTCAACTAGTTCCAGCAGGGGACAGGGTCCCCACAGGTCCTGGGTCCCATCTCCCACTGGGTGGCAGGCAGCATGTAGCCCAGATGAGGGACCTCTGCCGTGGCCCGGGCGCCCACCACCCACCGACACTGATGCCGCCCCCGGCGAGCCCCGCCCTGAGCCCCGCCCCACCCACTG
>NW_006441061.1:8936487-8946106 GCF_000325575.1 Pteropus alecto | reverse complement strand
CCCCGCCCCAGCCCCGCCCCGGCCCCACTCACTGGATCTCTGGTTTTTAATGAAGAACAGCTTGAGGCGCTCCTTGAAGGTGTTCTCGTTGACGTAGAACTCCACCTGGACCCTGGGGAGCAGGACAGGCGCGGGGCTTCGACCAGCGGGCTTGGCGGGGGGACGCGCCCAGAGCCCCCGCACGACCAGCACCTTCCGCCACGCAGGGCCCAGGACAGAGGGACGTCGGCAGCACCGTCAGTGCCTCCGCCTGAGCCCGGGAGGGCCCCAGAGTCCAGCGCGCCCACGTGCCCGGGCAGACCTGCTCTCTGGACCTTCCAAAGCCACTGGGCACACCTGGGTGCCACAGCGGTCACCTCCTCAGCACCCAGGGCCCTCAGAGGTGACCACTCATGGGCCCTCGGCCTCGACAGTCACAGCCAGCCGCCAGGATTGAATGCCCCGTGTGGCTCTTGGCATGGGGCTCCATATCATCTACAGAGAATGTTCTAGAAGCGAATGGTCAGTGCTTTGTCTGGTGGCTGTGCCGGAGGCTCACTGCATCTGCAGGCCAGTCGGGCATATGCACCCCAGTCCCTCGGGCTCACGCACCCCTGGCCAATCCCCAGACACCCTGAGCCCCTGCCAGGCTCCTGGTGTCCTGGGGACAGGTTGCAGTGGACTCGGGAGAGCATGTCGCTGGGGTGCAGAGGGCCATCTGGGCTCCTGGGTAACGTGGGGTCTGAGGGCAATGCATCACTGTCTCACTGCCCCACTGCCCTGCACACGGGCGGCTGTGCCCGGCATGCTGGCGGGTGAGGGCCTGATGCCCCGTGGGAATGAGAACCCGTGTCGACAGCAGGACAGGTGGACGGAGAGAGCCGGGCCCTGGGCGGGCGTGGTCTCGCAGTTTTCCTCCGGACGCAGGGAGCACACGGCCCGGTGCTGGGCCCGCCTTGCTCTGGGTTGGCACTGGCCACCCCCATGCATGACCTCTCGCACCCTCCGTCACAGGCCGCGTCTGCCCTCGTGGGCAGGACGTTCCCAGGAATCCTGCAAGGCCAGCCTGTGGGTGTCGCTGTGGACTGGACTCCCCCGTGATGACACAGAGGCACCAACAACCCCGGGGATTGGAGTCGGAAAGGTTATGCTCTGTGCCTCACCTTACCCGGATGTCACGTGGAGGCAGCCCTGCCTCCCTCGGAGCTACTGTGGGGGGTGGGGCACAAGCCCGTCCAGGCGGGGTGGCACAGTGCTTGCCTGCTGGCCCGCAGCTCTGTGCCACGATGGTGCATGGAAGGCAGAGAGGCTGAGCATCTGAAGGCAGAGCTGGGCTGCCGGTGGGACCCTGGAGGCCTGGTCTGGGCCACAGAGGTCTCTGCTGGTCACGGGGCTTGAGAAGGGCCCAGAAGACGTGGGGGTGCTCAGGGCCCTTCCCCAATCTCAGCTCCTGGGGCAGGTTGGTTACCTGGCCACGCCTGAGCTCCTGGGTCTGGGGCAGCAGGATAGGCCTCCCACAGATCAGCCGTGTAGAAACCAGAGCCAGTTGTCAGTGCACCCCACTGCACCCCAGCACACCCCACTATGCTGCAGCATATGCCCCTGTACCCCAGCACATCCTACTATACTGCAGCACACTCCACTATACTGCAGCATATCCCCTGCACCCCAGCACACCCCACTATACTGCAGCATATCCCCTGCACCACTGCATGCTTCCCGACTCTCTCCTGCTGTCACAGCCAGGCCTCAGTGGGGGAGTCCCCCACTCCTCATGCCCGCACACATGGCGTGCCCCCCTCATCTGGCCTCACAGGCCCTCACCCCACCCCCACGCCAGCCGGCCCCGCTCCTTCCCCCCCAGTTCCAATTCGGCAGAGCTGGCAACTGAGGCAAACACCAGGAAGCAGCACTGGCGGCTTCTGCCTCGGGAGACCCTCCCGGCCCCGCCCCCAGGAACCCCAACTCCACCCAGAGCCCCGTTCCATCAGGCCCACCCCACGCGTCCCTGCCCACTGAGGCCCTGCCAGGCCGTGCGGGTCAGGACCGCTGGCCTGCAACCAGTCGGGCCGTGTGTCTCTGCTGCCCGGTCCCCCGGCCCCTCCCTGTGCCCCAGGACTGGACCCGAGTCGCCATCGGCAGGGTGAGCGCCTCACCTACCCCGTCCGGACCGTGCCCCTGGGCCTGAGAGGCGGGGTCCCCGTGGGAGAGGCCGCGGGCGGCCTGGGCCGTGAGGTCGAGCCTGGCTGCTCGCTTTAATTCTTCACGTGCCGTGGCTGCCCACTTCTCGTAGTGCGGCCACAGAAAGCCAGTTACAAACTGTCCGCTTCCCCTGAAGCGCGTAAGGCGACGGGTGTGATTCGGCCCCATTGGGGTGGCTGCGGGGCGGACACGGCTGGCACCGGGACCCACTGGGGAGCTGCCTGGCCCCGCAGCCCCCGCGCCTCACCACACAGGCCAGCCCGCATGAGGACGTGCTCTCGGCTCAGCAGGCTGGGCCGCCGGCCACAGTGGTCTGGCCTGGCGGTCAGAGGCCAGACATGAGCCTGTCCCTGTAGCCTCGGGGGAATATGCAGCGAGGGGACCGCCCGGCCCGCGTGCTGTGACTATAGACAAATTAAAGCTGCTGCTGTGCATCTCGGGCTCCTCCCCTGTGGCGCTCGGCTAAACATTCGTCTTCATTGGGGGATTAGTGGAGAGGACCCCAAGCACCTGGCTGGGGGCCTGACACCCATCTGCTCAGACGGTGCCAGCGATCAGGGCCATCGTGGCCTATGTGTCCCCCACGCTGGCCCGCACCCATCGCTCACGTCACCCAGCAGACAGTCCCTGAACCATACATCCATGCGTATGACGGCAGGTTGCATGCAGCGGACGCCCGGCCCTCGGTGTGGGCGCCCCCTTCCCCCACGGCCAGCCCGGCTGTGACTCGAGGCTCTGTGGTGGAGCCAGTGAGGAAAGCATGGGCTGGGCGGGGAGCCGGGGCCCCTGGTCCACACAGTGAGTGGCCTGCAAACACTGGCCGCCACCATGGCAAGGGCGGAGCAAAGGGGCTACTTCCTGCGTCCATTCTCATTCACTCATTCATTCGGCAGCGGACCCAGTGGGGCAGATGGGCACATTGGAGGGGCCACTGCTGCCCACTGCCCACTGCCAAGGGCCCAGGGAGGTCTAGAGTGGGCATGCTGTGGGCAGGCCTGGTCGTGGGCCTGGAGACTTTGGGGAGCCCGACTGCAGACAGCCCCTGGGGTACCCCTGGGTCAGGTCATGAGTCCCGAGCACCGGACAGGCCAAATGTAAGCCCAGTCTCTGGGAAGGTCCTCAGCCCTGACGCCTTCCGTCCCCGGCGGTGAGCCATTCTAAGGGGGTAAGGACGAGTGGAGGCTGGGCAGACTGGCGGGCTGTCTCCCTGAGCCCTGCCACGGGCGGTGACTCCCACAGGGCTCCGGTCAGCCCTACCCTACAGGCACGGAGACAGGTCCACTGCGGCCTGAGCCCGGCCAGGTCATCCATGGGGCCCGGGCCTCCCGAATGTTCAGGGGCCAAAGGGTCAGCTCAGCCCCATGCCCACACTGCTGTGCTTGGATGGGCCCAGGCCTGCTGCCTGCCTGCGCCCACACCGGGTGACATCTGCCCCACGGTGACGAGTGGGCCAGCCGGAGACCGGGGGCTGCAGTTCTCCGTGCTTCGCCGCCGGGCTGACCAGCAGGCTGGGGGCAGGCTGTCCAGGGACTCCCAGCCGGTGGCTGTGGCACAGATGGCCTGTGCCAGGACACGCCAGGGACGACACTCCAAACATGGGGCCAGCCGGCCAGGCCCACCCTCCAGGCCACAAGAGCCGCACACTCGCACGGGCTGAGCTCACACTGCCTCCCGCCCTGGTCTGTCGCCGCGGCCGGTGGCCCTCTGGAGGGCGTCTGGAGATGGCCCGCCAGCCCGCAGAGGCAGCAGCGAGGGGAGCAGAGAGCCCAGCCCGAGGCCGGCCGTTCTGAGGAGCCGCCAGCCCAGGAGCCGCCCAGGGGCCCAGGCGAGGACAGACACGTGGCCCACTCCGTCCTGCCCCGTGCAGCCCACGTCTGTGGGCCAGAAGAGCTGGGCTGGAGGCACAGAGTACTGGGGTGGCCCCCACTGTCATCACCCCTTCTCGGTACTTGGAGGGGGCAGGGCAGCTGAGAACCCACGGAGGGAAAGCTCAGGGGGCAGGCAGGGCGGGCGGCAACTCCCCAGAACAGAAGCTGACCGGCCCCGGCCTCCCCCATCGGCAGCCTGCGGGGCGCCCACCGCACACAAGACGGAGTGAGCCCCGGATGTCCATCCGCTCTACCAGCGACAACCCTGGGCAGCCTCAGCCCTCGGGCAGCCGCAGACGGTCAGTGTCCTCCCGGGGCCTCAGGCCCTGTCCTGGGGAACCCAGCCAGGGACACTGAAGGCTGGAGGAGTGGCGGCCATGGCTGCCGCCGCCACGGTCGAAGTAAATTATGAAACTAAGAGGTGGGCCCCAGTTGGTGGCCTGGGTAGGTGGGGTCCCCCAGTAACACGCCAGGACCTGGCTGCTCTGAGGGGCTCTGCCCCTGCCACCCCCACAGCTGCCCTCTGCTTGACTAAATCTCGTGAAACCAGGGAGAGCCCGCGGGGTCTCGCGGAGGCGGCCCAGCCCGCGTGGGCCTGCGCCTGCACAGGCAGCCAGGTGGGCTGAGGCCCGAGGTCCCAGCAGTCACCTGCCTGCCTGTCCCCACATGGGCACTGTGGCGAGGGCCCTGTCCTCATCGCCACCACTGGACGGGGCCGTGGAGCATCACCTCTGGACAGCCCCATCCCTGCACCCAGGCCCCTCCCCTGGGGGCCACCTCAGCCCCGCCCCCAGCAGCAGCCGCAGGGAGGGGCCGGCCAGCCACACCCTGCGCCCGCCCTGCCAGCCTCTCCCCCAGGGCTGGAGCAGTCCACATGGCTCTCCTCCCGGGGTCCACCGGTCTGAGGGTACTGTCTGCCCGCTGCGGCCACCCCCTGCAAAGCACTTACTGACACAGGGAGGAGTCCAGGCTGAAAGGTTCCATGTGAGGCCTGGGGGCAGACACGGAGTGGACACGTCAACACGGGAGACGCGCTGATGGCGTGGGGCCTGGGCTCCCGGCCAGGCAGCGGCGCAGACAAGCAGGGAGGCTCGGGTGCGGTCCCAGGGAAGTGGGGGTGCGCCCACGCATGCACACCCTGACCCCCGGCACGCTGGAGGTGTCCACAGGGGGACCCCACACTGCTGGTGCGGCTCTGACCGGGCCTGGCCCCCTCGGTGCCCGGGAAAGCAGCACATGCACCCCCTCCCGGGCCTGACCCCTGAGGCCACAGCGGGATGACTGCAGGGAAGGGTCAGGCCTCCGGGCTTCGGCCAAGCCAGCGGGTACCGACCGGCAAGCTGGGCGAGCGCTCGGTGCCCCGGCTCCTCCCCAGCCGGCCCGGGCACCCAGTGACCCCCGGGGTCTGGTCCGGGAAGGGGCAGTCAGGGACAGTCCCTACATGGGGCCACCTGGCTGGAGGCAACAGCCAGGGCCCTGTTCCTCCCCCCGCCCACTTCTCCACTCCCATGTCCGGCCCTCTACAGCCCCTGAGAACAGGCCGAGGCTGGGAGCTGATGCTTCTTGGGGGATCCCTCGGTGCCCCCCTCTGCTGGGCCTGCAGCCACACACGTGGTAGCCTGGCCCAGGGTTCTCCCAGCCAGAGCCCAAGGTGGGCGTGGCTAGTGCGGGGGTGGGGAGAGGCTGGGGAGAGTCCGGGGGGCGGCTCCTCTGGAGGACCACAGGGCCCTCTCGCCATAGAAGAGGATACCGAGGTTCACAGAGGACCACTGCCTTCCTGAGGAGGCGGTAGCGGGGAGGAGGGGGCCGGCGGGCACACGCCCACCTGCCAATGCCCGCCCCCGACCCCTGGTGCCTGGGTGGGCGAGGTCGCGGCCAGGTGGGGGTTGTCCACACAGAGCAGAGAAGCCGGGCCTTTACTGGGCCGGAGCCTGGGGCTGCTGGGAGCTTCTGGCAGACTGCACGTTTGTCCTCTCAGCTGCCCTCTGGCTGGCCCCAGCACTGCCCCAGCTCTGAGCTGCAGTGACGGTGACGGTGGCAGCAGGGCGTGGAAGGACCACTGCCCCTGGCAGCAGGACCAGGAGAGGGGCTGAGGGGGCTGGAGGGGGAGGAGACGGGGCGCGTGGACAGTGCCCCAGTTCCAGGAGCGGAGGGGACCATGTACGGTGTGGATCTGTGGGGAGGAGGGATCCCAGCGGGGAAACGTCCCAGGGCCTCTCCTGAACCTAGGGTAGCAGGTGAGCAGGCTTGGAGTGCGGGTCGGGGCTCTGTCAGGCCCGAGGTCACCGCTGACCTGTGACATTAAATGCAGGGGTCCTGGGAGAAAGGCAGAAGCGGGGGCCGGGGGGGCCAGGGTGGGGCCCCAAGGGCCGAGACAGAGGCTGCTGGGCTCCGAGCCCGGGAGTGGGGGCAGGTGTGGGACAGAGGGGACAGAGCTCACCTCGGGCCGGGTGTGGGCGTGCGGAGTGGGCAGTTGGTTCTGGGCTGGTCAAGTGGGGAGCTGGCAGGCCTTGCTCCCATCCCCAGCGCCCCCCCAATTCACAGAAACTTCGAGGGTCCTGCGCCCAGAAGTGGACCCTGACCCTCCAGGCCTGTCTCAGGTGGACAGAGACACAGCCAGGCTCAGAGGGGGCCCTGGAGGGACAGGTCGCCCCAGCAACTGTCCTGCAGCTCCGGCCAGGGGCTCGAGCTGATTTCATTGGGGGGCCAGGGTCCTGCTCCACTTGTTCCTGCCCTGCCCGGCCCAGGCCCCGCCCACCTCCACAGGCTCCGCCCCCACAACCCATGCCCCACAGCCCGAGCAAGTCCCCCTCTTTAGATGGGTGTCCCCTCCAAGTGAGGGTCCAGGATCAGGAAGCCCCACCCCTGAAACGACCCAATGGAAGGGGGGTGGGGTACGGGTGTGGGAGGGGTGGGGGCTGTGTTCAGACACAATGGATGGCGGATGGCGGAGCTCACAGGCCCCACCCGCTGGTGGTAGCCAGTCCTCCACCCTCCCCATCCCCCTCAGGGACCCTCTTTCTCTCCTCCTGCCCTGAGGACCCCCTTGACCTCTGCCTGTGTCCTCGGGAGGGACCTCAGAGTTCCGTCCTGGCCTCTGGCCTCCCTGAGGGCCCATCCACACCCACAGGAGGGCCCCCCGATCCCCAGCCTAGGCCCCGCTTCCTGGTACCCCAAACTCTGCCATCCCGGGCCACTCCCCACACCCGGCTCTCGGACCCCGGGACCCCACGTCTTAGCTCTTCCTGAGCCCTCCATCACGCAGGCTTCCACCATGCCTGCCAGCCTCCCCCAGGCGTCCCGTCCGGGGACCAGACCCTTGCCCTCCCGCCCGCCTGCCTGCCACCCCACCCTCCCCTCAGTCCCTCCTTCCAGGTCAGCGGACTGGGCGCTGAAGCCCGGTCAGGTGTGAGGCTACCCAGCAGCCCCTGGGAGGGGTGAGGCCTGCAGCATCCTGTTGGGGACACGAGGAACCCCGGCCGGCCCTGCTCCACCCAGGGAGTCCACTGCATGGGCAGCCTCTCCGTCACTGGCCTTTGCTCGAAAGCTCTCGCATTATGGTCACCACCCCACCCCGGGTCACGCTTTCTAACCCCACCTCACATGGGCGGGGGGCAAAAAGATCCGGGGGCTCCAAGCCCAGAGAGCCTCAGCTGGAGGGAGGTGGGGGGATCGGCTGGCCCGCGGTATCCGGGGGACGGGCTGTGGTGCACCGGGGGCTGGGGCATGGGGACGGTGGCAGGTGCGTCCCTGTGGCTCAGTCCCTTGCGGCAGTGCAGACCCCTCCCTCTGCTCACTGCCTCCCCAGCAGGGGTGACGCCACCCTGGTGACCTTGGGCTCAGCAAGCCCTGACCCTGCCTGGCTCCAGAAGACAGCCAGGTGTGCAGGACGGGGGCAGCTGCGGGAGCTGCGGCCACCAGCTCCCTCGGACAGAGGACACCATCTCCCTGGTCTGGTCCCGCTGGCAGCTCCGTCAGCCCTGTGCTCCTAGGGAGCACAGCCTGCAAGTCCTCTGCTCAGGGTCCTGCCGTGGCTCCCTGCTGCTCAGGTCTGGCCGTGTGGCACGCACCGGCGCCCAGGGAGGGAGGCCGCCGGAGGCCGTGGACAGCCCCCTCCTCTCTGCTCTGCAAAAGGGGCTCATACAGCACCCTGTACCTCAGGAGCTGCTGGGGGACTATGGGGAGGGTCCACACAGGATGGGGGCATGTGGGGAGGGCTTCCTGGAGGAGGTAGCCCCATGGCTGCAGCTCCCATGCTGCACTGCAGGCTCAGGTCATCCCTGCAGAAAAAGGGACTATAGGGAGCCAAACCCTTCCAGGGGCTGGGCTGACTGTAACCAGAGCCTCTGGAATCACCCTCCCCAGTAGTGTCCAGGAAGAGGATGGAGGAGAGGAATCTGGTCCCCAGGGCCTTGGCCAGCACCCGCCTCCCTGCTGTCCAGGGTCTGGCCACTAGCTGCGGCCTGTGAGAGGCACTTAGATCTGGCCTTAGCAGTCTCCTCCTGCCAATGGGCAGCAGCCTTTCCCCAGGGGGCTTTGAGGAGCAGGAAACAGGGTGTGAAGGAGGGTGGGGAGGGCAGGGAGCCCCCCACCAGGCTGCAGCCAGGTGGGAGGGGCAGGGGAGAGGCTCCCCCGGCATCCTTGGTCCTGCCATCTGCCAGGCCGAGTCTCTGCCAGCCCTCTGTCCCAACTCCGACACGGCCTGGCGCTGCTCCCCGGGCTCTGTCCTGGCCGGTCCCTCTGCCGAAAGCCCCTGCCCACCTCCCCGCTCCTCCCTGAGGGCCGGGCTGCCCCTCTCTGCCCGGCACAGATTCCCACACTCATGCCGCGTGCCCACACCGCGTGCCCACACCGGGCGGCTCTGATTCATCGCCTTCCCTCGCATCTAGGTGGGATCTCGTGGGGCTCCCAGCACAGGGAAGCTGCTGGCTGGTTAGTGCTGTAGACGGAGCCTCGGTGGCCTCGTCCATGAAATGGGGGTGCTGTGCTCTGCCCGCACTCACGGAAGGGCTGGAGAGGGTTTGCACTGCCCCCTGCCCAAGGGGTCCCTTCCCAGGGACCAGCCTCCTGCACTGGCTGCCACTTACTCCAGGCCCCAGCCCCCAGGGAGCCTGAGCCCTGACCAGCTGGGGTCTGCCGTGCAGCCCTCCTCCAGCCCCCTGGCCTCCCCGTGCTGCTCACCTCTGAGGTGGGGACACAGAGTCCGGCCTTGCCTTCCCCCCAGCAGCCACTGGAACCGACATGAGTGGGCTGAGGCTTGGGCTGCGCTCACTGAGCCACCTGGCATAAGGCCCAGGTCGCTGCCTGCTTCCTCCCTGTCTTACCTGCGGGCCCACCGTGCTCAGCCTCTAAGAGCAGGAGCCAGCGGGGAAACCACCGGGTCCCCAAGGCGGGCTGGAGACGCTCTGGGTGGTCAGGGCGCTCGCGTTGGGGTTCGGAGAGGAGACCCCGGGCGTCCCCCCACTTCCCGGGGCTGCAGGCAACGCGGCAGATGCAGCCCAGCGGAGCCCGTGCAAGATGCAAGCGGCGGAGATGCAAAGCCCTCCCCGCGGCGGCGCGCGGGGTCCCCG